>NC_141992.1:102389455-102695748 GCF_049901715.1 Pseudonaja textilis
ATGGAAAAAATATATTCTCAAAAGACAATTGTTTCTTTGTTTTTTGTGCCAATCTAATGCTACTTCTGTCTACAGAGCCTAAATATTAAAAAAGGATACATTTGTAAAGCCAACTTTACATCAAGAAAAAATGTTTTCTAACTTTGATTCCAATCTGTTTTTATACTATCAGTAATTGCAAGCAGAAAGGGCCTTTTCATTTGGAAGTAGACAGCATGGGACCATATATTTACAGTTAGTTGTGAGAATACACACACATATTCACACACACATGCACATCGACATGCACAAATTAAAAAGATATGTGGCAGCTTCATCCAATAATGTTTTCAATTAGTGCAATTGACATAACATAAGGATAAATATTTTAAACAAGACCACTGCAAAAGTAGATTTTGTTTGGAATTAGGTCTGAAATAAACTTTCAGCAAAAGGATTGCAAATTCCATAAACTGAGTTTAGTTTGATTGGCTGGGGAAAGAATGTGATTTGCCTTGGTAGTATAGTTCTCAGTAAATCTTTCTATATAAGGATTCTTTCTTGAGACTTTACTTTCCAAGTCTTTTTGCTCAGTGGGAATTAAATTAAGGATGACTGATATCAACCCTGACTAATCCATTTTGTTTACTCTTAATCTAATAAAGCTAGATGGCTAGGACACCCTTCCTTCTATCTTTAAGCAAGGGGAAATGGCTCCTCGGGCAGTAAATTTTGGTTGTCATTAGAGGATGATAAAATGAGGCATAGGAAATCTCATTTATAAAGTCTGTATCTGTATCCCTACCTATCATATGCATCTGAATGCTGAAAATAACCTGACATTGAATAAAAGCATTCAATTTTCCATCTCTGTCTTGAACCTGACTTTCAATTAAAAACCCCATGTTCAATTGTGTAGACTAGTTTTTTTCATACTTGGCAACATGAAGAGGTGCAGAGAAGAGCAACCAGGATGATTAGGGGACTGGAGACTAAAACCTATGAAGAACAGTTGCAGGAATTGGGCATGGCTAGTCTAGTGAAGAGAAGAACCTGGGGAGACATGACAGAAATCTTCCAATATTTGAGGGGTTGCCACAGAGAGGAGGGGGTCAAGCTATTTTCCAAGGCACCTGAAATAAGACAAGGAATAATGGTTGGAAAGTGATTGTTGTAGAGCAGCGGCAGATACTGAGACGGACACAGGCTTGACTTTTTAAAAGACTTTATTCGCTTGAATAAAGAGTTGCCGCGGCTGCCGAGGCTAACTGGCAGTCAGCTGGCAGCAACAGCTGATGCCGTTTGATAGCTCCTTTTATAGCCGGCTGTCAAATGGCATCAGCCAATGGGAGCGGTCGGCGCTCCTGCCCGGGTGGCGGACCTGAGTGAGGACCGCCGTCAGTCTCTGAACACAACACTGATCAAGGAGAGATTCAACATAGAATTAAGGAAAAATTTTCTGACAGTGAGAACAATCAACCAGTGGAACAGCTTGCCCTCAGAAATTGTGGGAGCGCCATCACTGGAGGCTTTCAAGAAGAGATTGGACTCCCATCTGTCAGAAATGGTGTAGGGTCTCCTGCTTGGGTGGCGGATTGGACTAAATGACCTACAAGATCCCTTCCAACTCTGTTAATCTGAACACAAAAGGTGTTTAGCTCTTAGAATTTACCATCCAGCAAAAAGGTTGAAATCCATAGCCAATTCTGGGAACTGAAGCGCACACATCTTCAAACTGCTAAGTTTGAAAACCACTGATCTAGTTTGATATTTTCTTATTAACTTACTTCTTCAACATACATTTGTGTTTGTGTATGGGCAAAACTTTGCATGATGAAGAGAACTAGGAAGCTTGCAATTCCCATTTCATGATTGATTTTAATAAAGGTGCCTTAGCTAAATAAATAAATAAATTTGGTAAAAGTAAAATAGTAAAGTATCCACTATTTCTGTGTGTGTGTGTAAATCAATATATTATTTTCTATGGGACCTCATTTGAAGATTCAGATATTGGTTGATTGCAGTTATTTCTTTCTCATTCTTTCTCCACATAGTGGTGCTGCAGTCTGTAATTACAGTTCTACGGAAAGTGGGATATTGAAGGCAGTCTGGTGATCTGTTGTTCTTCAGATTTTAATAAAAGCAAATCTTTAAACATTGCTGGTCTATTTGACCAATGATCATGGTATTTGGGAATTCTGGGAATCATAATTCATCAGATCTGGTGGATACTAGAATCTGGAGAGCTTTTTCTGAAATTCTGTGAAAACTATAGAATTTGACTACTTTTGCAATGTTATTTTTTTCAAACAATCATATAAAAAGAATTCTGCTGGATTATGTCCAAAGTTATCTTTTCAATTTGCAAGCCCTAGATTAGCATTTGGACTTCTGCTTCTCACCAGCACTTGATGGGGAAAGGTAAGAAAAATATTTATGCTAGAAGCAGAATAGCAGAAGACACATTTTTCCAATAACAACAATTAATTCCTGACTGAGGACTGAGGATTAATTCCTGACTGAGAATTTGTAGGCAGAAATCATGTAGATTGTCACTCTGAATAACTGTAAATTTAACTTGGGAAAAAATGATTAAGCAGATGTGGCTTAATTCTTTCTGAAAGGGCTCTGCTTTGCTGGATCTAAAAACAAAAATCTTGTCCTTAATATTCAAGTCCTGTCTGAGTTTGAGTCAAGTTTGAGCTTACTATGCTGGTAGAAGAGAATCAGGGCTACCTTATTGACTCTTGGACTACCCGGAGCACCGCATTTCCAAGGATGGGGTGGAGGTGAACCTGAGCAAGGTGGGAGAAATCCTGTAATGGGAAGCCTTAAACCAGAGCGTCCTGGGATTTGCAAATTTTTACTGGCAGTTCATCCCTACATTTGCCCAGATAGTCCTGCCCATCACCAACTTGCTCAAGACAGGAGAGGGAGTGAAACCCAAAGCAAGCTGGCAACTAAATTGGTCCATCAAATGCCAAGCGGCTTTTGAAAAACTGAAGCAGCTTTTTGCTGCTGAGCCAGTGTTGAGGCATCCAGACCGGATGCCAGCAATGTGGCAGTAGGGGTGGTTTTACTCCAGAGGAACAAAAATGGAAAGTTGTAAAAAAATGGAAATGAAAGTTGTAATCATGTACCTACACATCACACAAGTTGTCTGATATTGAGAGGCAATGGGCCATCTGGGAGAAGGAGGCTTATGTGGTCCGATAGGCTCTTCTCACCTAGAAGCAGTTCTGTTCTGATCCAAACCTTGTTCCAAGTAAACAAACACCATACAGAGATAAAAGCAAAACCTTTTAATGCCTCTCTGCGAATTCCATTAATTCACAGTTAAAAGGCTATTAAAACTAATTGTCTCTGATAAGAATGAGATTGTGCAAGGCTGCCAAAAGCACTAGATTAAGTTGCCAAGAAATATTCCAAACAAAAAGTCTTCAAACACAAACCAAGATAGTCCGAACTTCCACAAGGCTTGAAGTGCAAGAACTTCTTTGCTTCCTGCAAAGAATACTGGTCTCTCAGGCTGGCTTTTATCTCTTAAGGGAGAGGTCATTACCTTGCAGCCTTACTCTTGAGTTGCCCATGCTGTTGCAGCTGCTGTTTCCTTTGAGCAGCCCTGCATGCACACGCAGTGGGCACAGGCTCCTCTGCGTCCTCTGCATCACTGCTTCCAGACTCCACAATCTCCGAAGGCAGCACTCCACTCCCTGATGGTCCTGGCCCCATCCCTGCATCACATGCAGGCCCCTTGTCTGAGTCCTCGCTCTCGAAGACCTCAGCCGTCCACACCTGCTGCCAGCGAACCACAACAAGTTCTTATCAGCAAACTTTTTATTAAGTTATAAGATAAAATAAGATACAAAATACAAAAGTAAATAGGAAAACAATGGGGGGAAGAGTGGGAAGATAAGTGAGGAAGGGTTGCGGAAAAAGAAAAAGAAGCGTTCTGACTCCCTCTGTTGCAGTAAAACAGGGGTGTCAAAGTCAATTTCATTGAGGGCCGCATCAGGGTTGCAGTTGACCTCAGGGGGCCAGGGTAGGTGCGGCCAGGCTGAGCGTGGCCAGCTCAATGTCACTTGTGTCGGGAGTGCCTGTGGCAGCCCAAGCACTCTGCCAGTGAAAACAGGCTCCCAAGCTGAGTTTTGGGCTGTGATGGTCTCCTGCAACCCTCTTCCAGTGAAAATGGAATCCGGGAAGGCCACCCATGGCCCTCCTGAGCTCCGTTTTTACTGGCAGAGGCACTGCGGGCCAGTCCTTCGCTGTTTTCAGGGTAGCCCCACGGGCCAGATCTAAGCACACCATGGGCCGGCCTTGAGTTTGACACTCCTGCAGTAGAATAAAGCATTAACATCAAACCACAACTTTTTGTTTTTTGTCTTTCATAATAATATAAACTAGTCATTTCTATAGGCATCTATCAATCGAATCGGTACAACCCAAAATCAAAGTGGAAAAGACCACTTCAAACATAAAGTTCAGAACAGTCTCCATGTGGAAACAAAAGCACTAATATTCTTTTCTTTAATCAAAATAGTCAATTTTGCCATTTCCGCAATTTTGATCAACTTCTGCAGCCATTTATCCATTGTGGGAACTGAAGTGTCCTTCCACTTTTGTGCGTATAAATAATCTTGCTGCTACCAATATATATAAAGTTCCAATTTTTTTCTCCAAGTCTTTTTTCATTAGACTTTCCAAAAGGCAAGTTTCTGGTTTCATCTTTATCTTCATTTTCAGAATTTTCTGTATTAAAATATGAATTCATGCTGCAAAAAATGTGTTGCTTCATCACATGTCCACCATAAATGACAGAAAGTCCCTTCTTTACTTTTACACTTCCAACATTCATTTGGCATACCTTTATACATCTTAGATAGCTTATCTGGTATTAAATATCAGCAATGCATCATCTTATAAAAATTTTCTTTTAAATTATAATTTAGTGTACATTTTAAACCCTTTGTTCACATATTTTCCCATTGTTCAAGCATCACATTGTATCCAAAATTCCTTGCCACTGAATCATACAATGTTTATTTGTTCATTTTCCAAATTCAATTTCAATAACATTTTATGAATTTAGCAATAATATTTTCATTATTTCCACACAATAAAATTTCCAGTTCATTTTTAACAAAATCAAACCCATAACTCTTTTTATCCAATTTAAATCTTTCTTTCAGTTGCTGGTAAGTAAACCACTTCTGAATCAAGTTCTTCTCTTGACTTTAGTATTGGGTCAACAGAGCTGAAAGATACAATTTTGCCATATGTCAACCGGTCTGGCTTTGCTACCTTTTCTTTTCTTAAAAAAAGTTTCCTGGGGAGATTAAAACCTATGAAGAACGGTTACAGGAACTGGGCTTGGCTAGTCTAGTGAAGAGAAGGACCAGGGGAGACACGATAGCAGTTCCAATATTTGAGGGGCTGCCACAGAGAGGAAGAGGTCAAGCTATTTTCCAAGGCACCCGAAAGCAAGACAAAGAATAATGGAAGCTGATCAAGGAGAGACTCAACATAGAAATGTTGGGGGGGGGGTTTGGACTAGATCAGTGGTCGCCAAATGGGGGGCCATGGCCCACTGGTGGTCCGTGGCAAAATTTTGGTAGTGCGCAGAGAAATGGCAGAGAAATAGGCCCTGAAAGCAATTAATCTGGGTCACGTGGGAAAACAAGGCTGCTCCGCCCACAGGTCCCACCTACCCAGTGACCCCCACCCTTCGGCCGAGCACAAACCTTACC
Organism: Pseudonaja textilis; assembly: GCF_049901715.1. Taxonomy (NCBI): domain Eukaryota; kingdom Metazoa; phylum Chordata; class Lepidosauria; order Squamata; family Elapidae; genus Pseudonaja; species Pseudonaja textilis. Next base: position 102,395,182 of record NC_141992.1, read on the forward strand.
TTGAAACTGAGTAGAGAGTCACGTGAGCTGGAACTGGAAGGTAAGACCAACCGCGGGGAGGAAAATCCACCCTGGGGTAGCCTGCTAATGTTGGTGGGAAAGTTGGTCCTATATTCCAGAGCTGTAGTAGTCATAGGACGGGCCCTTTGGTCACCCCGGGGCAGTTCCTCCATCGGGATGACTACAGCTTTTAAATTTGGGATTGGCCCATGGTGGCTGGAATGAGGTAATGGTTCTGTTGTGGGGGGGATTGTGGCACAAGTGGGCTGAAGTGGCAGTGGCTGGAAGAAGCAGTACTCACATTTGCTCTCCCTTTGCCATGGTATATTTGCGGCAGCTGGGGTGCCAAGCAGCCCCTTGTTTCCTGCCGCGTCTGTAGTGTAGCAGAGAGAAACAGCCAGAGTCAACCCTAGCTCCGCTATGCTAAATCGGCCCCCTGAAAACTGTTGTCTCTGTAGCTGAAGCGACGTGGGAAACTTCAGCTGGGTTCTCGAGAGTGACTCGTCTCTCTCAAGGAGCACCCAATAGCTTGGCTGGAGGGGGAACCTCTCTCATCCCCCCAGGGGCTCTTCGAGGTGGGCAGTGGGGAAGTGGCACTTGGGAGGACCAGATTGGCCACTGCTGGGCTCCAGAGTTTCTCTCCCGCTGAGGGTGCAGCCATCGGGTGGGGAGGAAATGGAGCCCGCTCCACTCCTGGGGCAGGAGAGGTGAGGAACAGCAGAAGCGGCGGATGGAGGGCTGATGGAGGAAAGCAACTCTCCTCTTTGGGGGGGTGAAAGTGTCAACCTCCCCCCCTTTACTTGCCTGCTTCCAGGTGAGGCTGGAAGAGCCCTGGCATCCCTGTCCTGGAGGCCCCAGTTTTTCCCCCTCCCCTCCCCTCCCCCCAATTAATCACTGAGGGTGGCAGTCCTTCTGCAGGCTGAGAAGCTCCTGGAGGGGCATCTGAGGGGCACTGCCCTCCAAGGAAAGCAAAGCCCCCTTTCTGCCCCTGCTTTTCCCAGCAGCAGTTGCCTCAAGGCCCCTCAACTCAGACCCCCATCCCTTGCTCTTCTGTCTCTTTGGAAGGTGCAGGTGGGGGAGGGGTGGGATTCAAATTTTTAACAATTGGTTCTGTGGCTGTGGCTTAGGTGGTGGGCGTAGCTTGGTGGTCATGTGACTGGGTGGACATGGCTTGGTGGTCATGTTATTGGCTGGGCGTGGCCAACTCAATATCACTCACATCAAGGCATACATCTCCTCTCCTGGACTCTCATGGCTGTGGGAATGCTGCAACAGTCATAAGTGTGAAAAATGGTCATAAGTCACTTTTTTCAGTGCCATTGTGACGTTGAATGGTCACTCCACACAAGCAAAGTACCAGCAAAGGAGGAAAAAAAAACTCCAGAGAAGTTCCTGAGACAGGAAGTCTAGTCCTGCCAAGAATGTAATAAGGGTTAACGGAGAGGCAGTTTCTGTAAGCAACACCAGAATGTTTCCTTCCTGCCTTCCTTACAGGATTAGGCCAGTAATTTCTTCTAACATCCGTTTCTCCGAATTTGCTTAGAATGTTAACAACCAGTTCTAGCGAATAGGTGTGAACTGGTAAAATCCCACCCCTGGATGGAAGCATCCCGGCCCTCCTTCCTTCCCCAACTCCAGGCAGCCACAGTTATAATTAAATATGTATGTACGCACACATACACACACACACACACATATATATACATACACATACACACACATAATTTTTAATATTAAATATATATTTAATATAAAAAACTAAAAATTTTATATTAAATATATTATCATTTTTAAAAAATTCATATTAGTGGTCCTCGGGATTTAAACGTATGAGTTTGGTGGTCCCTGAGGTTCAAAAGGTTGGCAACCCCTGGACTAGATGACCTACAAGGTCCCTTCCAACTCTGATTATCTGTTATCTGAATTAAGGAGAAATTTTCTGACAGTGAGAACAATCAACCAATGGAATAGCTTGCCTTCAGAAGTTGTAGGAGCTTCATCACTGGAGGCTTTCAAGAAGAGATTGGACTCCAATCTGTCAGAAGTGGTGTAGGGTAAACAACAGAAATTGACCGGAAACTGGCAGGGACACCCAGAAAACCCATCAATCACCTATTTAGGAAGATTAACCTCTTCCCTTTAGGAAGAAGGACAAGATTACAAACATTTTCATTATAAAGGGTATTAAGTTACACTTCTGTGATCACCTTGGAGCTCCCTTTTATAGCTGCTGCAGTGTTGGCTACTTCTTGTTTCTTCCTGGGGGTGGGGGGGGGGGAGAATCCCGGAGGGGACAATGATGCAGCTTCATCATATAGACCCTCAATGTAATGCATGTGTGGTCCAGCCCACTGTATTGCTTCTGCTGTGAAGCACCCAATTTAGAACATAGAGAACACAGAGTAATAGAGTTGGAAGGGACCTCAGAGGTCTTCTAGTCCAACTCCCTGCTAGAGCAGGAGACCTTATATCATTTCACATAAATCGTTGTCCCATCTCTTTTTGAAAGCCTCTAATGATGGAGCACCCACATCTTCTGAAGGCAAACTATTCCATTGGTTGATGGGTCTCACTCTTAGGAAATTTCTCCTTAGTCCTAGGTTGCTTCTCTCTTTAGTTAGTTTCCATCCATTGTTTCTTGCTGTGTCTCTTGGTGCTTTAGAAAATAGACGGATCCCCCCGTTTTTGTAGGAGCACCTCAAATATTGGAACAAGGCTATTTTATTGTGCGTTGGGGAGATGTTTGGCAAAACTGATTAAATGGAAAAATGGGCATGGTTGAATTTGCTTTTTAAATCCTGTCAGCACTTCTCTAGATAAAAAGTGAAAGATCATTGTAGGGCTGGGGCAACTTTTGCACTGTCAGTTTGGAACAATCTCAAAATTTCCAGTGGAAAGACCACATAAAAGAGGCATGGTTGACTTTCCTAGTTGACTAGATTGTGCCAGTTTGATGAAAAGTGGAGGTCTCAATTCTCTTCTCCTTGAGATCCTCTGCTTTTTGCACCCTGGTACCTCCACCTTTCGGTCTTAATGTAGCTGCTTAAGGATTTCTGCTGCCATTGCCTGTAAGTCACATGGATGAGTTTACCTCCATTCTGGAGAACCGGTAGCAGAAATTTTGAGTAGTTCGGAGAACTGGCAAATCTCACCTCTGACTGGAGATTTTACAGTATCCTTCCCCTGCCAGGCCCACCAAGCCACATCCACAGAACCGGTAGTAAAAAAAATTGAATCCCACCACTGCACATAACCCTGACATGTGAAACAGGTAAGAATTTCACAGGCTTTGCCATCATTGAAGAATAAACCAAAAAGTAGAGAAAAATAAATTGGATAAAAATGAAATAAATGCAATAGTGTAAGGCATGGGACAAGGCAGTCAGTGCCCCTTCTCCTTTAGAAGGGCATCATTCTCACAAATGATTTATTTATTTTGTTAGATCCTGTCTTTATTACTTTATAAGGAACTCAAAGTGGAGAACCTATCTAATATTCCTTCCTCCTCTTAGTTTCCCCACAACCAGGGGTGGGATTCTATGGTTCGGACCAGTTCTATAGAACCAGTTGTTATGATTCTGCACAGTTTGCAGAACTGGCAAATCATGCCCCTAGCTGGCCCTGCCGCTCTCTGCCCGCCCCCTCCCCTCCACGCCTAGTTAGTCCTTATCGCACATGCGCGACATTGCATATATGCGCGACATGCTGACTGCATTCTTCCCCGCCAGTCAAGGTATTTCTTTTTTTCTCCTCCTGATGATCAGCTGTTCCAATGATCAGGTGTGGTGGGATCCCCCTTGCTGTCATACTGCTTCACCCAGGAGGCTTCCCTGAGGCTCAGGAGACAAAAAGGGGCACAGGGGAGCAGGGAGGTGCTGCATGCCCCCCCCCCAGGCTCCATTTTTTGCCTTCCTGGGCCCCAGGGAAGCCTTCTGGGAGCAAAAATGCTCCCCCAGGAGGCTTCCCTGAGGCCCAGGAGGCAAAAAAAACAGGGGGGGGGCACTGCAAAAAAAGAAGAAGCCACAGCCAGCCAGTCACATGGCCATGCCCACCTAGCCACACCCACAGAACCAGTTGCTAAAAAAATGAATCCTACCCCTGCCCACAACCACAATCTAAGAAGTGGTTTGGGCTGAGAGAGTGACTGGTCACTCAACCATTTTTTCAAGCCTAAAATGGGACTAGAACTCAGAGTCTCTTGGTTTCTAGGCCACCACCTTAATCACTACTTTGTTTAAAAAGGAGGAAGGAATGTCAAAATAACTTGTAAGAATTGCATGCGAAAACAGGGTTGGCGGAAACCAACTTGTAAAGCTACAAACATCACAGAAAACATTTCAGAATAATCTCCCATAGAATGATGCAGAAGACGAGAGGTTTTGGCAAATTACAATCTGAGATGGACCTGTTAGTAGGAAAGGAGACCAGAATGAGCAGTAATACTTTGCAAGATGCATCAAACCTAAAGTCAAGATCTTTATTATTTATTTGCACAAGGTGAGAATTCTTTTTATTTGAAAACTACTTGCTCTGGTGAGGTGAGCAGCCGGATGTGACAAGGAATGGCTGGGAGGGGAGCGGTAGGGGCTGGGCATGATGAGTAGAAGTCAGGCGAGGCGAGGCATCCTTCGATGTGAGTGTCGTCAAATTGGCCATATCCACCCAGTCACATGACTACCCAGCCAGTCATTAGGGCAGAGAACCGGTTGTTAAATTATTTGAATCCCACCACTGGTTTCATCCCACCAGTTTCTGTTATTCCAACTGTATCATATCTACCTTCATGTATTAATAGTTCAGGTTCACACTGTTTGGTCCGCAGACTTTGTGCACTTGTACATAGGCATTTGGGATCTTTATGTCTGACTCTGGGGGTGCTTCCTACATCTCCTATTTGATATTTGAGTTTGTCTTCCTTTCCATCCCTCCTTATACTGTATTTGTGTTAAGCTTTCAAAAGACTTTAAAAACTTCCAAGTCAAAAATGTCATGTTCTAGTCTTGACTCATCATCAAGCTCTCAGAGACCAAATAGTCCATTACCCAGTAGGTTCAAGAAATCCTCACTTAACCACAATTAAGCTTAAATCCGACTCAATGAGACTTAAGACCATTTTGTAATAGTTTTCACAGATATGACTATATTTATTTCTTTTAAATATATATTTATATTTGACTATTTTTACTTCTTTGTGATACTTTGAAAAATTATCAAACTATTATAATTTTTTGTGGCAGAGGCAAATTTGGAACTTGACCACTATACTCTAAAAACCCTATGAATAACTGAGATACATTAAAAAGCTGATATTAGGAGAAATCTTGAAAAACTCAGCTAAAACACAAATTGAGCCAGTACCCCTGGAGGCTACACATTCTACAATCAGATGCCATTTTTATAGTGTTTTACTCCCAGGCAGCCCCTTCTTGTAACCCTATCTCTGATGGTCCATAGAAGTGTTTCTCAGATTGCTATGGTATGTATATCTTTTCAGGAATCACCCCCACACTTTATGAATACGATTGTGTTATTAAGGCATAAATCCCGTGTCATTGCATGGAGAGGTCTGTGATGCTATAGTTAAATGAATCAAGATAGACCCTTACCTACCACCAAACATGATTGGAGTCAAGTTGAATGAAAAGCCAAGAGTGAGAGATTCTGAACTGCCATTTATTCTGTTTCCTCTCACTATAAATTGATCTGCTGGACAGTAAATCAGAGTATTGGTGGTGTCTGCAAGCTTCATTGAGTCCAATCCCAACCTCACTGTATGTGACACAACTCTTTAGACCAAAGGTTTTAAAGTTGTGGTCTATGAATGTGGGTGGAGGGAGACATTGATAATTTTCCTGAAATGCAGCTTCTTAGCTTTCCTCTGTCACATACAATTGCAATTCAGTGGTATATACTTCAACTCCATCACAAGATGGATGGATGGATGGATGGATGGATTCCAGAGGACTGGTAATGCTATACACAATTGCATTGTGCTCCTTCAAATCTGTTCTGGAATTCTTGAGACTGTTTAGAGGTTCTGTAGCACCTCAGCACACACAAAGGGATGGCTTCGTGACAGACTTTGTGATGGAACCGTGCATCCCCTCCAAATGGTTAAGTGATGAACAATAAAAACAAATACTAAATAGAAATATGGAAATAATAAACAGGGTACTGAAGTAGTTCCCCTGTCTGGGTGTTGGAGTCATGGAACATAAATTGATAATTGTTCTGCCTGTCAAGTAAGGAAGATGTGTACCTCTCAAACGTTGTCCATATATCCCTTTTTGTGGAAAGTTTGACAATCAGTTCCATTATAAATAATAAATTCAGGTATACTATATAACACACAATGGCCCAAGACTTCAATTCCTGGTAGAAGGGTTTAAACAATAGATCTATAGTAATGGCCTATGTACTTGATGAATCTCAATAAAGATGAAACTGGTCATACACAGCCTCCTGGTGGTCTATTGGTGTGCAACCCGATGCATCCTCCCTGTCCTCTGTATTGTATCTTGTGCTCTCCCTCACACCCCATGCAACCTCCCTCATCTGCATGGTGCCACTCATGCATTCCCTTACACCACTGCTCAACTTCCTTGGCTCTCGTCATGCCTCCTTCACACCCTTGCACATCCCTGTGAATTCTCCTTGAGCAACACACATTCCTGTGCATCGTTCCCAACCCACGAGGGGCTTCTCCCACATTCCCTTGGACCCTGTGCACTGCTCCTCATGATGGATTTTGGACAGATTTGGTAAGTTAGCCCATTTGAGGTATACTGATTCAAAAATTTTGCCCTATGATGCATTTCACCTACTTGAAGATTAGTAATAATCAAGCTGACATAAAAGTTCTAGTATTAGATAGACTGAGTTGAGTGTAACTTTACTTCCATGTAGGTATCTATTTGCAATGCTTAACAGTTTATTTGGTGTTTTCTTTCTTTTTGATAATGCTTGAAAGCTTTCTTCTTTCAGAAGCTTTAAGATAGCCTTATCTCAGCTTTCATACCAGGAGGAGAAAGATTGTGTTAGATAATAAGCCAGACTTCAAAAAAGCAAACAGTCCTCAATTTTGCTTATATGATATCATAGGGACTTCTGAAACCATCAGATGGATATGGATATCAACACTTAGCCTTTTTACCTAAGAATGATGCTCTGTTAAAGTTAAAGATCATGCCTCAGCGTAAGGGGCTAAGCTGCATGCGGCATTACCCTGCAGCCTGTGCATCAAAGTCTCTGTGGAAGAGCATTCTTGGGAAGCAATATTTACCCCAGCAAAGTAGAGGGGGCGGGTGAAGATCAACTGGGCCTCCATACTCTTCCTCCCAGCCCAGCTGCCTTTCATTTCCTGAGAATGTTTTGCTTCCTTGTGTTCTCCCTCTGCCAATCGACTCCTGCCAATCACTCTTTCCTGTGGGCTGAACCCTCTGCATTCCAGGTGAGGGGCGTAATGAGGAGCAAATGGATAACCTTCTTGTCTTGTGGGATGTTCTCCCCTGGTATTTTAAACAAAGTACACCAGCCATAGTTTTGATGAAGGATGTAGAAATTGCAGCCTCGCCTATTCCCTCTTTCTTGTCAAACAATTGCCTTTCACACTCAGACTTTTCTCTTGGCAAAAGAATTCAAGCCGGCTGCAAATTCCTGCTGGAGAGAGAGTGTGAGTTGAAAACTTCTGTGCTCGCAGCAATTGGGGGGGAGGCGGTATGAAGAAATATCTCATGCTTTGATATGTGAAATGTCTGGGGACAGAATAGATGGATGTAAAGTATTTCTTCCAACAATAAACAGTAAAAAAAAAAAACTTGCCTAGAGGTGAAGTACATTCTTTAGACCCTGTTACAGATTTTGTCCATGTAATTTTAAATATGGCAGCAATACTTAGCCAAGGTTGGAAAATTTCAAAATACCAAGCCGAGTCAGGCCTGATTAATACATGGGTGAAAAACTACCAGGAAATCCTGCAGTTCAATACGAATCTGAGAAATAAAACTTTAAAAAGACCCAGAAAAAAGCAATAGACGTGGACATATGATTATCAAAGAGATTGGGTTTTTTTTAAAGTTAAACATTAAAAACTAGACATATAACAAATATGCATCCTTTCCAATAAACTATTTGTAAATTAAGTTTATAAATAAGTGTCCTGTGAGAAGTTTTATATTCAGATATGTTTTATTCTTTATGTTTCCATCTTCCCATAAAATATTACCTGAATCCATAATGGTCTGAGAATCAGTGTCGCCAAGTTAATCAAATAAACAAACTTCTTCAAACAGCGAAATAAGTTACCCAGACCTAATCCACATATCAAAGGATAAGGTCTGTAAACACAAACAGAATTAATTTAGATCTCCCAGTGGAACTGCATGTTCACCCTAGAATCCATGTGTAGACACTTTTCGCATCCTGGACAAGCTCCCCCTATAACAGTTTGCTACTGTATCTCATGCAGCCTATCTTGCTTTTAGGAATAAATATTTCTTCTTTCCTCACAGCTGTCTGTATCTTATTTTTATTTATTCTTGTGCAACCCTGGCTGGAGTTGGAACCCTAAATTATTCTTCTGAAAACTCTAAACTAACTTCTAGATAATTTTTACAGATTTCCATACTGGGAGAACTACTTGGTGAACAATGTAGGAGAACTAAAGTTGGTCTATAGTGGCAAATCTGAACCCCTGAAATCTAGGTAGCATGATTTCAGACTAAGAAATCTTATTCAAAGCATTGTTTGTGAGCTCTCTCCTACTTCAGAAGTGTAGCGATATAGATTATACATAGGAACTGAGATTTAAGCCATGTATGTCTCCCATCTTTAAGAACCAAATCAGACATGAAATTGTTGCTTTTGGGAAACTAGACATTCCATTGTTTATTATTATACATTAAAGACCAATATTTTGGATTTCATTTCTAAAAAAAGCAGGCTGCTGCTTTCTCCAAAATCACTAGCTAAATTTAAAAGTGGGAACAACAACAAAGTAAATGAAACAAAATTACATTTGAAGATTAAGGAGTTTAAGCCATAATCTCAGAAATTTTTGAGAAGAGATCTGAAGAAATAGAGGTAACATCCCATGTTTGTGCATGGAAGGAGATGTGGGAATAAGCGGCAGGGAAAGAGACTTGCAAGACTGGAGAAAACTTCCTGCTCAGGATAGCAGCACTGAAGAAGGCAAAGTCACGGACAGAGATAAAACATAAGCAGAGAAATGTGGTAGATTAATCCATTAAAATAAATGGGAAAGAGCAATCCATCTCTGTTGGAAATACTTTCCCTAAAGAAGCCAAACATATTTCTTTAATGGTTCATCATATTTTGAAAGTGATCTTTTTAAATTTGTTATGATTCAAGTACCATAAAGGTTCTTAAGTTTCTTTGGTGCATGGCCATTAGATGTTCCTTTGATATTGTGGCATAGAACTCTCGCCTCGGTTCCAGGAGCAGAGAGACTTTGCAGAGAATCAAGAAGACTGTAGCCGCCAGGATCAACATCTTGAGAACACGGGGAAGACTGCTTGTGCCACATGGCATTGCTTAATCTACTGTGTTGTATAACCATGCTATCCTATTTTTTTGCTCCCAAGTCAGTTCTAAAGCAGAGGTGGATATATTGACCAGAAGCTCAGACTTGGTAAAAGTACATTCTCCCTGGCACACCAGGTTACTGCCAAAGTTTGACTTCTGGAATGTTTTCAAGCCTTGTTGTCACTCCACACTTTCCAAATCTTTGTCTCTGGGCTCATCAACTGTAGAAGCCACCAATCAAATTCATTCCTGCTCCTATTGGATGCCATGTTGCCTTTGAATACCATAACAATCTCCCTGCCCAAAAATATAACTATGAATAAAAATCCTGATTGATTTTTTTTCAACAATCTTGTTCTTCTAGACAACCAGATTGTCTAGAATTATGTCCTAGTGTGACTTTCTAGTTATATTCAACAGATACATGTTTTCTAGCCATCCCTAATGTGACCCTTTGGGTCATTGTTTCAGTTATTTGCTTACCTAACATGCACCTCTGCACTCCAACCACGCTGCATTCCTATGCAACATCCCCAACCTTTTTGAGATCTCTTGTGCATACCCTTGTAACACCCCCCCCCCCCAGACTACTTGATGCCATTTGCACATGTCCATGTACCCCCTTGGGGATTCAGCAAGAGTCAGGAAAGGCTCATGAGTGTAAATGAGTGTGTGTGGGAGTTGCTGTACAAATCAGGACAGGCAAACATGTATACAGTATGGGTTGGGAAGGGTATACAAGAGCATGCAAAAATGTACCAGAAAGGCCCTACAGGTCAGGGAAAGCACACAAGAGTGAGGCATGGGTTGGGAATGATGTGCAGAGGTGTGTGAGAGGTGCTGCAGGGGTTGGGGAAGATGTGCAAGGGTGCACTGTGGGTCAGGAAGGGTGCACCGATGTTCACAAGAGGTGCCACGCTGGTTCGAGTGCTGTGCATTTTGGGAAGGGTGTATGGGAATGTGCAAGAAGTTTCACAGAGGTTGGGGAGAATGCTCAAGAGTGTGGTGCCGGTCAGGAACTGTGCACAGGAATTCAGCATGGATCAGGAAGGGTGCATAGGTTTCATGGGACTAAGTGAGAGGTGCTGCATGGGTCAAGGAGGACAAGCAGAGGTTTGATGCAGATCAGGAAGGTGACATGTGTGGGTATGCAAAAAGGTGTTCTGCGGTTTGGGAAAGGTATGTGGGAGTGCACAAACAACCAGCGTGACATGAGCAGGGAAAGTTGCAGGGTGGGGAAGACTTGCTGAAGCAACTTCCAACATTCCCAGCTGGCTTCTCCATATTGTAAGTCTACAGCATTCAAATACTCTTGTTCATGAAGGGAGGAAAGATGGGGAGTAGTGAAAAAAAGTCCCTTTTAACACAAGCTGCATGTAAAAAAGGGCCACAACTTCACAGTCACCATCTTGTCTTTGGACATCCCCTCTCCAGGACATGTTCCAGTACTGAAACCATTGATAGAAATTTGTACTTTTCTTATTAAAAATAAACAGTAGAACCTGTTCTAGAACGAAGGACAGAATGCACTCTAAGAAACCTTGATCGGGTTTTGGGGGCTGAGTAGTGTTCCACCACCAAATCTCTCATGATTGAACATCAGGAATTAGCCAGAAGGCGGGGGGACGGGACAATTAGGAAAATCAGTTCATAAAATGAAGAACAAGAATAGTTTAGAAAGAGAAAATCAGATGAATTAAAAGGAGAGAGGGCTATGCTAATCTTCTCTGTATCATTCCAATTTTAATATATGTGCTGCCGGAGAGAGGGCTGAGAATTGCAAATGGTGGAAGGACATACAATAACACTTTACTCCCATTTAATTTTATTATTTATTTTCTTTGATCATACAATTATTAGTAAGAAATATGTTTTGTTGTCAATGTTTTATTGTTAGACATCCATACATTAAATATTTAGGAATTATAACCTGAAAGATTATAGCATAGAACATTTTGCAACTTTTGTACCAGAAGCAACTTTGGCATCAGTATGGAAGGCATTGCGTAGGCTTGTATTCCTGTCTCAAAAAATGATCCAGAATCTCTGTTGCCTCCTCATATTCAAAAGTGGCAATAAATGGTTGACATTTGATATGATTGTAGTATAAATTGAAGTATAAAAATAATTATTTATGCTTCAATTATTTATAATTAGTACATATATACAATACAGTATAATGTATAATTAGCAATACAAATTATAATTAAAGTTCTGTGTTTTTTTGTGGAACCAGAAAACTGCTTAATTTTGTGAAAGCATCTTTGCTTAGATCAAAAAATGTAATATCAACTTCTAACTTGTTTTGTAAAATCACTTTGGTTGGAGGATGTGGAACAAATATCTTAACCCCTATCCCTGGTTTATTTTGCATATTTTACTGCAGTCCTTGTTTTTGAACAAAGATCAAATAATTAAATTTGAGGGGATGAAATAAAAAAGATATAAATGAAGTTGGAGATTTATTCCATACCACATTGCTAAATGTATTCCATACTGCATTCCAATACTATATTGGAATGGATCTTTTGATCACCATTCAACATTTCATTGGTTCCAATTGAAATAAATTTAATGTTTGTGTGGTTGTTATTTAAGCAAAAGGAAATGAAAAATCAAAGAAAATTAAATAAAAGAAAATGAAAATGTTTTATACCTTCAGGTATATATACACACTGTATATATAGTGTACATTCAAGTCTATTGTCAAATCCATTATCCTTGGATCCTCAAAAAGATTGCAGTAGGAGATATGTGTAAAATATATTTATATTAATGGCTTGAAACTTACCTGGGGTACAGATCCATGAATGTTTATTGATAATATTTATTAATACTCAGTGGATTTCTGTATGGTTTAATTTCCCTGACCAAATTGCTAGAAACCAAGGTAAAGGAAAACATTTTGAAATCAGTAGTTTGGTGTCAGCCCTTAAATATAATAAAATAAAATCTAATCTTTCTAAAAATGTTTAAGTGATTGGGTGAAAATAACAGGTGTGGGGTTTTTTTGCAGGATAAAGAAAGTTTTAATATTCTTATTGTAGATGGATGAAGATGATGAACAATTGGAAATCAGCCAACTTCCCAGCACTCCAATGTGCAGCTTTGTTGTGTTAATAAAGAATTTGCCAGACTTTGTTCATTGAAGAAATCAATGGAAGCCTAATTGAGATATGTGATTTCTTTTTAATACATTGAATATAAAGAAAAAAATATATTCTGAACTCTTTCCCACATTACAGTTGAAAGGAGAGATTCCAAAGACTAATATTCTTTACAATGGATACAGGCTTGTAAATTATAACTATTGAGAACTATTTAATTACAAATTTTTCTTTTCCCATGTTGTTTTTATTCAAACGTAATTGGATAAAAATGGTAACTGATCAAGTTAGTTTAAAAAACAGGATAATGAATTGATGTGATGTAAGGTTAGGTTACTCTATAATTGTCAAATAATTAGCATTCTAGATATTGTGTTCTATAAACAAACAGTTAATTTCTAAATTATGAGCATCCAAGGGAAAGCATGTACTGATCAATTTAAATGATCAAATTTATAAAATATAGTACCTGGGAATTTCTAGGGGAAGAAATTGTATGGGACCATTAACTATGTCAATTCTGTTTCCCCATTCTAAATTTATATATCAAAAAGATGTCTCACTTGTCATTTTACTCTGAGGAATTTTCAAATACTCACAGTTTTGAGGTGATTGTTATAGCACCAAGCTTGAGGCCTGGTTCAGTCTAGATTGCTATTAATCATGCCCTTAACTTTACAAGGATTCAGCTGTGACAAAATTTGGCTGAAGTAGATTTAGATCTACCAAGTTTCTGGAGGCACCTAGGAGGCTCTTCTCCTGATTGGCCAGCTCATTATATACTAAAAATTAAAAATACAAGCTTGTGATTATTAGTATTTTTCATACTGTAATTTAGAATAGCTCACTATCTATCTATTGGGAGAGGTTTTCAGTAGTAGGACAATTCTGTTCTCAGTCAGTTCCCATGTAGGTGGGCCTACTCAGTGGAGCAGAGACAGGTTCCGAGTTGACCTTTCAATCATCAGGCTGTAATTATCTCTGCACCATTCCAAGTGAAAACAAGCCCAATTCTTCTTTGGATCTGAAGGATGCCCTGATTAAGTGGAGTATGGTCCAAATATTCTCATGTCATAATATATCTATAAAATGTCACAAAACTGTAGGATATTAATTCCAGAGAACTAAGAACTGTTGTATGCTCAGTCAGCATTTTTTCTATTTCTCAAGTTTCATGTTCTCATTCCAAGCTTGGATTTTTAGAACAGTTCATGGAGACTGATCTCCCGTGGTGATGGGAAAGTAAAAAGCCTTTTTCTTTTCAGTTATTTTGGAGATTGACTGTACACACACTGCACAACTGATTTTCACATTTCATCCCACAAGAAATACAAATCAGACAAAATGATACATCTGCAAAGTTGTTGCTTCATCATCTTCCAACTCCACCTTCTTGAGCTGTATTGGCCAAGCTGTCAGATTCCATCAGGCCAAACATGTGATACGTGGGAGAGTAAAAGTGGAACCTGGCCAATCAAGAGAAGAGCCTGCTAGGTGCCTCCAGAAACCTGGTAGAGCTAAATCCGCTTCAGCCAAATTCTGTCACAGCTGAATCCTTGTAAAGTTAAGGGTATGATCAATAGCAATCTAGACTGAACCAGGCCTCAAGCCTCAAAACTGTGAGTATTGGAACTGCTGCCATTAACAAGGGGAAGGGGAATGCAAAAGACAGAGAACTATTACACAGAGCAGCCAATAGATGATGGTATGGGTAATGATAGTGGTAACATTTTCTTTAGTTCAATGTCTTGTGTTGCTGCTCCTGCACATTTCAAGTTGAAATAACAGCACGTGTCCATTACATCATGCAAACTGTTGAGGTTTTTTTTTGGTGGGGGGGGGGGAATTAATCAAATGTAAACATGAGCAATCTAGCTGGAGAATTTTGTGATACAGTTGTGGTTGCACAATGGTTAGAATGCAGAACTGTAGACTAATTATGCTGACTGCCAGAGTTCAATTCACACTGGCTCAAGGTTGACTCAGCCTTCCATTTTTCCAAAGTTGGTAAAATGAAGATCCAGACTGTTGGGGGCAATATGCTGACTCTGTGAACTACTTAGAGAGGGCTGTAAAGCACTGTGAAGCAGTATACAAGTTTAAGCGCTAGTGCGAAGTGCTATTGCTATAACAAAAAGTAACCCTTTCTCCTTTCAGTTTTGATCCCTTCCCAATAATTAGCAATAATAATATATAATATTCTACTGGTATCTGAGAAAGTTCAATTATAGTTGCTATTAGTTCAATTTGTTTGTGTCTTTCAGTGTGAGTTTTAGATGATTAAATTCCCCCTTCTGCAAATAGTACAGTATGCTGTGAATTCAAATCTAAATTATCTCTACACTATTTTTTTAGTAAAATAATGAAATTCAGAGTTTCATTTTACTATAGATTTCATTTTCATTTTACTATATTATGTAGCATGTCAAGTTATTGAGTAAAAAGTACCAGATTGCTGGTTTAGACTGAGCACAAAGTGGCACCAACTGAACAATGAACAAAGCAATTATCCTTTGTAGCTAAAATCTCTACTAGAATGGGTGACTAAATGACACAAGAAGCATCCCCTGCAAGGGGTAAATGACTCATTCAGACACTCTAGCAGTCTTTCCTCAAGGTTCAGACCCAGCTGGGGAAAGCCCCCCCCCCTTCCCATTTAGGGTGATCAACATTCTTCATTACACATATAGGAAAAAAAAACTGTTCCATGAAGCCCCATCATCTGGAAAGACAAGGAGGACCAATTCAGGTTTTCCACTTGGGCACTAAGTGTATTTCATCTGCTGCTGCAAGGAAGGGACCTCTATATAGCACCATGCAGTAAAAGTGCAATGATCAAAATATTCTAGGTCTGTTTGATTGATTGATTGATTTCTATAGTCACCCGTCTCAGGAAATAATTCTGGGTGGTTCTTTTCTGAATTCTTTCACTATTGTGGAGCTTCTTCAATACTTCTTAAGCAAAAGACATCTAGATCAGCAGCTCATGGAAAGGAAGAAAAGCATTATCTGTATACTGATTTTCTTTATTTTTCAATTAGGCAGAAATAATACTGCAGACCAGTGCACTGTTTCCAGCTCTATTAGGCTGTCATATTCCATAATGTATCTGAGGGAATCATACTTTACTCCTGAAAGTTGTCTTCCACAGCACAACACAGCAGAAATGATTATTTTAGAAATTCTACAGGATCCACTTACAACCAGAACGCTTTCAGTTCATTTTATTTAATAAAAAAAGAAAAACTCACAAAGCTTGTATGTATATCTTATATATATAAATATATACAGTATATATAAATCAAATGATTTCAGGCACTACTGTTGAGTGTGGCATGAAACAAAACAAGTAGCAAAGAAAGTATGTGGAGTCTTAGTCCAATACAATAGGCTTAAGCATGCCTATCTTTGTATTAGATTAAGGCCTCTGATTTTTGCATTGGAAATTAACTTTCATTTATAGTACCTGCACATCTGGATTCTGCTCTTTGTTTTCTCCAAAATTTGTAGGTTTGTACCAGCTTTTCAATTCCACAGAGTAATATCTCAAATACATTCTCATCAGGATGAAGTGTTCTATGTGATTTGAAAATTTGTACATTCCTGCATTGGCAGAAATTGGTTCAAAGTAACGTATTTTTATATTTAGCGATTCTTTGGAAACCAGCATAACAATATCAAAGAGGTTGTGGCAGAATAAACAGTAAGACACATCTATAATCAAAATCGACTTCAAACAGCTAAGAGAAGGTGAGATTCTAGCCAACAGACATAAACGTTTAGATGCTAAGGCATCTGGCATATGCTGGTGGTCACAACATCAGTTGGGATCCATTGTGCTTTGAATGGATCAGAGGATCAACAACCATGAGGATCTTTGGCATAAGATTTCAGAGTATTTTAGAAGGTTTCAAATACAAGGGATGAGGGGCAAACACAAAAGTCCAATGGGGAACACAGAAGAGTCAAGTGCAGGATCTTTGGCTTTGCAGTCATTCCTAGGATTAATTCAAGCCTTGTATCCTTCACCGAAGAAGCTCCTAGAAGAGATTTCTTGGCACTTTGGCAATATTGTGGGGTTATTGGTATTTGTAACGTCATGTTGGAAACTGTTTTCCATTTATTTGGATCCTGCTTTTATCCTCAATGCAAAACTTTAGCTCAAGTTGCTGGACTTTCCAGGTCT
Organism: Pseudonaja textilis; assembly: GCF_049901715.1. NCBI lineage: Eukaryota > Metazoa > Chordata > Lepidosauria > Squamata > Elapidae > Pseudonaja > Pseudonaja textilis. The sequence continues at coordinate 102,412,018 of NC_141992.1, forward strand.
GAACAAATGGCAAAGCAGGACAGTTGCCCCAGGCAGGGATTTTTCTTTGTAGATTTGGGCTGTTCTTATATGTTGCTGCCCTCTAATTTACAGTTGGCACCTGATTCCTCTGTAAACTATATTCCTTTGCCTTCAGTCTCAGATTGGCAATGCTGTTAGCCATATTCATGCCCTGAGCTGGGCTGGCATTGGTACAGGAAGCAGAATAAGAAGCCATGGCAGTACTGGGAAACAGAGGAAAAAAGAGGGGAAAAACAACAATACCACATCATATTTTGATTCTACAATTCATGTACATTCAGGTGACCTGCATAATGTCAAGTATCTAGAAAAACAGCTAGCTAGCCTGCCTAAGTCTTGCAATGCAGTTTGATTTTTAGCAGTTAAAGCTTTACATGGCATCTGCAAATGAAGTGGCTAAGAAGTGGAAGGATAGAAGCTTGGAGTCAAACATTTACAGCCATATTATGCAACTGTATTCCACTAATCTTAATTTCCAAGGAGTACTCCTGAGCTTGGAGTGATGTGCCAGGACTATGGCTCAAAAAAAGGTGGGGCAATAAGAAAACCAAACTGATTTAAATTGAATGCATTAAAAATAAGTTAGCATTCTCTACATAATAATTGTCTCATGATCCTAAAATAATTACAATCTAGGAACATTAGTAACTGAGCAAAATATCCTCTCATATATCAGACCTTCATATTATGTTTACTACTTGAACAACTGGAATAGGAACCATCCAAGAACTAAATCTAGATTGTGGAAGAGACTGGTAATTTGGTGCAGACATCCCTAATCTGGTGCCCTGCAGATAAATTGGAATTGTGCAGTTACACCAGTTGGGAATTCTGGGAATTGTAAATCTAGGCTGTCTGTACAGCACCAGATTGGAGAGATACTACTACTTTTAGGAAGAGGCTTTATTCATATTGTATACATACAAGATATTAATAACCATATAATCCTTGAACAAGTAAATTCAGTTTATCAAGGTTCTCTTGCCTAGCAAGCAAACACACATTTAGTTTGGAAGAACTGCTTCTACATCCCAGATCAGAGTATCAAAGAAACTGCCATTCTTATTATCACAATGCATATTCCAATGTGCAACGAGGGTATTAATATATATTTTAATTTACAGAGAATTCATTTTTATGGGCATACTTCCTAAGCATCTCAGTGTTTACTACTTCTCTAAAAGCAGCTTTATGTATACTTCAGTGCATATGTCAGAATTTTTGATAAGCAGCATTACAAAGGAATATAAATGAATTATGCAAAGAATAAATGAAATTGCACATGTTTAGCCAGGGCACAAAATAAATGGGACTACCAACTAATAGCACTTTGATCTTTCTAGTCATGGGTCTTTTTCATATCTGTAGCTCTTATAATTTCATTCAGGCTTCGAAGTCTTATATATTTTTATTTACAGATTAGATTTATCACTGGAGTGATAACCTGGGAATCAATCCTGCAAAGTATAAATTGAAACTTTTATGGGGCTGCTAATTCTGTTACATTCAGGAATGCAGAACTCCCTTGGATCCCTCCATTCCAGAGTCTGGATCCACAACCAGGCAAAAGTATCTGAAGAAAAGGTCCTTCTGATTCATCAAAGTCTTGCTGACATGAGTACAGTAAAAGTAATGGTCAATGTTTTAAAAACCTACAGAACTAAATTAAAAGTAGCCAAAAGAATATTCTGATTTTTTCTTCTGGGACATATTTGGGAGGTTTATTTTGGAAAATATTTCCAACTATCTTCAGTAGGCTACAATTTGCTTTCTGTCTCTACTAGGGTTGTGTGTTGTTGATGCGCTGTAGGCTTGTCTATTTGTGAGTTCCCTGGAAATCTGTTTTGAGTTTGACAGCTTAATTTTAATCAGGCATTGACCAGTGGCATCTGTAATGAACACTTCTGAGAACTGGTGCACCAAGTTTGTTCCAGTGGTTCAGTACCCAATTCTTTGAAGAGAAGTGAACTAATCTCCCTTAGGTTTACCAAGTTCCTAAATAAACCCATTCATTTCCAAGAGTCTGATGCTGGAAATAATCCCAGTGGTTTAAACCTCATTACTGTTTGTTTGCCAGATCAATCAGTCTTTGGGTTCTGCCTTGCCTTTCTCAGGCTTACTGGCAATCAAAATAAAATTAAAACTTTAAAAAAATGGCATACCAAGCAAAAACATGATCCACATTTATTTTTGTTTGTTTTACTTTGTTATTCAGAGTTTGGCCAAGAGCATTTCCCATGAGTTTTGTGAAATACTGTTTGCTTTTGTTTTTTGTTTGTTTTTTCTTGTTTTCCCCCCCTTTGGAAAAAAAGACTTTCAAAGGATAATCCTTGAGGGTGGCAGGCAAAAGAGCTGCCAATGGTATAAGAGAAGAAAACAACAGTGATTAGGCCTGGGAACAATTCTTCCTTTGGGCACAGGAGCCAATTACTGTGAAAACACAACATTTTCTCATAATTTGTCAGTAATGAAAAGGGCAGCTTGCCAGGTGAGATGCAATGAATCAGTGTTGAGTCAAAATGACGAAGATGCACCAAAACATTTTTCAGAGATTAATGAAAAAGTGAAGAATAAGTGTCTGTGGTTTTGTTGTGGTTCGCTGGCAGCAGGTGTGCATGGTTGAGGTCTCTGAGAGCGAGGATTCAGATGAGGGGCCTACGTGTGATGCAGTGATGGGGCCAGGACTATCGGAGAGTGGGGTGCTGCCTTCAGAGCTTGTGGAGTCTGGCAGCAGTGATGCAGAGAACCCTGAGGAGCCTGTGCCCAGTGCATGCGCGTGCAAGGCTGCTCGAAGGAAAGAGCAGCTGCAGCAGCACGGGCGAATCGGGAGTAAGGCTGCAAGGTGATGGCCCCTCCCATAAAGGGTAAAAGCCAGCTCTCAGGGGTTGGGTTCTTTGCAGGAGACAAAGGAGTTATTTCAACTCCAAGTTCTTGTGGAAGTCCTGTCTATTCTGGTTTGTTTTCGGAGACTTTGGGTTTTGGATATTTCCCTGCAATTAATCTTGTGTTCTTGGCAGACTTTCACAACTTGAAAGGGCTTGCTCTTATCTGCGACAATTAGTTTTAATGACTCTTTGCTGTGATTGAACAGAATTCACAGAGATGCATTAAAAAGATGAACAGAATTCACAGAGATGCATTTAAAAAGTTTATATATACTTTGGTGGCTTCTGGTTTGAGCTTCTTCAGCAACAGACTGAAATCTGCGATCGTGTGCAGTTTCGATTTGTGCTCGCCACTGGAGCGCCCCGAGCCAGCTGGTTTCAGGGCTAAGCCACCCCTTAGAGGTGGTGAAGAGGGGGGAGACTGCCAGCAGGGTTGAGGAGAGCCACATCTCTCCTCCCCAGCTGGTCATTACTCCCTTTCCCAAAGGCGGTTGCAGCAGTGGTCAGAAATCGCCACCTCAAAGAAGAACGCAACTGGAAAAGAATGTGCAGGAGGAAGATAAGAAGAGAAAGTTTTGGCTGACCGGGTCGAACTGAAAAAGCAACAATATAAAGTACCCTGGAATTTGAATTATAAAGAACAACAGTGTTCCCAAAGAAGACTTTGAAGCAGCGAATGAGAGAGGGAAGGGAAAGGATTTGGGTTTGTTTGTTTTTTCTTCCCTATATTGACAACTAAGAGATTTAAGCAAGAAACTGGCAAAAATCCACTTTGACATTAACAGGTATTTAAGCTGAAAATAAAATGTCAAAGGGATAATAAAGATTTCTGGATTCTCAAAAACTTTTAAAAGAAGGGAAAAAACAAAAGGGTGGGATCTGGAAAAATGGAGGAGACCACCTGGAAGTGAAAGGAATTAACAGTGAAACTTTAAAAAGATTCCTAAAATATACATTTTAACTGAAACTTTGTAACAAGATAAGAGAACCCCAGGAAGAGAAAGTGGAAAAAAGAAGCAAGAAGAAACAGCTTTGGATTATTTGGATTACTTGGTGATTTTTGGATTTATGGCTATCAGATCTAAAGGACTAAAATTAATCGGGGTGGTTGTTTAAAAGTTTTTAAAATGACATCACTCTTGGAAGAACTGAGAATGGAACTTAAAAAATAGAAAGAAGATGCACAAGAAGGAAGGGGTTCTTTTGGCTTCATATTTCAATTTTTTGAAATGGAGATCCTGAACTATGAGAAACAACAAGAAATGCCTGTAGAACAAGAAGGGTGGGACAAAGAAGAAGCCATCTTCAATGACCAAGTATTTCTATGTGGGGAAAAGAAAGGAAAGGGTGGGGGGGAAGAGAGTGAAAAATTTAAGATTTGAAAAAACAACCCAAAAAAGAATAGTTTGAAAAGTAATTACAACATTAGGAAGAAACAGAAGAGAGGATTACAGAAGAGAGAATCAGAATTAGAGAGAAAAGGGATCAAAAAGGGAAGGGAGAAGAAGGGAGGGAAGAGGGAAAGGAAAATAAATTATAAAGGACAGAAACAGGACATAGAGAAACAGGGAAAACATACAAGGATTAAGGGTATAAGCCTATTTAGAAGACACAGAGATAATGGGTGAAAACTTAATTGAAAGGGGGATTCTGCAAGGGTACATAAGATAGTATTGTTATATTAGAAATAGAAATGAACTTTGAAAATATGAAACAAGTGTGATTAAAATGATAGATAAAATACTCATTGTAATGTAATGGAATGTTTAATAAATAAATGAAATAAAGAGAATGAGAGAATGAAATTAGGAAAGGAGGGGAACATTTTAATCATTATAAATGTATTATAAAAATTTAAGTGAAGAAGAATATGAAAGAAACATGAAAAAATTATGGAAATATTATTAGTGTTCCTAGAAGTATGATACCCTATTGAAAAGAAATGTTAAAGATGTCAAAGATTATAACTAACATTAATGATAGAGCTGAATTGGAACAGAATAAGTATTTTATTTATTATTGTGTGTGTGTGTGTGTGTGTGTGTGTGTGTGTGTGTGTGTATATATATATGGATCTTTGGTTGTTGGATCTTTGTTTTTCCCGAGTAAGATTCAAGTATCTAGGCAAGCGTTTCGATGAAGTCTCATTCATCATCTTCAGGCTTCTGTCTTCGGCTCTTGCTTCTCAGAGTGATGTGAGATTGCAGCTGCTTCTTCCTTTTAACTGCTAGTGGGGGTGGGACTTGATTGGGTGGGGGCTTGGCTGTGTTCTGATTGGGTGGGGATGTGTTCTCATTGGTAGGGGTTTTGGCTGTGTTCTGATTGGTTGGGGGGTTGGCCGTGTTCTGATTGGTTGGAGGCGTGTTCTGTTCAGGTGGGGGCTTGGTTGTGCTCAGGTTAGTCTTAGTTGCTGGGGGATTTGAGTTGGTGAGCTGTGATCTTGCTGTTTGGCTTCGAGTTCGTGGTCGTGCTGCATCTTCATAGTAGGTGTCGGTTTGCTTCATGTATGGCTCGGAGGGGTTTGAAATGGGTAGTGATGCAGCTGCAGTGCAGCTTCTGGTCCATGGTCCATGGTCCATGGTCCATGGTCGTGTCTCATCTTCTGAGTGGGTGTGCCAACCCCCCAACCAATCAGAACACAGCCAAACCCCCTACCAATGAGAATACACCCCCACCCAATCAGAACACAGCCAAGCCCCCACCCAATCAAGTCCCACCCCCACTAGCAGTTAAAAGGAAGAAGCAGCTGCAATCTCACATCACTCTGAGAAGCAAGAGCCGAAGACAGAAGCCTGAAGATGATGAATGAGACTTCATCGAAACGTTGCCTAGATACTTCGAATCTTACGCGGGAGAAAACCCGAACAACCAAAGATCCACATACAAATACCCGCGAGAACCTCAGAAAACAAATACACACACACACACACACACACACACACACACATATATATATATATATATATATAAATAAATAAATAAATAAATAAATAAATAAATAAATAAATAAATAAATAAATATATATATTCTCCTTAAGAACTTAGTGCGTATTTTAAAAATGTACCAAGCAGAATTTGACTGGAAGTTATGTGTTATATTGAATGTTATAATTGTAAAGGCATAAATTGAAGTTTAAATAAGAATTGAATGGATAAAAATTAAAAGATACAAAGGTGTCATACTCCAATTAGTAACTACAGGGAAAAATTTTGTTTAATGAGAAAAGAAAATATGAAATTGAAACAGGACAGACAAAAGTATAAATATAATGACTAGAAAGATATTGAAACTTAGAAAAAGATATATATAATTGAAGTTAGGAAGGAATGACATAATTAAAAGTAAGATTGAGAAAACTAAGGAAAAGGAAAAATTATTGAGAAAATGTTAAAATAGTAATAAGATATAGAATAGAACACAAAGATGAATATGGAATTGAATTTGTGTCTGTATGGAGAAGTGATAACCCGGGACCATGCTATTCTCAAAAAAAGAAATTTTATTTGTATTATGTTTTGTGAAAACCCAAATAAAATTTTTATAATAAAAAAAAGGTTTATATATACTTTGTGTTTATTTGATTTGAACAAGGCTTGGGTCAGAACAGGTTTTGAATATACTCTGCTGTCTCAGATTGGACAACAGTCAGCACATGAAGCGTTGCTGTCAAACGGAACGGAGCAGTTCCAGCACCATTTGGCCATATTGGCTGAATAGCACTGCAGTATCATCATGTCCAGGGTTTGATCCTTAATTGCCAAATTAAGTCATCATCTATGTACCATTTGGGAAAGGGGTGTTGCTACAATATTTTGCTTTATAAAGCGAATCTTAGTTCTGAATGTATTCTGTTGGTTATTTAAACCAAGTAAACAAGAGAATTCAAGTGAGTCTGCTGTGTGTCCCATTACTCAATCACTTTCTTTTCTTATCTTCCTTGTTTTTCCAAAAGAGGCTGCCAAACTCCATTAAATCCTCTTTCTTTTATTTTTCTCAGCACTACCCTATTTCTACTTTTCAATAGCTCCTCCCACTTATGCATGGTGTCCCAGCCAGAAAGAGTGTAAATTCTCAAAGTAGCCTATTTCAGATTATAATCTACAAGTTTTTGCTTCGAAACTATCTTCACAAACCAGCTTTTCCCAAAGAATCTTGCAAATGTTAGTTTGCTGAGGGTACTGCAAATTGCTCTCATTCAGTTCATAACTGACATAGGCTTCTACAGTCCTTATCTAGATTTCTCCTTATATGAACATTATCCTTATTTGGATATACATGCCTCAGGATACATATAATTTATTAGGCTTTGTCACCCACCTGGAAAGAATGACAGGTGGCTGCAGTGAACCAGAGGCAACCAACAGGGGTACAAGATATATAGTCACCTGTAAGGAGAGGCAGTTCCCCAGGAGAGATAGTCGCTGGCTCTTGGTGCTGGGCGAGGTACAATTGGTTGCTCCACTGCAGTAACATCACCTGAGTAAGACTTAAGGAGGGATGCATTTTTGTTGGCCAGCATTGCTCGCTCATTCCTGCGAAACTTTGCCCGTCTGTTCTGAAACCACACCTAGGAAGAGAAGCACACCAGAACCAGGTATCAGACACTGTGGCATGAAAATAGGCATCGCAATGTTCTTCACCAAAATCAAAAATAGATCCTTTACTGCTCCAGCCAGCACAGCATAAGAAGTTTCAATTTACATAGTAATTATTGGGGGGGGGGGCGGGGGTTGCCAGAAGGGGATGCTTTTGATTCAGCGAGGGTATTAAAGTAGGATCTAAGGAACATAAGTTCAATACTCCACTTACTAAAAAGGAGCTGGGCTAGCTAACCACATTTTCAGGTAAAGGAATGAATACACTCTATCATCATAAAAAGAGAACACTGCTAAGATATTGGGTCAAAAAACAACTATCATTTCAGTTTATTTAACCAGAGATTATGATCTTTAAGAAATATGTAACATATTTTTTCATACACTCACAGGGATTAATGTAATCATTACAATTTAATAAATATGCAATAAATATTAAATATTTATTTAATAAAATAAATAAGCTACTAAGCTATATAAACTATTCAATACATATGGCCCATTTATCTATAAAGCAGAGATAAGAATACTTTCAATCTCAAGTTAAGCAAGTGTGAAAGAAGGAAAGTGCTATCACAAAAATTTTCAATGACCTACTTAGAAAAAAAATCAAAGGGATCTAGTGAGGGTTTTTTTTTTAGCTCCAAAATTATTCTCCTCCTCCTTCTTTTCATTTTTGTGATCAGTTGTGATCAGGGTGCTGCTCTCTAGTGTAGAGTGCTTCACAACTGGATTCTGGCTGGAATGCCTTTTCAAGAAAAACAACTTCTGTTTATTAGGGAAGTTAATAACTCCCATAAATTTTGGAAACTCTTCCACTCATTCAAGCAAGAAGCCAGACCTAAAACTTTGACTAGATGCTATTGGAAAGGGAGAGATGAAAGAAAAGGACTAGGTGAGCCACTGAGGAAAATCTTTCATATGAGGAAAATCTTTTGGGTAAATAATAACATCTAACTGATTCATGTTCATATCAGTTTTTTAGGTTTTGGAAATGTTTTCATACTTAGTCACCACCTTTCCTACTGCATTTAAGAAGCTATTAAGCTACTGTATATAAGGTATTAAGAAGTTATTGTTTCTACTTCTTACAAAGTAAAAACTTTGAATAGTGAGATTGGCAACACATACATTTAATTAATAAATCTATGAGATAATAGGCAAGCTAGGAGCTGGTTTAGTCAATGGCAGCATTTAGTCAAAGGTAGATACTATACTTGGCAAGCAGGAATGACTGCAATGAGGAGAAAAGACTTGCCCTGCTGAGGAGATGCTCCCTAACTATCTTATCTATTAGACTGATATAATTATCAGCAAAATGCTAGAAGTGGGTCAGGATGAATGCCATATCTGCTATTGTTCACAATCCATATCCCTTGCTCTTCAAAATAACGTTGAGGCTTCTAGCAATCACCTTAGTGAATGCAATGAGCATATGTTTCTAAGCTTAAAAATAGATTGGGTATCCCTCTGAAAACTTCAGTAAGTCCACTGCTTTGAAATATTTTTTTTGGCAGTATTTCTTGGCTTAGAACATGCCTATGCTGTAAATTTATTAGAAACATAAACATAAAATATTGACATCTCATTCCCACTAAATTTCTTCAGATTGTTAGAATATAGAAAATTTGTAATATTGAATATAGAAAGTTTGTAACTCCTTCTAGAATCTAATAGTTTTTCCCCTGTTGTAGTACTTTATAGATTAAAGTCAAATGCAGAAAGATATTCTACAAAAATATGAATAGTGCTAGTTCCTTGGGACAAACACTTTGGGCACATTCCAACCCAAACAAAACACAAAACTCTTTAGGTTTTACAGGAATTATTTACCATGGCTTGTTGAAATCACAGGAAACCTACAGTGATTATGTCCAGAACATTTATTCATAGACTCCCATACTGAACTGCTTTAATTGTTTTTGTTGAACATATATTTAATATTATAATAGGAAGCATCATCCATGTACGGTATATGCTTGACGAGATTCATTGTTATCTGAAATTCTACCCACTTCCAACTAATGTAAATTCACTACTCAGACTAATTAAATTATAAACATCATAGCAATTTAAAAGTTTGTCATTTATTTCCCAGTGGTAATTATTAGTCTGATTTTGCAGTTTCTTTCATGTACAATTGTGAGATTAAGGAGACACTGGAGAAAATATTGGTCATTATATTTGCTAACTACCTAGGAACAAGATGCTTGTTTTTATCTTCTATCATGAATGTTTTCATTCCAGAATTGAGGTTGCAGTTATCTGTGGTTTTTCTTTTCTTTACTAAAGTGCCTGTTATTTACTTTTCTATGAATTTATTACCTTTGTTAATGTTGCCTAAAGTAGTGTAAGCCTGAGGCTCACATAAGCTTTTGGGAAGTTGGAAAGGCTGCATCTCAGGATCATCAGTATTATATTATACTGTACTGTCATGGCATCTCTGTAAGAGGTCTTCCTACCTTAGAAAAGAAAGGGTGTATTGCAGTAGCTGCAGAATTTTGCAGGGCACCTTTAGAATTAGCATTGATTGAGTCTGTACTAAAAGAGCGTATTGTGATTGAACCTTTATGGAGGAACAGTTAATGATACTCTCTCCCATAATCATTTCTAGTTTTTGAAGAAAATGTTAAGCCAGAGGTCCCCAACCACTGGTCCATGGACCGGCACCGGTCTGTGGCACACCAGCAACTGGTCTGTGCAAACAAGCGAAGCTCTACCCATGGGATGCAGGCAGCACATGAAACCACGCCCCTGTCAGTCCATGGAAAAACCTCTCACCATGGAACTGGTCCCTGGTGCCCAAAAGGTTGGGAACTGTTGTGTTAAGACAATGTTTTCCAGTACTTTTGCTCATATAATGATGAGGATTCAGAGTTGTGTGCATAACCTAGATGTGTCACACACTGGCCATTCACCCACCCCATTTTAGCGAAGGAGAAAACAGTTGCAATACATCACATGACAACAATGTGATGACATTTAATACCCCTGATCTAGACTTAGTTTTAGAAATTTTAAAATGGGAGATCTTAAGGTTGTAAGTTTATGACAGAAAAATAAATAGAAAGATCTGTAGTGAGGGAATAGTTTTAATTTGTCTAGAGCTGGTACCCTAATCAAATACTTACCTACTTACAGGTAGTCCTCGACTTACAATCACAATTGAGCCCAAAATTTATGTTGCCAAGTTCACTTGGTTGTGAATTTTGTTAAGTGAATTTCATCCCATTTTACAACTTTTCTTGTCACAGTTGTTAAGTGAATTGCTGCAATTGTTAAGGAAGTGACACTGTTCTTAAGTGAATCTAGTTTCCCCATTGACTTTACTTCTCAGAAGGTCACAAAAGATGATCACATTACCTTGGGATACACATTACCTTGTCAAGCATCACAATTTTGATCATGTGACCATGGGAATACTGCAAAATGGTCATAAAGCACGTTTTTCAGTATTATTGTAACTTTGAGCCGTCGCTAAATGAACAGTTGTAAGTCAAAGACTACTTGTATTTCATCCTTGCTCCTTGAAAATTGCCAAAATGTGGAGCTCAGAGTAAGACATTTAAGTCAACAACTTGGTATACAATAAGACAAGCTACAGAAACATTGGTCTTCATCATTAAAGAACACAATTATTTAAACAAAACATTTTAGCTTAAAAATAATTAGTGAAATTATTTTTATATGTGAAACTGTCATAAATGTTCAAGTATTAAAATTCAAGTATTCATATTGTAACAACCTACTAAAATAGTTAATACTTTTGGTGAATTTGAATGGATTTAATTTATTGGAGTGCCAAAAATGTGATCCAAATGCTACTCTTGTCCTTTATCAGACTAAACCAAATTTTGGAACAGTTGTTCCACTGGGGATACAGGTATAAAGGATAGCTTCTTTCTCCCATCTTATGGCAGATAACTCTTGCAACTATTTATATCCACAATACAGCAGTTGATTATTATACACATTGTTATTTTTTGTTTGTTTGTTTCCATATACATTCTGATGCCCAGTATCTGAAATAAAATACAGAGATGTGGAAATCAGAATACACTTTAAAAGAGCACAAATAGAAAGATGGATCCATTTTTTAAACAAAAACTTCTAAAGTGGGCTGGAAGAAAGGATAATGTGTCTACCTCTTTGTTTTTGTTTTTCTTTTTTTAAACAAATAATAATATGGAATGAGAAGAGTAAGTCATCTGGTCTGTTCTTTGGGGTACTGGATTCATTACCTGGACCCGAGCCTCGGTGAGGTTGACCCTGCGTGCAAGGTCTTCTCGTACAAAAGCATCTGGGTAATGTGTCCGCTCAAAGACTCTCTCCAGGGCCTGAAGCTGGCTGCTGTTGAAGGTAGTCCTGTTTCGCCTCTGCTTTCGTTTCTTCTTCTCTTCAGAATTCAGCTGATCACCTGACAAAGGAGACAGCCGAAATCTGTCATACAATATAGTGTTTCAAATTCATCTCCCTCTATTGACTGAGTGAAAAGGCAGTATTGTCTTCTTAAAGACTTTAAGGCTCAGACTATTCTTATCAAAATAACTCGGACAACAGAAATATCATACACCAGGACACAGAGAGAGTGCCATGCACTAGTAATATTAGTTATTCATTACATATATGGATGCATAGCCTAGAATCAGACTGTTTTGTGAGGTAAAGGAATATTAAGGATCTCCACAAATCTCCACAAATTTTTTCATAAAAGAAAATGAATAACTTGCTCTGCAAACGAGATCAAGACCAATAATATTTTAATAATTTTAAGCTTCTTTGTAACACTGAATATTATAAATACATGGTTTTTAAAATCTTTTTATAATCTACTCAACTAAAAAAATAAATGGTATCATAGTTATTTGTGAATCACATACATTTTCCCCAAACTATAAAATTTCCCTATTATTATCAAATTGCCCTCCATTTTTTACTCTTTTGATGTTAACTATTTCTTGATTTAGTTACAAAGAATATTATCACTTTTCCTCTCTTTCCTCTCATAAAATTCCTCTCGTATGATATCTTTCTCTTCCTTTTATAGAATCATTTTATTATATAGTATTTAATTATATAACAGTGCTCCAATAATTGAGGGGCTGACACAAAGATAAGGGGGTCAACCTATTTCCCAAAACACTAGAAGGCAAGAAAAGGAAAATGGATGGAAACTAATAAAGGAGAGAACTAACCAGGGGTGGGATTCTACTAGTTCGGGCCGGTTTGCAAGAACTGGATGTTAATCTTACATCCAGTTAGGCAAACTGGTAATTCTGAATACCAGCTGGCCCCACCCACCCCTCCCCTCCCAGGAGTCCCCATGAAGAAGCCCGTCTGGCAACCAGGTAAGTGTAGGGTAGCCTCCTGGGAGCAAAAATGGGGCATGGGGCATGGGGGGGGGGGTCCGGCACCACCCCACCCCATTTTTGCTCTCAGGAGGCTCCAGGGAGGCTTGCTAGGCCAAAAACACCACACACACTCCAGACCCTGTTTTTGCTCCTAGGAGGCTCCAGGGAGGCTCCTTCTAAAACATAACAAAGGATGCATTTGTTCCCCCTGTGGAACAGAAAATGAGAAATGAAATTATAGATAAAAATAATAGTAGATATTAAATTCAGCATTCAACCTATATGCTATTATGTCTTAAGGGATCCTGAATTGGAAGATCAGTATGATTTTAAGACTGGAGAAAGAAGCATCAGTGACCTACATTATGTTGATGACGTTACTCAGACAACCAAAAATGCAAAGGATCCACAAGCTCCAGTGATAAAATGGAAGGTGCACAGTGAAATAGTGGGACTACACTAACTTAGAATTGACAGTGAAAACATTGAAGTCGTAGGTGCTTCTGCCATTTAGAAGTAACCATCAGCCATAAAGGAGCAAGTAGTCAAGGAAAATGCTGAAGACTAGCACTTAGTGGAGTAGCCATGAAGATCTTGGAAAAGATATTCAGATGCCATAACATGTCAGAATAGTGAATGCAGTGATATGCCCTTTGACACTCCGTGAAAGCAAAAGTAGGACTTTGAAGAAGTAGGATTGAAAAAGTACTGACGCTTTTGAAAACTCCCAAGAATATAAGGACACAAGATACAAATAAATGGATCATTGAACAAATTTACCCAGAGTTCTGTTTCAATCACTATTGAGCAGGCTAAAGTGATCATACTTTGGATACACTGACACTGGTTTGATGACATCTAATCAAGCTAGCAGACAAGCAAACTTAGCTATGTTGGTAGATTTGGGGGTTCTGCTGATTTTCATTCTTTTCATATAAAATCTAGATTTATACATTTAGATTTTGATAATTAGTCACATCCAAATCTGAGCTTCTTTAGCAAAGAAGGAAAAAAGGGTTATCTTGTTATCAGGAGAGGCTCAAGTATGAGCCTGTAGAGCCTTTCTGCAGAGCTTGTTTATCCAAGGCCGCTGTCCTCCATAGAACAGACAGTTATGTGTTTGAGCTGAGTGGAACCTGCCCCCACATGAATGGTTTACTAGTTAGGTTGTTCCAAAGGTGCTTTTTCAAGAAGTAACTGGACTTTCTGGATTTTCTTTGAAGAAGCTTCTTGAATGAGAAATGAAATGTCTTCAAAGAAAAATCAGAAAGTTCAGTTGCCTCTTGAAAAAGCACTTTTGGGACAAGCATGACCTGGATGACTGAGAAACTCCATAGACAGTTACTAGCTAAGGGAAAATAGCAATGACAGCATTACAATAATAACAGGGAAATGGAGGAAATCTTTAAAAAAATGGGCCACAGCACATCTGCATGTCCAGATGGATGATGTGCTTGATAAGATTCATGGCATAATAAAACTTACATTTCTTCCACTAAGTGAATTTCCTTTTTAACTGTCCTTTTTATTGTGATATTATCCAGCCCAGCTTTATCATTCCTCTGTCTAATAAAGCCATTGTAAAGAATTCTAATTATTAAACATGCATGCATAATTTTGCAATATGTTCGCTCCACAGCAAGAAAATACAATATGCTGGGAACACAGCGACCTCATAACCCTGAAGGCAATCTCTATAGTAAAGTAAGACATAAAATGGTCCCTTAAGTATCATTACAGGGTGGAAGCAAAGCACAGGAACACACAACATTAAACCTTCAGCTGGGAAAAAGAAAAAGAAAAAGAAAAAACCAACACCCATTTCAACAGCAATGTAAACCACTTCAGGTCAACCAAGATCTTAATTGTGCAGGCCACAATGAATAAAATGATTAATAGCAGAACAAAATAATCCAGTTGAGCTGCCAAGTTTTTTTCTGGCTAAAGCTACTGAGCTTTTGATAGCTACATGATGGCTAGAAAGTCAATGCCTAAATTCTTCTGTTTATTAAGAAATTGCAAGATATTGGATGAAAATTAGAACTAATACAAGTTTTCGTCTCTGATTAATGTGCTAGGGAGGGTATCCCTGTTCCAAACAATCAATAATGGAGTCCTAAGAACCATTACATGTTTTTCTCTAGGAGCCTGCAGTGATTCCCAGCACTTGATCTGCAACCTTTGTAATATCATATTTAATCTGGAATTTTGTATGTCATGTATGTATGTAACCATTCTATCCTTAGGGATTCATTGAAGTAATCATTGGGAGTATTTGCCAGAACTTAAAACTTAACACTGCTTTTATACAGTGTTTTTATGCTTGGGTTGTGGGGGGCATTGTTTACAGACATTTTGAATGCTCAAGTGAAAAGAAATATAAATTGAATAAAAAATAAATGTACATAAGAAAACTCTTTTCCCAATCCATGAAGGAAGAATGAAGTGGGCCTTATTATTGCCTACAGATTCTGGAAAGACTGATCCCAGGTGTAATCATAAATTAGCACAGGAAAAGGTTTACCTCAGCTGTAGATATTCATCATATTTATGGAGATGCCTTCCCTTGCATCTATTTCATGTAGTTTTGAGAAACGTTAAATCCAATGAAGAATGAAGAAGCTTCAGAGGACACGTACTGGGAGAATGAGCCTTCTCTGGACAACAGTGAGCACTTTTTCATTTTACTTCCTTACTGAATAATCTGCACATAGGATAACAGATATAGAGTCTAGGAACAAAAACTAATTGCACAGAGCATAATTTAACTATGGCTGGATATAAGAATAAAAGAATCCAAGCTTTTTCTAAATCCAGTAGTCACAAGCCCAGAATCGCCTTATAAGAGAGATGGGCGGCATAAAAAACCCCCAATCAATAATTAAAACAATCTTGGAGGGTGGAGCTAGCATTGCGACAATACGGCATGTGATCTTGGAGGTCTGAGATCGCTGCTGATATCTTTGCTCCTGGACAGTCCAATCAGATCTAAACTGTCCCGAAGAGACGGTGAAAGTGAAGAGCGCATCCTGTCGATCCCAGAGATACCGCAAAGTCCCTGGTAGATCCAGGAGAAGCTCTTTTTGCCAGTGGCAAAGAGGCAGCCATTAAAGCTGCTGAAGTTGGGACAGCTCCGAAATGAAAGAGAACAGAAAGAGAGAGTGTGCCGGTTTGATGAGAACTTTTTCTTTATTCTAAGATCTGAAAGGACACCCTAAGGGAAAGAAAGAATCTATAAAAGTTTTGACAGAAGTGATTAAGCGGTGATTTTAAACAGGAATGTCAAGTAATTTTTTTTTCTCATTGCTGGATTTTTTACACACGATCTTATACTTTGAAACTGGACTGGTTTTTTCTCTTCTTTTATCTATTCTTTTTCTCCTTTTTGATTTTATAATATTTTAGGCTAAAGACTCCCTTTTAGTTATTTTTTTTAAATATCTTTTTCATTTTTTAATTAATTCTTATTATATCTTGCTTGAAAAAGGAGGGGGAAAGTGAAAGCAAAAGAAACTTTGTAACACTGCCAACTAGAGGCTTGGAAATATTCTATTTCTCTTTTGACCAGACAAAGCTGAGAAAGAACTGACACTTCTTTTCAAGGACATTGCTATTTGATAAGATAGAGGGAAGAGCATGGGAGAGTATTATTGCAGGTGCTCTTCTGGGTTTCTATCAACAGCTGCAGTCTGGTGTTGAAGCTTATAGGAAAAGAAAAGGTGATAAGTCTCTGGAGAAGAGAGTTATAACAAGAGCCTTGGATAATTAAACAAAGTGCAGTGTGCTCTTTTTATTTTTTCTAAGCTGCGCTACCCCTCCTCAACAGTTTACTTTTTGTAATAGCTATTTGGATTTTTGGCTCTTTGGAACTTGTTTTTTTTTTCTTGACTTTGGAAGTTAAATTTTTACGCTTGCTTTTTATTTTAAAGGAAAAGCTTTAGTATTAATGATTCCCTTCCTTTTCTTTTTAAGGGAGTAGCCTTTTTTCTCTTTCTCCCTTCCGGTATTTTTGTCTTTCCATCTACCTTCCATATTGTTTTTTTTTTTAATCTTTCTGGCCTTCTTTTTTTTTCCTTATGCATCCTTCTATATTTGAGACCTCTTAATTGGATTAAGGTGTTGAAGAACCTGAAGAATTTTTCCTTTCTTTTTTTTAGCTTTTTATTCTTCACTTTCCTGCCTTTTTTAGGGTTTTACAACTTTTTCTTTTGTGTGTGTGTTTATGGTCTTTTCCTTCATTTTTGAATTTTTATTGTTATCTAACCAATCAATTGGATTAAGGTATACAAGAACCTGAAGATTTTTTTCTTTTTTTATTATTATTACTATTTGGCTTCTTTTTTCCTACTATTTTTATTTGGAACTGCAATTGGTTATTTCACAATTGGATTAAGGTCTAGAAGAACCTGAAGATTTTGAATTGCTCGAAATGAGTAGGAAATTAACAGCTCCTGGTTCCTCAACTTCTACTTCTTCCTCTCCACCATCTGGAGGACAACGTTCAATACAGACAATGTTAAGGCAAGAAAAAGAACAAGAAAAAGTGACCCCGCAGATGATTATGCAAGGAATTTAAAATATTCAAACAAGATCAGAGAATATTGAAAAGAGAATAGAGAACATCGAACAAAGAACAGAGAAAACCGATGAAAAAGTGGAGAACATCCAACAAATGATGATGAAGTATGATGAGAGACTCCAAAAAATTGAAGAAGAAGATAAAGAAAGAGACAAGAAGATTGGAGACATTGATAAGAGATTAACTGTGGTTGAACAAGATAAAAGTGGTATGATGAGATGGGAGATGGACAGATCAGAATTTTATCTTAGATTCCAAAACATAGAGAAAGAAAAAGGACAAAATCTAGCTGGGATAATGATAGAAATATTGGCCGAAGCTTTGGAAATAACTGAAGAGAAGATGATGGATGGAATAGATGAGGTTTATCGAGTCTTCACAAGATATGCAATGAGAAATAGCTTACCAAGAGAAGTTCACATCAGATTTACAAAGAAAGCCATTAAAACACAAATATTGCAAGTGGCAAAAGAGAAAACATTGAAATATAAAGACAAGGAGATTGTGGTCTTGAAACAAGTACCCAGAAGAGTGAGAGAGATGAGAAGAGAAGAGAATACCGATTCCTGACCAAAATGCTACTTTAAAAAGAGGTGAATTATAGATGGCTGATTCCAGAAGGTTTAATGTTCACATGGCAAGAACAGAGACATAGAATTGACTCAATTGAGAAAGCAGAATTATTTTATACAGAATTTTTTGGAGGGAAAGAGGAAGAGGCAGAAAAAGAGATCTCACTAATTGAATTCCAAGAGGACTGCCAAATGGCGATTGAAAAAGAAGGAGCAGTAGGTGGAAAGGTGGAAGCCAAAGAATAACGTGAACCAAGATCTACGAGAGCTGCTACACCTAACTACAAAATATAACCATGGAAGAGAAAAAAACAGATTACAATTAATATAAATGGACAACTCAGCTGTTAAAAGAAGGAAAACCTTCCATAAATTAGAGAAATTGAAATTTGATATAATCTGCCTGCAAGAAGGACATATCAAAAAGCAATACGAACAATTGTTGATACTGCCAAAATTAGGGAAAATATTTACTTCTTTGACACAATGCAAGAAAAGAGGAGTTGTTCTATATATTAAAGATATTATTCCAGCGAAATTGATTTATACTGATGACGATGGAAGAATACTAATGGTGGAAATAATGGACAATAATGTGAAAACACTCCTGATTGCAATTTATGCCCCGAATGACAATCAAGAAGAATTTTATAAAAAATTACATATGAAAATAATTGAACTGGACTATGCTAATATAGTTATGATGGGAGATTTTAATGGAATTGCAGACAATAAACTGGACTATACAGCACATAAAACAATAAAGCAAAACAGAAAGACTCTCCCTAAATCTTTTTTAAAAATGGTAGATGAAATAAACTTAAAAGATACATGGAGAGAAAGAAATGCTAAAACTAAACAATACACCTTCTACTCAAATAGACATTTATCATGGTCCAGAATAGATTTGACTATCTATTAGTCAACAGAATTGTTAACTAATATTCAAGAAATAAATATTGAAACAAGTACTTGAGCAGATCACAATCCAATGACAATTAAATGGAAAGGACAAAGAAGAAGATCTAGATGGACGTTAAATAATACTATATTAAAGGAAAAAGACTTCACACAGTGGATGAAGAAAGAACTGGCTTTCTTCTTTAGAGAAAACAAAAAAGAAGATACATCAATCCAGAACATATGGGATACAATGAAGGCATGTGCCAGAGGCTTGATAATAGACTATACAAGGAAAAGAAATACTATGAAAAGATTACCCTCTAAGGCATTAGAGGATCAGTATAAAGGACTTGAAAAAGAGCTACAGAAAATGCCACAGAAAAAGGACATTAATGGACATTCCATTTTAAGTTAAAAATGGATATAACCAAACATAAAATGGGTCTAATAGAAAAAGAAGAATTAGAACAGAAAATTAGAGGTGCTAAACAGAACTACTTTGAAGATGCAAATAAACCAGGTAGATGGTTAGCATATAAATTGAGAAAGGAGAAAGAATCAAAGAAAATATTGCAGTTAATAAATGATCAAGGCCAAGTTTGCCATGATAGTAAAGAGAAGAAGGAAATCATTCGAGACTATTATGGGAAACTATACACACAAGATAATATTGATGAGGAAAGAGTCAAACAGTACCTACAGAATGCTAAGTTACCCCAGATATCTAAAGAGATTGAAACCATGTTAGAAAGCAATATAACGATGATGGAGTTAACTGAAGCATTCAAGAAGCAAAATAATGGAAAGGCACCAGGCCCAGATGGATTTCTGGCAGAATTTTACAAAACATTTCAAGAATCATTGAATCTTCCATTGCTAGAAGTTATGAATGAAGTTATGTTAAAGAAGAGGATACCTAAATCATGGTCAGAAGCTTATATTACACTTGTTCCAAAAGAGGAGGCCGATCCATTACAAATCAAGAACTATAGACCTTTTTCCCTACTAAACGCAGATTATAAAATTTTTGCTTCAATATTGGCAGAAAGACTTAAAAAATACTTAAATAATTTTATCCATCCTGATCAAAATGGATTTCTGCCAAAGAGACAAATTAAAGACAATATGAGAGTAATCTTGGACACTTTGGAATACTACGAGGCACATCCTGAAAAACAAATGGCTCTGATATTTCTAGATGCACAGAAGGCATTTGATAATGTGAATTGGTGATTCATGTTATTACTGCTGGAACAGATGGGCTTTGCTAGAAAATGTATTCAAGCAATAGAAGCTATATATCATAAGCAAACGGCAAAGGTAATGATAGAGGGAGAACTGACAGACTCTATCGATACAAGAAAAGGAACAAGACAAGGGTGCCCACTATCACCTCTGTTGTTTGTGTTAACTTTGGAAGTACTAAATAGAAATATTAGAGATGATAAGAATATAAAAGGGATGAAAATTAAAAAGGAAGAATTTAAGTTGCAAGCATTTGCAGATGATCTGGTTTTTATCTTAGAAAACCCACTAGAAACAGCATCAAAATTGATAGAAAAGATAGAGACATATGGAAAAGTGGCTGGTTTGAAAATAAATAAAGATAAGACAAAGATCTTTATAAAGAATATGCTATCAAGACAAAAGGAAGAACTGGCAGACCCCTATTATTTGGGGATACACTTGACAGCAAGATGCTGTACACTAAAAGAGAATAATTATATCAAACTTAAGCAGCAGGTAGCACTAGATTTGGTGAAATGGGAAAATTTACAACTGTCATTAATAGGGAGTATATCAACAATCAAGATGAATATATTACCCAGAATTTCATATTTGTTCCAAACAATTCCAATTAGGCTTGGAAAAGACTACTTTGAAGATTTGAATAAAATTCTGTTGAAATATATATGGCAAGGTAAGAAAGCGAGAATAAAGTTAAAACTTTTGCAAGATGCCAGAATAAGAGGAGGATTTGGTTTGCCTAATTGGGAGTTGTATTACCAAGCTACAAATTTGATGTGGGTTAAGGAATGGATAAGATTAAGAAATACTAGATTGTTGACATTAGAAGGACATGATCTGTTGTTGGGGTGGCATGCTTTTTTATGGTATAAAGGAACTAAAACACAGGGGTACTTTAGAAGACATTATATACGGGAGTCTCTGTGGTTAAACTGGAAGAAGATTAAAAGACAATGTTATTTGAAAATTCCAGTCTGGCTATCGACTATTGAAGCATTTTCTTATTGTATAATATACAAAAAGGAACAAACAGTTAGCTATGGTGAAATACTGAATGAAAAGGGTGAACTTAAATCTATACAAAAACTAGAGGAACAAGGTATAAAGATGAATTGGTTTTCATATGCACAAATACATTCAAGGTATGATAAAGATTCTAAAACGGAATGTTTCTATGATAAACTGACTGACTTAGATAAGATTTTGACAGGTACTGACGAAAAGGTGATTAAAAAATTGTATGGATATTTATTAGAAATTAAACTAGAAGAACAACAAATTAAAGAAGCTATGATTGCTTGGGGAAAGAATTTTGGATATGGGATTGATCTAGAGAAATGGCAAAAATTGTGGTTTCAAAATTATAAAATGACAATGTCAACAGCATATAAAGAAAATTTGTATAAGATGTTTTACAGGTGGCATTTTCCCCTGACAAGAATAGCAAGAATGTTCAAGAATAAATCTGAAAAATGTTGGAAATGTCATCAGACACCTGGCTCATATTACCATATGTGGTGGACTTGTGCGGATGCTAAAAAATACTGGACTAAAATCCACACGTGGTTGGAAAAAAATGATAAAAAAACATATAGATTTGAAACCAGAGATATTTTTATTGGGAATTTTACCTGAAATAAAGACTTGAAATACCTGATTGTAAATCTATTAACAGCAACTAGGATTGTATTTGCTAAAAACTGGAAAAATAAGAAAACACCATCACAGGAGGAAATCATTAAGAAAATATTGGAATGTGTTGAAATGAGCAGATTGACATTTGAAATTAGAGAACAAGATAATAAACAATTTTATAAAATTTGGGATCTATTCTATCAATGGTTAGACAATATAGTAATGAAATATAGTAATGAAATATGTAGACTTTTAGAAAATACTAAATATATAAAGATCTATTCTTTTCTTATTATATCTACAAAATGATTCTAGGATAGATTGGGATGATAATATGAACTGTCATAAAATAAATTAAGTAAAATATGATTATGTCATAAAGCATGAATGAATAAAAGTATAGTCAAATGATTGATTAATAATGATATTAATGTATTTAATATTTGATTGAAAATATGACATTATATGCAATGTAATTGTAATTGAAGACTACGAAATGGAAGCACAAAACAATTTGTAAACCAACCAGCACACTGTATGTATACATATGGAAGATGGCTTGATGTTTTTATGTTTTGTTTGTTTATATTTGTTTTAAAAACCAATAAAAATTAAAATAAAATAAAATAAAAAATAAAAAAAATAATTAAAACAATCTTGCTTATTGAAATACTAGTCTTGAACCAAGGTAAAATTAACTCTTCTCAGCAAACACAACATTGTATACAATATTTTAGGTAGATCGTATTCACACCAAATATTAAGGCATAGATTGCTTAACTATGTGATTTATCACAACCAACTGGTTTTACACATCTTGGAAAACATTGAACAATACTTTACAAATCACAATAGTTATTGTTACACATAAAACAGAGAAAGTCACTGAGATTTCATCCATTTGCTATTTCCCAGGAAGAAGCCCTTTCAAACACAAGGTATTTCTTGACTTTCAGCTCCCCAGTCCATAAGAACTAAGTACAATGATGTTCAAGAAAAAGAATTTTAAAATATAAACAACCTACCAAAAGCAGTGATACATGAGGAGTCCTTGGTGCTCTCTGAGCTTGGTTGTTTTCTTGCAGACATTTCATTACCAAACTAAGTAACATCATCAGTGTTAGTCGGGAGTGGTGTTTATTCTCATTTTATATTTTAGTCGCTAGCCCTGTCAGTGTTGGTGGGAGTGGCCTTGGTGGTTCTTGGTTGGGCTGTTTGGCAGTTCCTTGATTGCAGTATTGTTTACTTCTTGATTGTAGGTCAAATAAACCAACAGAAAACAGCACAACCAAAGAACCACCAAGACCACTCCCACCAATACTAATAGAGCAAGCCACTAGAATACAAATTGAGAGCAAATCCCACTCCCTAACAATACTGATATTACCGAGAGCTGTGATGGCGCTGTAATTAGAATACAGTATTGCAGACTAACTCTGCTCACAGCCAGAAGTTTGATCTTGACCAGCTCAAGGTTGACTCAGTCTTCCATCCTTTTGAGGTCGGTAAAATGTGGACCCAGTTTGTTGGAGGCAATATGCTGATGTTGTAAACACTTAAAAGAGTTCTATAAAGCACTATGAAGTGGTATATAAGTCTAAATGCTAATGCATTGTAAATCATCATCAGCATGCTGCGTGCAGAGAAGCAGCTTTTCAAAAAGCCCTCTTTTCCTGCTTTTTTAACTGCAGCTGTGCCTCACATGGCAGCTGAAGTTGAAAAAAATCAGGAAATAAAGGTCAGGTAACAGCCCAGGTGGGCGGGTGGGCAAAAACATCAGCAGACATAGAACCGGTTCTATGTCTGCTGCTCTTCAGAGCTATCAGTTCTACAGAGGTGGACAGAACTGGTAGAAACCTACACCTGCTAGCACATACAGTATGTTGCTACAGCCAAACTAAATCATAGATTGCATCTTAAATGGATTTTCAAAAGAACCAAATCTTAAAATAATCAACAGTTTAAATTAAGGACAAACATATCTGGTGTTCTGTTAAAAATAAACAGCATTTATATGGAAGAAAAAACAATTAATTGGCTGGGCAAACTATTGAAGGAGATGTTTCACAAAGCCTGTTGGCAAAGGCAAAGCATCCTTCCTTCAGTGTTTCTCACTTTGGCAGCTTTAAGCTTTGTGGACTTCAACTCCCAGAATTCGCCAACCAGCATCCTGCTTTGAAAATTCTGGGATAGAAGTGTGAACGTTATAAGTTGCCAAGGCTGAAAAACACTGTCCAAATGTTAAAGCAGCTGCATCCTCCAGAAAATTCAACAGTTTTTTCTAGTTTCTCCCAGATTGCAGGCATATCATGTATGTGCATTAACACTTCCACTAGAACTGCTGGTAAAATGAAGCAGATGTGCATGCACACACATGTAGAGACCAATGCTGGAACAAGGAGTAGAGTAGAGTAGAGTAGAGTAGAGTAGAGTAGAGTAGAGTAGAGTAGAGTAGAGTAGAGTAGAATAGGTTTATTGGCCAAGTGTGATTGGACACACAAGGAATTTGTTTCTAGTGCATAAACTCTCAGTTTTCATAAAAGGTATAAGTGATGAATCATGATCATATCATCATAAACACATGAATCATGCATGAATCATAAGATACAACACTTAGTGATAGTCATAGGATACTAAATAAGCAATCAAAATCATACAAAATCAGAATCATATAAGATAGATCCTATTATCACAATCTACTGAAATAACTTGTAAATTCAGTTATTCACAATAAATTATATATTCTGGAATCCTGCAAAAATATACAAAACAAGCTACAAAACAAGGTTTTCAAATTTTTCTATCATTAAGCAACATATCAGAAAGCGTGTTTCTTTGCCATAATAGAAACAGTCCCAAAAAACCTGGTCAATTGTTTCTTCCATTCCATAAACATCACACCTTGGACTTCTTCATATTCTGAGGAGAATTTACCATAACAAGTATTAGGAAAAAAACTAATCTGTTTCACCCACCCAAGTCAGTCAAAGCCCTAAAATCAGTTTACTATATTCTAACTCTGATTGCCTCTGCCATTCTTCTCTTATCTTCTATGCATTTGATCTCCAAAGGAATATCACATCAGCCTGACATAAACACTCCTTAGCTACATAATATAATTTCCCATTCTCTGAAGTATCTACATAGGCTGCAACCCAACTGAGATGATTTGAAAAATCCAGTATTCATAGTTCCACCCTAACAATTGGATCACATTACTGCTCTTCCAATTCCTAATTTGCTCCATAGCTAACCACACTATCATTAGCTAACTTGATGTCATTAAAAGATAGCTGAATAACCATTCTTATAAAGCTGCCACTTTCTCAAGTAATATTTCCCTTGAACCATCAGTTTAAACTGAGTAGTAATAATGACTCTGGTTGGATATATCTTCAGTGCTCTCGGTTTTAAATTATTTAGGCCAAAGACATGTTTTCCTATCCTTCATATAATCGGATCTACCATCATTTAGAGGTTTCCAGATTTGTGCAGGAAAGAAAACTCCTTCCTATAAGAAGACTGCATATCAAACTTAAGTGCACCACGAATATTTTTCCTTCCATGGAAATTATTCACAGTAGCACCTATTCCAGAGACATTAAATTCCCAGCAGTCTGTGCATACATTTTTTGACTATGCCTCAATCTATACTTTAAGTAAAATTAGCCTCAAAAATAGAAGCCATTTCCTTCTTATTCTCTCCACAACATCGCAAGGGATGGTCACACACCTGCCTTAGAGCCTTTGATTCAGTAACATATTCCATTATAGGTTAAAAAAGTTCAACAGAACAAGCAATGAAATGTCTTTATCAGTCTCCTAAGGTTCAGAGGAGGATTATGCCTCATCTGTATATAATCCTGATAGGATATGATTATATCATATACAGGATAGGAAGCTTCCATGTCAGTTTTGAATCCAAATGCACACTCAGAAATTTAAAACTCAATGCAGACAACAGTTTTAATTTTTTGTTCTTTTAATGAAGAGTCAGTTTTAATCCTCTGCGCATTGATAAATTGGTAAATGTTCTTCGGTGCTCATTTTTCCAGTAGTGAGTTATGACTAGAGTTCAAACTATGCTCTACAGACTTGAATTTACAATGTTTTCTCAATTAAGAAATTCTAACAGCATCATATTATTTTATTCCAAAAACTCTGATAGATTTAATTTATAAACTAAAACCAATTTTCTACCTGTCTTTTTAATATCAAATGGCACAGGCATCAGAAAATCTTTACCAATCAAACATTTTCCAAATTTCAGTTTTAGTTTTAGTTCAAATGATGTGATATTCTGTCTACTCCCAGTAGTGAGCTTTTCTTTTGCCCTGGAGAGGGGATGAAGGCATGTCCTGAAGGCATGAAAACTTTGTCTCCACTGCATTTTCTTGCCATGAACTGAGCCCGTAAACTTCTTGTGTGGCGTAAGAGCTGGGCATGAAAAAACCCAAGTTCTCTCTAAAACCCATTTAACTTCCTGGAGATACCAATAGGCTCTTCCTATAGTGGGTGGGCAGTAACCATAAGTCAAAAAACAATCAAACAATAAGAGTGATCAAAGAGTGATCAGACCATAACAACATCAGAGCACCTTTAGATCAAGTCATAATGGCCTAAGACAAAAGCCAGGTGAACCATGTGACTCCCAATGTGTGTTGGTTTGTGAGTGATGTGGATCAGGCCCATGGTTACCATGGTGACCATGAACTCCTGGATCACACTATACTTTATACCACACAATGACAGGCTAAAATCTCTCAGACTTGGAAATTTTGGAGAGTCAATAGAGGTAGTCCTCGACTTACAACCACAATTGAGTCCAAAATTTCTGTTACTAAGTGAGATATTTGTTAGGTGAGTTTTGCCCCATTTTATGACTTTTCTTGTCAATGTTGCTAAATGAATCAATGCACTTGTTAAATTAGTAACACAGTTGTTATATGAATCTTCCTTCACCATTCACTTTGCTTGTCAAAAGGTCAAAAAAGGGGATTGCTGACATTGCAACCCTAAGACCCTGCAACCATCATAAATATGACCCACTTGCCAAGGATCCGGATGTAAAAAGTGTAAAAAACGGTTATAGGTAATTTTTTTCAGTGATGTTATAACTTCAAACGGTCACTAAGCAAACTGTTGTAAGCCAAAGACTCCCAGTAGAGAGGGTAAAGTAAATGACCTCAATGGAGACTATGCCAAATCTGTTGCCAGAAAAATAAGGAATTAAACATATTTTAAGACTGCAGCATACAGATATTATTATTCAGGAGTGTTTAAGCAGACACCTTCCTAATTATATCAACTATTAAGAAGGAGGTGGGATAAAACACAGTCATATTTGTAAGATCAGTTATCATAGCCAATCTTAATAAGTCTTAGTCTTCCTGCATATGACCAGATCAAGAAATATGATGATTTCTTGATCTGGACATTTTATTTATTTTATTTGGTTTGTCAATTGCTTACAAGATAATAGGTATAAGTATAAACATAGTTATGAATACATGAGATGGATACGTATAAGAAAAATAAAAGAAACAATAGGACAGGGATGGTAGGCACGATTGGTGTGCTTATGCACGTCCCCTACAGACCTCTTAGGAAAGGGGTGAGATCAATAGTAGACAGTCTAAGGTTAAAGTTTTTGGGGTTTGGGGAAGAAACCACAGAGTGGGGTAGAATATTCCAGACTGACCACTCTGTTGCTGAAGTCATATTTCCTGCAATCAAGTTTGGTGCGATTAACCTTGAGTTTATATCTATTGTTTGCTCTTGTATTGTTATGGTTGAAGCTAAAGTATTCATTGAAAGGAAGGACATTGTAATGTATGATTTTATATACTATACTTAGATCGGACCGAAGGCGGCGTAGTTCTAGGTTTTCTAGGCCTAGAATTTCGAGTCTCGTGGCATAAGGTATTCTGCAATGAGTAGAGGAGTTGAGAACTCTTCTTGTGAAATATTTCTGGATTTTCTCAACTGTGTTAATATCAGATACGTAATGTGGGTTCCAGACTGATGAGCTGTATTCGAGTATTGGTCTAGGAAAGGTTTTGTATGGTCTAGTTAATAGTGTGATATTACCAAAGAAAAAGCTACGTAAGATTAGGTTAACAACACTTAATGCCTTTTTGGCTATGTAGTTACAGTGGGCTCTAGCACTTAGATCATTAGAGATGAGTACTCCAAGATCCTTGACAGAGCTTGCATCATCAACAAGGTCTTGACTATTTAGCCTGTATTTTATTTTCTTATATATATATATTTGCCAATATGTAAGACAGAGCATTTATTTGTTGAGATTTGAAGTTGCCATTTGTTTGACCATTCTGATACATAGTTGAGGTCTTTTTGAAGGGTAGCAGTATTGTCTGTGGTGTTGAATAGCTTTACATTGTCAGTGAAGAGAACACAGTTGCTCTTAATATGATCACAGAGGTCATTTATATAGAGTATGAAGAGATTTGGTCCTAGAACACTGCCTTGGGGGACACCACTGTTGACAGGTACAGAATTTGATAGGACGCTCCCAATTTTGAGCATTTGTTGTCTGTTTGACAGGAATGCTTCTGTCTAGTTATGCAGGTGTCCAGAGATACCATAACATTTTAGTTTTAGGAGTAGTTTGTCGTGTACCACTGAATCAAAGGCTTTACAGAAGTCTATGTAGATTGCGTCTATTGCTTTGCCCTGATCGAGTTGTGTAGTCCACATGTTTTTGCAGAATGAGAGTTGCAGATTACAAGTTTTAGCAAGGAGCTAGTCCTGAAAGATTTTTCAAAGATTATGCTTAGAGGTTCGGCTACGGCAGTGGATAGCTTTTTAAGAAGTAGGCACATATTCCATCCGGTCCAAAAGATAGTGGTTTTAGATTGCGTAGTGCTTTTTCAACAATGTCTTCTGTAAAATCGATATGTATTAGATCATTGTAGTTGTCTGTGGTTCGACTAGGAAATACTGGGCATGATCCATTGCTGTTTACAAATACTGAGCTAAATAATTTGTTAAAGAGGTTGGCTTTAATGGTGTCATCATTGCAATCTTTACCATTAAGTCCTTTCAGGGATGGGATGGACCTTGAGTCTTTTAGTTTGTTGTTTGCAAAATTGTAGAAAGTGTGGGTGGAATTGGTGCATAGAAGGTTTTCCTCTTGTTTAATGTGATAATTGGTGCATTCAGTCTTCATCTGGTGGCATACATTTTTGTATTGGCTTTTGAAGTTGGCAACGTGACCAGATTTGTTTTTCCGCCAAAGTGATCTTTTTTTGGATTGAAGTTTCCTTATTGTTATGGGTAATCTGTTTTTTCTGGTTTTTGGAATTGTTATTGGCACATATAGTTTGATGACTCTTTTGACCAGTAAAAATATGTTGTAATGGTGTTCAACAGTATTGCATCCAGTGAATAGAAATTGCCAATCAAGAGATGAGAGATTGTTGTCTATAAGATCACAGTTGCCTTTTTTGAAGTTATAATTGGGGATCACATCATTGCGTTGATTTTTGTGTGGATGTATGTTGAAACAAAAATCAATCATGCTGTGCTCACTGTTGGAAAAGGGTTCTTTAATTTGTATTCCGAAAATTGAATTCAAACTATTGCAGAAGATGAGATCGAGGCAGTTAAGTTTAGTATTGTTGGTTACTAGTTGTTCCAGTCCCAGGTTTGTTACAGCATTATAGAAGGTTACATGTATGAGTTCAGTTTTACATTCGTTTAGGGTCCAGTTAATGTGAGGTAGATTGAAGTCACCAAGAAAGATAAAAGTGTGTGGGCAGGATGTTGCCCATGTTAGTAGTGAATTTAGCTTGTTTACATGTTTGATGTCATAATCAGGGGCTCTGTAACATAGTAAGAATTGAAATGTGATATTTAAGGACAGTTCACAGATGATGGTCTCTTCTAGGAAAACAGCCTCCACGCTTTGTCAAGTAGGGCTATTAAAATAGCTGGAGCCAGCTTATTTTTCACAACAAAGGAAGGAGAAAATTACAGGCATGAGATACAGAGAAAAAACCCTACAGACTAGCTAGGATCCTTTCCCATAGAAATCAAATAGATGGCAAGCTATAAAAAACCTGTGAAAAGCAAACCAAAAGGCATGGCAGGAAGGAACCATGATAGCAAACAAGCAACTACAAAGGATCAGGACCATAAAACCAAGATCCCAATCTCAAAGAGACAGGAATTCAACACACACAAATCAAAGATTTCACTTCCAAATCAAAGGACCTGAAAAAGTATAAGAAAGGGGTTTTCTTACCCACTTATTAGATTAATCCTAGGAACACTGTGAGATTTCTTATCTGCCTTCCTGTTAATAAACTGATTCTGACTTCCAAGCAGCTGACCAAATCATTTTGCATTTCTTTCAGCCGGGAAACTTGAATCCAAAAAAAGGAAAGAACTTTGCCTATTCCTTAAAGGGCAAGGCTTCTTTTTTCCTTTCCTCACAGTGCACAATGGCACATCAGGCTGGAAAGTTGCTGTGCAGCAAGAAGGCTGGTAAAGCAACAACACGCCTAAATGTTCCATATAGTCCAACTTTAGCCATCGGGTCTTTCTGGCAGTGCACAGAAGCTCTGAAAAGCATTAGGTTTTCCCAGGTGACAACTACCACCTGGCTCCCTGCTCTGAGACTACAGCTACCTGAAACCCAGAAAGGTGTATCTCAGAGAGCAAAACACAAACCCTTCAAGCTCTTAGTGATCCATATGATGATAAGTGCATGCATGAGGGATAAGTTCACAAGTCTTTGTCTACCTGGTCCCAGATCTCTGCTGAAGGGAGTTCTTATTATTTAATTCTAGGATGGTCATTGTACCTGAAATTTTATTTCTCTGTGTTATAAAAGAAACATTATCAGAAAAATGCCCATTAAGTATACTTCCCAATCAGCTTTATAAGTTAGCAAACATTCCCTCTTTAATTAAGATTCCATCTGTCTATTTTTCCAAACCACAAGCAAGGATGGCTGGCCACAGATCAGATTCTTTGCCTGCTCTTACTATTTAAGTGCTCAGGAGGAACAATGATGCTATAATTCACTGGCATGGATTGGGTGTTACAGGCTAACGAAAGAAACAAATACAAGCTATAGTCAAAAGGTCAAGCCACCAAAGGCAAAACTCTGATTACTCTAAGGTAGAGAAACAAATCTTATTTGCTGAAATGAAACCGATTCCCAAGATAATACCTTGATGTGATAGGAACTTTAAGCACATTTTTATTTAAAAGGCCAAGCCCTGAACCACTAATGTGCTTTATGGGTCCCCCTGGCAAAATCTGTCTTGACATGGACTCAAAAAATGAAGCATGAGATCCAACAACAACAGAACCTGAGACTGCTTATTACGTTCCAGGCTCCATTGGTCTTTCAGTGCAGACAAGCAAGTCAAGGCATTCCTTGAAAAAAGACTCTTTCATCTTGTATAATGTGGTGAATCTCTTTTGATTCTCTGAAATTAGCAGTTGTGTGTGTGTGTGTGTGTGTGTGTGTGTGTGTGTGTGTGTGGTTACATTCTTTGAAACTTGTAAAATAGTTGTGATGGTTCCCTGTGTCTCACATGAGTTGTTGAGGATTTGTTTTGTTTTGTGGTCACCAGGAAAGAGGAAAGAGATTTGAGGATACTTCGGCTGGTCTCAGAATGATTTCCTAAAATATGCAAAGTAAAATTATGAACCTAGTGATGCCAGCTACTGACTTCAACAACGTTAAGAACTTACCTTAAATTTGTTTTGGAAAAACAACCACCATAGGCTCATTCTACTTCATTAATTGCAGAATGGTATCACATTGAAAAGAATAGTAATTTATGAATTTCACATCACATAAATGAAAGAAGAGGTGAGTTCAAAGACAGGTGACTATGAATGTTCAATTAGTCAAATAGTTTGGGAAAGAAAAATTACATGATGAAAAAATGGGAGAAATTATAGGTAGCCCTTGTTTTGTTTTATAGATCTATGAAGATTGTAAGTATAAGTGTGATTAATAAAGTAATTTTTTGATTGCCATCATAACTGAAAATGCTTGCTAAATGTCATAGTTACTAAATCTGCACTAGTTGTACTACAGAAGTCTTAACCATGAACTAATAGTTAAAGCTAAGCCAAAACTGAACAAAAAGGGCCTCTATGGATGCTGCCACAAACCAGGAATTGATGAAAGGAGACATGCAGGTAATCTTTGATTGCCAAATCAATGTTTATACTTCACCCTACAAACACACCTGCTCTTTCTGGTAGTACTGGAGGTGGCTGACAAGGAAAATTATCAATATGTAATACAGTCAAAGTTTATTTATTATATTTATATCCTGACACAATCAAACAACTCTTGGTGGCTTTCCACGATTGAAATCAACTATTGCTGATAATTTCTTAAAACAAAGCTCATGACCTCATATTATCATCTCTGAAAACCAGTGGAATTCCTTGGAAGTAAGAGAGTGGAAGCTTTCTAAAACACTTGCTCTGTGTAGTCCCACAGGAATGGCAGTTTTAACCCACCATGTAACACTGAATGGATTTCATATTTAATTCCTACACTATTGAGTCTCACATCTCTTAACCTTTTAATCCAATGAATAGCCATAGCGTATTGTTCCTGGTTGCTTGCCAAAATCTAATGACTCTTTTGAGATTCTAAATCTCAAGGATGAGTAATATAACCCCATGTA
Source organism: Pseudonaja textilis (assembly GCF_049901715.1). NCBI lineage: Eukaryota > Metazoa > Chordata > Lepidosauria > Squamata > Elapidae > Pseudonaja > Pseudonaja textilis. The sequence continues at coordinate 102,444,496 of NC_141992.1, forward strand.
TATTTCCCAAAAATTAACTGCTGTTTAAAACAAAGTTTCCAACAAAAAGACAGATGAGATCATTGTTGTTTAAAAAAATAACTTCATTTCTTTTATTAGACATATGAATGCATTATATTAAATAAGGCTCTCTGTAGAGCAATTCATATTAGTAGTGCTGAGAATATTTTGGGCTTGGTTTATGCAGTTCTGCATGTCATTTTTATCATGGATACCATCCAGCTAAAGAGAAGCATATGTTTGAACTGCAGTAATTTAATGACGGACAATAAATTTGTTTGAAATCAGTGATATTCAGTCTTTGATTAATTATGTCTAGTATTATTGGATATGATTGTGTATTGCTACTTTGCCACACCATTATAGAAGACAGAGATTTTAGAAACCAGAATTGATCTATTACATGACAAATATGTGGTGGATAAATTAATTTATATAAATGATAGTCTTCTAATGTATCCATGGGATATTTTTCCATCACACTGCATATTAACTGTTCTAGGTTCTTTCAGAAGGAAGATGGCTGAATGATTTCTTCCATCCTGAGCTTTGTCACAATGCCTATATGATTGAAAAGTAATCTTATAAGTAATGATATTGGCACAAGTTATTGTATGCAGATACTGTATTAGGAGATCAGAAGATTAATTGGTTACTCTGCTTAAAAGTAAACAATTCCTGAACAATTCCTATCCATGAAGCTGAGGCTGATGGGAAAATGTGTCCAAAAGGGCTGAGTGGTATAGTACTAGATTTTTAACCTTCCTTCTGTTCAAGGCAGTGGGAGAGGAGCATTTCTGAATTTGTGAGACATTGTAGAGAGAGGGCATAAACGTTTATACTGCACCTCAAGATCCTGCACCTCACTTATAAAATCCAAGGATATTTTTAAAATGTTTCCAGACATGGAGGACTTCTGCATGTGATTTTTCCACTGTCTTCTGGGTGGCAAGCATTCTTATAAATCACACATGTTGGAAAAGACTAAATGTAATTTTTCTGCCAAGTTACACTCACAGGATTTGTTGAGTTGCTACACTGTGAAGTTCCATTTTCATTTTGCAGCACACAACTGGCAACTTGTTAAATAGAAATCAGGCTATGTGAGCTTTGCTTGTCAATACATACATTCTGGACACAAAGCTCCCACAACACTTGGCAAGCCATTGCTAATACATTTGCTGGACCTTTTCTTTAATCTATGGTAGTTAGTAATTTCTTATTTGACTCTTGGTTCAAGCACTTTTGTACAGTACTCTACACATTTCCTTAGTTACCAGATTTGGGCTGCAATGATCTCTATGACCACAAGAGGGCACAAAAAAGCTAGTTTTCTGTATCTCTTTGCTGCCATCTAAGTTTTGGAGCCTTAATCTGATACTGAACTTTTCATATTCTTTAATACTTTTGAATGCACACCCTGAATTATGTAACTTATATATCTCCCAGGATACATTTGGACTTACAAGCATTAGACAAAGAGTCTGAGCAACTAAAGAGTGATGCCTGTAGGCCAAGGAATATAACCTGACAATCTAAAAGCAGAAATGACTGGAATGGAAGCTATAGTTGAAAAGTTGCTTGTGTTTTTGGAGGCACTTTTCCCTACTTTTCATGTCAATAGACTCTTGGGTGTGTCCCCTTATCTTAATATTTTCTTCCTTTCCCTAAAAACTAAAACTTGAACTACTGATTAGATCCAGTGATCTGACATCCTTAGTCCTCTTTAGAAAAGATATTCTAAAGTAGCCCAGGGCTGAACTGTGGGATCTTTGATACTCTCTGAGCTTGGTTGTTTTCTTGCAGATATTTCATTCCCAAACTAGGCGACATCATCAATGCTAGTAGGGTTTGCTCTTATTTTATTTTCTGACAGCTTGCCTTGTCAGTGTTGGGAGTGGTCTTGATTGTTCCTTGATTGGACTGTTTACTATTAGCTTTTTTGGCAGTTCCTTGATTGGGGTATTGTTTACTTCTTGACTGTTGGTCTAATGTTAATCTTGGTGTTAACCTTTGTTCATCTCTAGGCTCCTTTACCCACACAACATGAAGTTACCCCAGTCTCTTTTGCTTTCCTGTCTCTAGGATAAGAACCATCTCTGTCCTACCAATGCCTTTTCATTTTCTCATCTGCTCCAAATCATAGGCAGCAAATGACAATGTCAGTGGGAACGCAGCTGGACTGTGAAATTCACAGCAAGATCTTTGGAACATTCCTCACCTGGGCAGTGAAAAAGTAATTAAAACCTAACTTCTGTTCTCCACCTTGTGCTCTGGGGAAAGAGAAGAAACATGGTGTCCTTGGATCCCAAGTACCTGAGAAGACTCATAAAAGTATTTCCTATATGCTTAAGGAAGCATTTGCAATAAATCCTGACTGGCTGAGACCAGATATTCCAAAAACACAGATATTCCTTATTTGAAAGGGAAAAACATCTAGCCTTCTATCCACTTTTACAGAAGAATTAAGAATGATCAAGTCTGAGGAAAGAGTAGATTCTCCACTGTTAAAATACAAAGAGCAAGATTATGAAATATTTATGGGACTAATATGGTACAAATACTGTGGCAATAAGCCAAAATATCCAAAATCGCCATGGCACTTAAATGTTAAAAGTAAATTAATTTTCCAGTCTGCAGCAAAATATTGCTTAATGGCGAAGGATAACAAAAAAGAAAAACTGTTTTATATTTTGTATCAAGTAAGGCCAGGAAGGGGTATTTCTTGGAGGGATGATCAAAGAATACCAGAAGTGTACATGAAAAGTTGATGTTCTCAACCCAAGCTATGAAGATCATCTGACCTGGGTGAATAAAGCAAGCAGGTTTTTATTTTGGGCAGTAGCAATATAGATATATGCTGGAGGCAGAAGATCACTTCATTGATCGTTTCATATCACATAGCAGAAGGCAATGGTAACCCCATCCTATATTTTACTAAGAAATCCAAATGGATAAACAATGTAAAGTTATGGATGATATTGTGCTAAATATCCCTCAATATGCTCTATTGAGGAAGAGAAGCTAGAAGGGACCTTGGAGGTCTTCTAGTCCAGCCCCCTTCTCAAGCAGGAGAACCTATACTATTTCAGATAAGTGATTGTCTCTTCTTAAAAACCTCCAGTGATAAAGTGCCCATGATTTCTACAGGCAAGCTGTTCCACTGGTTAATTGTCCACACTATTAGAAAGTTCCTCCTTAATTCCAGGTTGCTTCTCTCTTTGATTAGTTTCCAATCATTGTTTTTTTTTCCCCTGCCCTTTGGTGTTTTGAAGAATAATTTGACCCCCTCTTCTTTGTGGAAGCCCCTCAAATACTGGAATACTGTCCCTAATTTTTCTTTTAGACTAGCCAAATCCAAATCCTGCAGCTGTTCTAATATGTTTTAGTCTCTAGGCCTTTGAACATTTTAGCTGTTCTTCTCGGAACTTTTTCCAAAGTCTCAACATTTTTCTGTAGTATGGTGATCAAAATTGGTTGCAGTATTCCAGGTGTGGTCTTACTGGGGTTTTATAAAGTGGTGTTAGTACTTCAAGTGATCTTGATTCTATGCCTCCATTTATACAACCCAGAATTGTTTAATTTAGTTTCCTTTATTGTCATTGCACCTTGTATAACGAAATTAAATACATCTTCAGGGTACATTATGATTATGAAGATAAACACAAACATACATCCTTCACATTCTATACATTGAATTGAAAACCTCTGATATTGCATTAATATTGCAGTATACAGTAGAATTCAACAGAGTTACTGCCCTGGGATAGAAGCTGTTTTTCAGCCTATTTGTCCTTGTTTTTATTATCCTGTACTGTCTGCCAGTTGGTAATAAAAGGGGTGCCCAGGATGAGATAGATCTTTGAGAATGTTTTGAACTTTCTTAAGGCAGCGGGAGGTATAAAGCTCTTCCAAAGAGGGGAGAAGGCAACCAATGATCTATTAGTTTTTTTGGCAGTGGCTGCACATTGCTGACTCATATTCAAATGATCATCCACTTGGATTTCGAAGTCCAAGTTACTGTTTTTGAGCCAGGTCTCACCTAATCTGTACTTATACACAGGGGTGGGATTCAAATTTTTTAACAACTGGTTCTGTGGGCGTGGCTTAGTTGGTGGGCATGGCTTGGTGGTCATGTGACTGGGTGGATGTGGCTTGGTGGCCATGTTATTGGCTGGGCATGGCCAATTCAATATCACTCATATCAAGGCACACATCTCCTCGCCTGGCCTCTTATGACTGTGGGGATTAACAGAGAAGCAGTTTCTGTCAGTAACATCAGAATGTTTCCTTCCTACCTTCCTTACAGGATTAGGTCAGCAATTTCTTCTAACAACCGGTTCTCCGAAGGTGCGAACTGGTAGAATCCCACCCCTGCTTATACAGTACCTTTGATTTTTCCTGCCTAAATATAAAACTTTGCTTTTCTCCACATTAAAATTCATTTTGCTGGATAGGGCCCATTGTTCAAGTTTGTCAAGTCTTTTTGGATCCTGAGCTTGTCTTCTGGGGTGTTGGCTATTCCTGCCAGTTTAGTGTCATCTGCAAATTTGATGAGTTCCCCTTCTATTCCCTCATCTAAGTCATTTATGAAGATATTGCAGAGTACTGGGCCTAAGACAGAGCCTTGTGGTATGCCACTGCTTACTTCTGTCCATGTGGATGTAGTACCATTAAGGACTACTCATTGAGTACGGTTTGTTGCCAACTACAACTCCATCTGGTGATGATGCTGTCTATTCCACATTTTTCTAGTTTTCCAAAAAGTAGGTCATGGTCTACTTTGTCAAATGTTTTACTGAAATCAAAGTATACCTTGGTATGTCCACAGCATTTCATTTGTCTACTAATTTAGTGACTTTATTAAAGAATGAAATAAGATTGTTTTGGCATGATCTGTTTTTAACAACCCCGTGCTAGCTGCTAGTTATAACTTTATTTGCTTCTAATTGTTTGCAGATCTGCTTTTTATTATCTTTTCCAGGATCTTCCCAGGTATAGATGTTAGACTGATTGGTCTGTAGTTTCCTGGATCTGTTTTATTTTTCTTTCTTGAAGATGGGTGTTCCAATCCTCAGGTACTTCCACAGAGCTCCAGGATTATTGAAAGATATGGTACAATGGTTCTGAGATAACATCTGCCAGCTCATTCAAAACTCTGGGATGTAATCTGTCAAGTCCCGGTGATTTATATTCATCAAGGTCAGATAGGTGATACATTGGGCTATAATTTCTTATAAAGACTGATATAAAGAATGAGTTAAGCAGCTCTGCTTTCTCCCACTGCCTGTTACTTGCCGTCTTCTCTCTTTAGTGGACCTACTGTTTCCTTGACTTTTTCTTGTTATTAATATGTTGAAACTTTTTTATTATCTTTGAGTTTTGTTGCAAGTCTTTGTTCATTCTGAGTCTTTGCTTTCCTTACTTTATCTTTGCATGTTCTGATTATCTGCTGATAATCAGCCTTAGTTAAGTGGCCCTCTTTCCATTTTTTGTACTTGTCCTTTTTGTCTTTCAATTTGTCAGAGAGATCTTTGTGCAGCAATGCTGGTTTCTGCTTGAATTTCTTGTTTTTCTTTTTCAGTGGTATTGTGCTGGATGGGGCTTTTATGATAGTATTTTTCAGAGTTTCTCATGCTTCTTCAGTTGTTTTCCCCTTTAGGGTTTTCATCCATGGAATCTTTCCTAGGCTCTCTCTGAGTTTGTTAAAATCAGCTCTTTTAAAGTTTAAGACACTGGTTGGATTATTTTCTATTGCTTATGTTTGAATTCCAGTATGACAAGGTCACTTTCACCCAAGGTTCAGGCAACTTCAACTCCCTCTATCACTTCTTCTCTATTAGTAAGAATTGGGTCCAGTGCGGCTTTACTTCTAGTTCCCTCTTCTACCTTTCTTCTCGAGGTGTCTCCATGTTTTCTTGAAGGGAGAGGTTGTGGGTCTGCATATTTTTCATCTAGGGGAAAAAACGATTGTTGAGTTTTAATGGGGCTGCTTCTGGTTGGGTTAGATTGGGCGGTAGGAATTTGTTAGATTTATGCTGCTTCTTTCTTTGATTATTGTGTTTCCTTCTATGTGTGACATATTTCCATTTGTCTTCCTCCAAGGGTTTATCAGCAAGGTCAAATCCTCTGGGAGTTATTTGTTCATTATTTGGTTCAATTTGAGTATAGTTTTCTTGTGTAGTTGGAATTTGGCTCAGAGCTGCCACTAGACCCCTTACTTTTTCCTCTAGTAGTTCATATAGCTTACATTTAATCCATGTGTAACTTGTGTGTTCTTTGGGCATAAATATATGCATGGGACATATATTGCAGTCGCCTGTTCCATGGGTTTGTTTCTTTTTGCTGGTTCTTTTAAGGGTAAAAAAATGTTTCTTTTTTTCTGTTCTTTTTTCTGCCTTTTTGTACTCATTTTTCTACCTTGTTATTTATTTAACTTGCTTACTGTTTTGTTAGTTAGTTTTATTTATCCTTTTCTTCCCTACATTTTTTTAAGTTTTTGAGCTCCAATTTCTCCCTACCTTATTATGTAAGATTTCCCTTATTTATTTGATTGATCTTTATTAACCCTGTTCTTCCTTGATTTCTAATGTTCCAGTCTTGTCTGTATTATTTGTCTATTTATTTATCTTTTTTTGTCCTGTATTTATTTTTATTCTCTACTGGAGTCTTCCCCGCCTGCCTATTTGGACCTCTGGCTTAATTTTTTGCTTTTACTTCCATCGTTCACTGCTCTGGCCTCTTGTCATTTTCTTTACCAGCTCCATTCTGTCCTTCAGTGCTTGGGTCTCTACTCTGGTCAGCTCAGCTCTGCCATCTGGTCTGCTCTGCACAGCTCATCACTCGGCTTAATACCAAGACTGGAAAGAATAAGGGAAAAATGTATGTTCTAGGAAATTATATGTACTAGAAAACAGAAATGAAGCAGGAGAACAAGTTTTGTCTAGTGATTAAGGTACCAGGTAAAAGATGGGAAGTCCTGAGTTGAAACCCCACTTTAGCATGAAAGCCACGCTGGGTGACTTTGGATCAATTACTCTCTCTCTCTCTCTCTCTCTCTGCCCAATCTACCTCACAGGATTTTGGTGGGGTAAATAGGAAAAAGTGTGTTAGAAATGTTCACCATCTTGGGTTATTTGTCAAAATAAGAATAGTGGGATACAAATAAATAAATCACTTTGAAGTCCTGAACTTAATTGAAAGGAAACTAGAGAAACCCTGGAATGAAATCAAAGAAATGGTTAAGGATTAATGTGAAAAGAGACTGCTAAAAACTAAGGGACAGAAGGATCTAGCTTAGAGGTCAAAACAATGGAAATTGCCAAGAAGAGAAATGAAGACAATGCCAAGAAAGACAAAGGATTAGATGACACAAGAAGCAGCATTACAAGATCTGTAAAGACAACGAAGATGAAAGCAGACATGGAAAAATAAGGAAAACCTTCCAAGATTTTCAAACTCATAAAGAAATTCCAACCTCCAATTGTTATGTTAAAGGGTGCCAGTGGACTGCCTATAACTGATTCAAAGAAAATCAAACAAAGATGGAAGGAGTACACTGAAATTTTGTACAATAGAGATGTCAACATCCAAGTTTCCTTAAAATATAATTTCTTTATTATAGGAACCTTTAATTTTAGAAGACAAAATTAGACCTGCAACCTAGTTGTTATTAAGTGGAAGGCTATAGAATAAGAATTCCTATATATGTCAGATTACACTATCTGAACTGGAATCTGTGGTGCTGCTCATTTAAATTATTATTGCTGTAATAAGTTATAATTGCTAAATTATTCATCACAAGTAATCCAGATGTTCAGACTGGATTTAGCATTTTTATTCACCTATCGCAGTGGTGGTAAACCTATGGCACACACACAGCCATTTCTGTCAGTGGTGGGATTCTACCAGTTTCCCTACCAGCTCAGTGATTGCACACTTCGCGCATGCACACACACAACTTTCCAAACACAAGCTGAGACTCTGCCATGCCATTCAGCTGAGAGGATAAAGAACAAAAAGGCACGGGGGCAGATGGGAGGGCCGATCCTGCATTTTTCTCTTCTTTCTCCTCTTTCTCCTCTCAGCTGATTGTTGGAGCTCTTTTTACTACCGGTTTAGCTAAACCGGTAGCATTTCACCACTGCTCTCTGTGGGCACGCACCCCAGCTCAGCTCTACCATGCATGCGTGCACCCCTTCCATTGGCCAGCTGGCCTTTGGGTCTCTGTCATGCATGTGCGGGAGGCACCTGGGGTGACAGGGGCATGCATGTGGGGCACCTTGTATTTTGGGCATATGTGCATGCGTGCCCACTTTGGGCACTCAGTCCCCAAAAGATTCGCCATCATTGACCTATTGAGTCTTCCCCGAGAGCCTAGGCTAGGCAGAGGTGGATGTTTGATGGTGTTACAGATATCATTGCACAACAGTAGTGCAATTCCACCTAAAATAAAGATGGGAAACCCCTGGATTCACTCAGTCTCAAGAAAGTTAGATCTGATTTTGTTCTCCTCTATCCAGACCCTTCAGCTTCTAGACACCAAGACAGAACTTCAACAGCATCAGCTGGTAGGTTCACAGTGGAGATGTAGAGATCCTGTGAAGAGAGAAAAAGCAAACCCTGAAAAATCCGATATAGAAATAGCACTGGATCAGATCTCTCTTATCCACTTCCCCCATCAATGCTGATTGCAACACCACTATCTTGGTCCTGCCATAGATCAACAACAGCCCAGCCAATGTCATCTACATATTGTATTCAAGTCTGAAACTTGACTGAAAAGGATCCAAATAATTAACTTTATCCAGAACCCTTTGGAGCTGCAGTTGACCATCCTCTATGCAAGGGAAGATTGGAGACAGGTAAGAAATTAGAAAAGAGGGCAGACTACTGCTTCTTTCAACACAGGTGAGACTACTCCATCTCTCAAAAAATTGACCACTGCTTGGAACTAGCCACCTCCCTCTTCTTAGAAAGCCTTAACCAACCAGAAGAGCATGGACTCACTCACAGCTTCAAGGACCTTGTCTTTCAGGGCCAACAAGATCAAATTGTGCCCAATCTATTGGATGCGCACAAAGGAACTCCAAGTATTATTTGATGGATGCCATGAAAAATATTTACTGTGGCTTTGCAGGTGATTTTCCAAACCCAGTTCTCCCCAACAATAGCACTGCCAGACAATAGTAGTAGTAATCTGCAGACACAGTAACAGTTATTCCACTTTGCCTGCTCTTATTACCATGATGTAATCCTTAACAAAAAGTTTTAACCGTCTCCAGTCACATTTACTCTTTGTTTTCCTCTAGCATTGCACTAAATGGTTCTTCTGACATTTCACCTCAAAGAACACTTTTGCAAATCCAATGGCCCTCCAAAATCCATGAACAGAAAGAAACCAGAAAGAAACCATGCAGGAATAATCTAATCTAAGGATTTTGTCATTTCAACTAAGGCCTCAACCAAATTCAGGACTAGATCCTCAGGAATTTTATCAGGTACCTCTGAAATCCAATCCCATTGCCTAATAAAGACCAGATAAATATGGTAGGTCCTGCTTCCCAGAAGTAGAGAATGCTTAAGGAAAACTCCAAAGCCATCAAAGAGTGAATGTTCTATGACAAGGCAGAAACAGAAACATCCCCCAATTTTGAATCATATCACCCCTGTCCTAACAAAAACCAAATCCACTGGGTGTCATATTCTCAATGACTTGGGATAGGTCCATAGTGCCTATGATAGCTTGAACTCCTAAGCTAGTGCCCCAAGACCATAAGTCTAGGAAACTCCAAATAGATTTATGAATCAAGTAGCTTAGACAGAGATAATGCCCTGCAACCCAGAGATCACTACAGATTCAACTATCTCATTTGTTCCCTAGAGCTCAATTTCACAAATACACATCTGGTCATCTGCAGGGGTAGCAAGTCTGACAGCCACAAGAATCTCCTGAATAACAATATTCTCTTCTACTGAGATCAGAGCTGACGTCACACTTAAAAAAGGGAGGGGCAAACATGTCTGGAAAAAAAATATTATTCCTATGTCCTCCAATTTGCAATGACTCAAACCAGATTGGCCTTCTCTTCCAAGCTAAATTCTTGAATGAAGGGGAACTTTATTACAAAATATTATGCAGCATGAACCTAAGACTAGGACTTAGGATACCAAGAATCCAATGGCAAGGCTTGAAGTAGAGCTAGTACAGGATTACTGAAAATACATTCCCCGGGACAGCACACCCTCTGATATGCAGGATGTGGAGGTACCCAAAAATGGGCACAAAAATACAATAAGTTTGTTATTTCTATGTCTCTCATTATGCCAAGATCTCACTTGGTAAAGTCTTTGAGTGACTTACAGTAACTAAGCTTAAGGCAGTACAAAACAACAATCATAAATTTTCAATAAGATTAGAAAACTGTGGGGCAGCATCCCATTAAAGAAATCCTCAGGTCACTGGGAAATCAGAAGGGTTGGAAACTTCTCAAAATAAGGCATTGGAAGTACAATCGCATATCCCTTCAATGGAAGAAAAAAAATTAGACAGCTTAGGGAACTATTTTGAATGTTTAAGGAGCTTTTGACTACTCTAAGGATGTAAGAAATGGAAAACAAATATAATCACCAGGAGGCATATCAGCTAGTAGCCACAATCTGCGTGAAGAAAGTCACATTGGCTAAAACATGGAAACGCTTGCTGAAGAAGTTAGGGGGTGGGGGGATTGCTTCCCTCTATTTAGAAAAGCTGGTGAATTGTAATGAAATCAACTCCTCATCTCTTATTTTTTGTTTTCTTCCTAAAGCAGAGCTGTTTTCAAATATTCCTAGCCTTCAAAAGTGGGGGAGGGAGAGTACTGTGGTAATACCCTGGTCAATTTGATATTAATAGTGGATATACTATGCAATAGATTGTCCCAAAGGTGCTTTTTCAAGAGGCAACTGGACTTTCTGGTTTTTTTTTTAAAGATATTTCACTTCTCATCCAAGCAGCTTCTTCAGCTCTGTTGCGTATTGAAAAAATCCAGTCGCCTCTTGAAAAATCACCTTTGGGACAACCATGACCTGGATGATGGAGAATCTCCATATGCATTTATGCAATAGGTTGTCCAGGATTGGAAGCATTTAAAAAGAGCGCATTGGCATGAGTTGGCATGGGCCTATTAAGAACTAATCATGCCAAACCAATCTGATCTTTTTCTTTTTAAAAAAACAAAAATATTAATTTTATTGATCATGGGAATTCAGTGGTCATAGTATTTTTATTTTAGCAAAGAGTTTTATGAACTTTTACAGGGAATTCTAAATGTGAAGATTGCAAAAGATAGAGTCAAATGTGTTATCTTTGAAATAATTGAACTTAATTAGTATATGTCAGTAGCTCAGGGTCAAGCTGAAAGGTGGGTTCATGTATCATATGGTTAGAAAATAGGATTTTTAAATTGTGAGAGAAATTATAGCAAATACCTAGAAAACAGTGTCAATATTCAAGAGACTTAGGGCAAGCTGAAACAATGGGCTAATGTAACTAACAAGGTACATTTTGAAGGAACAAATACAAAATATTTTACTGGGTTAGAAAAAAAACAAAGAGGTGTGTGTAGGATGGAGATAGGGGAGACCATATCAGGTAGGAGTACATGTGAGAAGAATTTTGGTGGATCGTAAGCTGAACATAAGCCAACAATATGATTAAGTTACAAAATCAAAGCAACAGCAATAAAAGCATATTAAAAATATGAGATCCAGTTGTATTTTAGGAAAGATGTTGACATTGTTATGTGTTTCTCTGGAGAAGATCAATCAGCATGATAAGAAATAATGAGGCACTGGAGAAGAGAGAACTGTAGGGAGATATGAAAGTTATCTTCAAGTATCTGAAGGGCTGTCCTAGAAGATGGGGTAGGCTTGCATTATATCAGGAGGAAGGAAGAAAAATACAAGAAGCCAGTTTTGATTAGTTATCAGGAAATCAGTCAATTTCAACACTGGAACAAATGGCTTCAGAGGTGGAAGAGACAGCCTCTTCTTTGGTGGAAATATAGAAACTGAGGCTGAGTGGCCATATGCTAAGGATTGCTGTACCTGTGGCATCCTGCACTGGACAGTTGAGTTCAACTAGATGATCACCAAGGCCCCTTCCAAGTCTTACATTTTATGGTTCTATATTTTGCTTAGCTGCTGTGAAGAAGCTATCAGTTTCAGTATTCTGACATATATCAGAGTAGAAAAATAAATGTTCCACATATTTGAAGATGAGTTTCAGGCAGCCCTTTTAATAGGTTTGTAAAACACAGCTCGTTAAATATTTGCTGGGGAAATGAAAACAGGAAAGATTTTTTCCACAGAGAAGAGAATGTCCATGAAAAGCCCTTTTTCACCAAACTTGGCAGGCAGCTTGGAGACATCTATTTTCCTCACCAAATATGTTTTGTCACTCAGCTGGGAAGTAATGATATGCTGACAATTGCACCACAAACATATTCTGTATTTTATTTGGCCTGAGGGATTATTCTTGAGCACCAAGTCCTTGAAACTAGCATTGGTTAAATGAGATTTGCTGCCTTTCCAAATCTTTGTGCATTGTTGGCAGCAAATTTGCCTTTAACTTCAGAAATCATACTCAGAGCATAATATATTTGGCTGCAAGCTAGTGATTTAGGGTGGAAAATGGAACATCTTGTGGTTCATCTCTTCTCTGGAGGGATTTTAATTGACTATGGCTTCTACAAACAGTTCCCTTTCGATTGCTCAAACCAGAGGAATTCTGAAGATACTCAATGCTGTGAGTTATTTGAATTAGTACATTAGTTTCACATGCAGTTATTTGTCATTCTCACATGACAGATGTGTAGCTTGAGCAGTAAATGTTAAGCTACTAACAACTAACCATTTGTAAAGTACTTAGATGTTGAAAAAAACTTCACATCTATACTCTCAGACCTTCCAAGTCTGTCAATATTATTTTATCCAATTATAGCAACTGAGATTCAGAAATTCTTTATTAATTTTATCAACTCAAGGTGGCAAAGATTTCTAAAACTCCTTCCTCCTATTTTCCCCACAACAATAACCCTGTGAGGTGAGTTGGGTTGAAGGAGGCCCAGGGTCACACAGCCAGCTTTCATGCCTAAAGCTGGACTAGAACTCACAGTCTCCTTGTCTGAGACCTTAACCACTAGACCAAATGGTTCTTTACTGGAAGATATAGGATAAATTAACAAATGATATGAGCTTTACCTCTAGCCACTAGGAACCTATGGCCAAAAACACTAGTACCTGTTTCAGGGAGATCAGTTAAGACAGAAACTAGGGCCACCATATCTGGGTGACAAAAAGCTTGATGACTTAGATGGCAGCAAAGAGATCTCTTTGCTTTCATCAAATGGTTGTTCACATTTCTGCAATCCAGATATGTTTATCTTAAATAGAAACCAATAATCCAATCTTTTTCAAACAGCTATCCTCTAAATAAGGATTACACTGTCATCCTTCAGCCAGATTGATAGTTGGCTGAAGGATGACAAGAAAGTGCAATCCAGCACATCTGGAAAGGACAGAAGCAAAGTTCTAGTGACTCCAGTGAAGCCTTGAGACAGGCTTCAGAAAATTTGGAAAATACAGTTCCCTAACACCACAGAAGCAGTCTCATATAGATATTGAAGGAGCAAGATTCCGTCTGAAAGTCTCTCACCATTTTCTGGCTTGATAAATTGTTGAATGCTACAAGTTTGAATCAGCATGGTTTATTTATATTGAAACATTCCTGATCAGCCTGTTCTATTATACATAAACTGTTTTGGAAAAATCAAATACATTGAAAACCCACATGCTGTTAGATGACAATCACATACCTGATTCACAGACTGTGGCTTTAAATATAGCAGAATAAAGTGGGATTTATTTCAGTAAGCAGTCATAGAATTTGCACTGCTAGGAACAGTATAGAAAATACAATAAGAAAATCTCATTGAAGGTGGTGGAATTTACTTCATTGTGAGCATGCAAAAACTGTGTTGTCTTACTCATTCATAAAGGTAACATGATTATATTTCCCCTTTTTGGAGATCCAAATCCAACAGTACTATCTCTTCAATACCTACTGGTGACAAGCAATATGACGGACAGGTAAAAGTTTATTCTATGTATCCCAACTTTGTGTATCATGTTGTCTACCTTTTTTCAAGAAATTGCTAATCTGAAGTCGCTTCTTTCTGCCTTTCTTTGCTAACCTAGCAACACCCAAGCCACACACTCCTTAAGTCTTCTCTTGACTATTCCTACAGTGTCTTTCCTGTGAACAACCCTCCTTTATCTTGTAGGTATTAAATCTGGGTCACTAATCATGGCTCAGGTCAGAGTTCCATTCTCAAACACACACACAGGGAGTCCTCAACTTACAACAGTTCGTGAATGACCGTTCAAAGTTCTAACAGTACTGTAAAAAGTAATTTTGACATTTACGGCTGTTGCAGCATCTTCATGGTCACATGATCAACATTCAGATATTTGGCAATTGACTCATAGTTATGATGGTTACAGTGCCTCAGGATCATGTGATCATCTTTTGCTAACTTCTGACAAGTAATTCAATCAGCAAGCTGAATTAATTTAATAACTGAGTTACTAATTTAACAACTGCAATGATTGATTTAACAACTGTGGCAAGAAAGGTCGTAAAATGGGGCAAAGTTCACTTAAGAACGGTCTCACTTGGCAACAGAAATGTTTGGTTCAATTTTGGTCGTAAGCTGAGAACTACTTGTACAGAAACTTTCAAACCCCAACACCCCTTCAAATCCGAGTGACAGAAAAAGTGAAAAAATTGTGGCCTTTTCTTTTCATTTTTACCAATAGATGCACCAGATGAGGACAAAAGAAAAAGAAGCAGCAAGTCAATAACATGTATACAAAGGCTGCATGAAACGTGTATGAACATCACATGTACTCAAACACCCATTCAAGGAAAGGAAAGAAGTTGGTGCCTGCCTTTCATTCAGAAGTGGGAGGAGTAAAAAAAATTGGAAATCCACCAATCTGAAACCAAGAGAAGTAGGGCCTGGGCACTCCTGCTTTTCGGGTGGTAATAAAGTCACTTATTCAAATTCAGAAGGCCTTTGGAGATATGGAGACATGACCAGATGATAATGATTGGTTGCTGATAATTTAGTTGATTGTCTTTTTATCTGAACCTTTAAAGTACTACAAGTATAAAAATGTACACAAGCTCTACACCAATCCAAATAAGTTGGGTTGCTCTGGGTTAATTTTATGGTTTTGTCTGCCTTAATAAATGACCTCAATGAAATAAGATACTCAGGAAGTTCTATGTACAACTCCATCTTCCTCAGCATTGAAGAAAGGTGAATACTGTGCTGGGACTGGGGGTGTGGGGGGAGAGGAAGCTGATGCTGGCATCAAACTTTTGGAACAAACGAGAGAGGAATGCAATCAAATAATGATCAGTGTGTAGTCAAAGATTTTAGGGACCATCTCAACAGCAAAATATTTTATGCAATATTGGCTTTATACCTGTTTTCCTTGATCACCACAAAAAAAGATTGCTAGACTTACAAGGCACCGGAAATGGGAAGCTGGGAGCCCAAGGATTGTACAGATTAATTGGGTGGAAACAAACTCTGAATTTTGTAAAGCTGTCTTTTACAAAATAGGTGGCCATATACACTATATCGGATGGATGGGATAGATAGACAAACTCCATCCCACACAAAAATGCACATCTATGGAATTCTGTCTTCACAATTTCAGCATTTATTTCCCTGAAAACAGGAAAATTTCACCCCTTGATAAGCATCCACTGATCATAAAAACAATTCTGTTAAATAGCCACTTTTCTTGTTTCCACAGTAATTAGTGTCCAAACCACTTTTGCTTGGAGTGGAATCTGACTATATTGTGCAGCTTTTCATATGGTTCAAGCAGAGGTAGAGTTCTTTTTTGAAGCCTTTGTATAGGCCCAAACCAAAAAAATCTAAAAAATCTTCAACCCTTGCAAATAGATGTACAGCATAACTGGCTGGGAAATTCTGGAGTTGAAATCCACCAATGTTAAAGTTGCCAAGGTAAGAAACACTGTTTCACTGTATCTCAATTTTTTATTTTAAAAAGAAAACCTGCCTTGAACTCTCTGACAAATTAAAGCCAAATAAAACCTATTGGAGTGGCAGACTATAATTCTTTATGACAAGGAAAGAAGCCAGATAAAGCAAATCCATTTCAATGTCTTGAGATTAAAAAAAATGAACAGTTCATTTTCTGAACTTCTGATCCCTACTTCAAAGAATGTTGAATAATGGGACCAATTCCAGATGCTGAGATAAGGGTTGAAAGTTAGATATCTTGGAATAGATATCATCTGCACCTCTATAACTGTCTGGTTTGGTTCTGCAACCCAACAGGACAGACCCAGACTTCAGAGGATAATTAGGACTGCAGAAAAAACAATTACTGCCAACCTGCCCTCAATCGAGGACCTGTATACTGCACAAGTCAAAAAGAGGGCTGTGAAAATATTTACAGACCCCTCACATCCCAGACATAAACTGTTTCAACTCCTTCCCTCAAAACGACACTATAGAGCACTGCACACTAGAACAGCTAGACACAAGAACAGTTTTCCCCCCCGAAAGTCATCACTCTGCTAAACAAATAATTCCCTCAACACTGTCCAACTATTTACAAGGTCTGCACTACTATTATTATTAATCTTCTCCTCTCTCCTTATCACCCATCCCCTCCCCCTTGTGATTGTATGACTGTAACTTGGTCACTTGTATCCTTGTGATTTATATGGACTGTTTCCTAATGTGATTTGATTGCTTATTGTACCCTATGACTGTTATTAAGTGTTGGACCTGATGATTCTTGACTCTTGATGAATGTATCTTTTCTTTTATGCATATTGAGAGCATCTGCACCAAGACAAATTCCTTGTGTATCCAATCACACTAGGCCAATAAAAAAGAATTCTAAGTCTCCAATTTTTACATATATTTTTTTCCCGTCACACACAGACCCACATACATTTTGGGACAATAATGCAGATATATGTTGAAACTGTCTGAACATACCCTTGCCTTGTGAAGCATGAATATTTGCTCACTTATAGGTACAAAAACTTCAGAATGTGATACTAGTACAACTACTTCCTTAGTCTGGATTGTCAAATATGTGATGTTTTCCATTGAATTCATTAACACTTAGTTGTGAGATTCAAGGAATCAGATAAGAGTAAAGACAAAATGCAATCAAGTGAGATTATTTTTAAACATTAAGAACTGAAATGCTCAACCATCTTTTTCATTGCTGATCAAATTGTTGAAACCTGGAAACAGATTTCTTGCTGTCTGTAGAATTGCATAGAATTCTACTTTGTATCTTTATTTCTTAACAAGACAAAATAAATTGAAAAAATAGGAAGAGACGATTTGCTCAAAAAGCCTGGAAAATCTTTGATAACAGACTCGTGAAGACTCCCGCCAAAATGACTGCCACCTATGACCCTAGCTACTTTCACTTCCATAGCACTATTTCTTTAAATTATCCTAGAAAGTGTTCTCTGTTATTGATAAAGGTAGACATCACATCACCACTTAGCTTAGTGACAGCAGTCCCAGCACTCCTCATTGCCATTGTTAAGCAAGGACTGTGAGTTGTTAAATGAGTCCCAGATGGCTTGCAAGCAGGCCAGAAGACAGAACTGGGGGTGGCTGCTACCAGGTGGGGGAAGGTGCAACCAAAGCAACTTGTGGCTTCCCTGCTGGCTCTCCCATTGACTTTGCTGGTGAGAAGCTGGCAAATGGCGGCCATGTAACCATCAGGCACTGCAATTGTCCAAATCATGATCACATGACTGTGGAGGTGCAAGCAGCAGCCTAGAACTTTGAGGACCAATTATAAGTATCACTCAGTTCACACTGTTGTAACTTCAAGCAGTTCCTGAACAAGTGATCATTGAAGGAGGATTACCTGTCATAGAAGGACAGGCAGGAGAAAATCAGTGCTCTCTGTTTCTGTAAAGGAAAACAGACTATAATTGGTTAGGGATTTGCTGGAAAGAGCTTTTTCTATTTTTCCTGGGCTAGCATTCAAAGCTTCATAGAACACAGACATGTCTTTGGTTTGTATAATTTCAAAGATCTGTCAAGAACTCCAACTTATACAAATATTCTGGTTGTTTTGTTAAGTTCTACCACCTCTGTTTTTCTGCAAAGATCCAGCTCTGTTCCATTAGACCTAGTTTGCAGTACTGAGCTCTTATTTCTGTTGTCTTTTCAGAACACGTCAGTCTAGAGATAAAGTTTCCCCAGCCCACTTTTCTTTCATTCAAAGTCTCTGATGCTGCTTTTGCTCACTTTTTGTCCTCATGCTCATCTTGAATCAAGTCTGCAAGAGTTCAATTTAATTGGCAGGTAAGTTTCAGAAATAGAGAGTGATTAAAGCATCAGGCTAAAAACCAGAAGACCATGAATTCAAATCCCTCCAGTCCTTAGGCACAAAACTAGCTGGGTGAACTTGGACCAGTCACTTTCACCCAGCCTTAGGAAGCAGGAAAAGGCAAATCACTTCCAAGTTCTTGCCAAGAAAACTGCAAGGAGTTGTCCAGATAGTCACCAGGAGTTCAGACTGACCCAAATGCACAACAGCATATGTTTCTGAAAGACAAGGATGGAAAACAAGGTATCACACTGAACCCTTATAGAAGGTTTATGTCATTCTAACAGGTTTTTACCATATTAAGCAACTTTCTATTGAGAAGAGAAAAATCCTGTCTATATCTTTTTTAAAAGGACTATCCTTTTGTATGACTTCATTTTAACCGAATAGCACATATTTCTAAGTAAAATTAGAATTTAAAGTTCAGAATCAAATATTATACTTAAATAAGATCTAATGTATATTAATACTTCCTAAAAACATACTGAAAACATACTCTTCTTCCTAAAGAATCATACTGAAGTTAAAAAAAACATGAATTCATGTTCAATCAAACTGAGTTAAAATCTGTCGTTTTATGTAAAAAAGAAAACACTAGGTGTAATAAAAGTGACCTTTTGTGCCAAAGTATGGTGAAATATGAAACAGTTCTTGTTGTTTTGTGAGTTCTTAGGCTCCAGGCTGAAATAAATGCAATAATGAACACATATCTGAGTTCATTTAAATTAATCAAGACATTGCAATTTGTAAATCTTGGTTTTGTAGCTTAGCATATTGTATGAACTAAACTAATTGCAATTTATCCAATAAACCATTGCTAAGCAATGATTCAGGTGAAATGTGAGTATCAGTGTTGATGTTGATAGTCCTTGTAATCAACTAAATGCTGTCCTGTACAGTATTAACTACTTTTCTCTTATGAAAATGTTTTGAAATGTAATCTTTCAGGAAATGATATTGCCTTCTATTTTACATTCATAGATAAACAGTGAAAAAGAAATGCTTAATTTGACAGTTGCTTCTGTAAGTCTGTAGAGTTCTATAGTGCAGCAGGAATCTAAACAGTATAACCAGATCACAGACTTATTCTATGTAACTGCAAACTGTTTTGTTTTAATTACTACAAATTACTAATCAAAATATATAGTTGTTGGAAAACAAAAAATTGGAATGGTAGTAATTTTTAAACCAGTTTTAAAATGGTAACTGAAATCTGATGGACTATGCAACAACTGAGACAACTGAACAGCTGGTTTGATCAAGGCAGGTGACAGACCAAGTGAGGAAAGCAACTTGGAGGGAAATTTTGGATAAGTAAAATGAGCCAGATGAATAGAAACAGATCTGAGCCACGTAACCTAATCTACTGGAAGATTATCCAGCGCTGGTAATAAGCAGTAGTATACTCTTTAAATCTACCATCTCAAATTGCTCATTGTAGCAGGCAGGGGCAACTGTCCTAGTTTTATCCAAGAGGAAAAGAAAGGTTTTTGCAATATCATCTGAACTGGAAACCACACCTCCATAATGGTTCAGCAGGGTCCTGATGTATTTAATCAATTCTACACACTGAATTCTTCTAAATGCAACAGGTTCTGCTCAGCCATTAACCTGTATGGCCTTAATTCTGCATGAGGAAGTCATGAGGTTGTGGGCAATAGAAGCCACTTCATCTAGATTGGCAGAAGAAGTACTTTCCACCTGGCACAAATTTGAAGGTTAGATTGCTGAAATACCAAAAGATGTATTGTCTCCACCTGTCCTTTATCATGACACAATCATTTCTGACAACAGCAATTTTTCCCTTCTTGGTTTACTACTCTGACATTCTGACCCGCTCTTTAGCGTATGCCCAGCTTGCAAATCAGACATCCAACAATCAGATCCTGCTGTAGGAATAGAGTGGAGTCTGATGAAATTCTGCTCCTTCTGGGCTTCTCTGGGCAGTTTTGCATGCCCTACTTCCCACATAGCACTTAGAGCACTCACATATAGCAATTACACAATTTGGATAACAACAAAAAATAAATATCACTAGCTGCAGTTTTTGAGCAAGAGATGAAGGCATGGTTGTGAGATCAACATGAAAATGGATGCTTCCAGAGAAAAAATGTTAAATGCAAAGAAGGGGTATATGCCCTCCAGCTCATGAAGCACTTGAGTGTAACAGCTTTAAATCATCATTAGATCTACTGGTTTTAAAGTAGCATTTCCCCTTCCTAAATAGATACTATCCTACCATTACTTCAAGGAGTGAAGTTTGTAACTGCATGGTACCTAAATCAAACAAATTAAGTTAAATATTAAAATTTGAATGCTTTGTCCTCAATTATTTTGTCAGCAAGGTCAGCTCATCTGTTGCAATTAGAAAAGTGTTTAGTGAGGTCTCCTCTGTTCACTGTACAACCTCCACCACAACCATTTCTTTCCCAGCCTTTGCCCTCCCCACTAGCATATTATTTCCTCAATTCCGTTCATGTTTACCTGCCCCTGCTACCTCCAGGTTTCAGACAAAGCACAAAGAAGAAGACAGCAGATCTCCTAGATTTCATTTTGCAGGAGAGGCTTTGCTATTGTCTGCATAATGGTATTCTGAAATGCACTGTTTGCAAAAATAATAATAATAATTAGGAATTAGAACTGGGGTTTTGTGGCTTGTCTGTTTGCCTCATCTAGACATATTATTTAAATCTGGGACATACCAGAATGAAGGTGCAGACAAACCAACCTAGTGAACCCAGCCCAACAGAACCCTGATGTCTCACCTTTCCCATTTCTACTGCAGGGCCCCAACTGGCAGACATTTTCTGTACTGCTTGATCATTTGCTAAAAGAGAACTCCAATCAAACAGGGAAACACACACACACACACACACACCCCTCCCTCCCTTTGCCTGTATCAAGAGCCATTTTTTTCCAGTCAGGGCAACATCCTTCATCAGTGTCTTGGAACAGATACAAGAGAAGCAATGGGAACAGCCAAGTTGATGCTAGTGTTATTTTAAATTAGCTTGATGCTGATGAACAGGGCTAGAAGGGAAAGGCCTTATCAGACTGAGCTGTAAATTGGGAAGATTGAATGGGGGAGACGTAAAGAAATTAGACTTTTTGCTGCCAGTGCATTTTCTTCTTATACACTATCCAAACCTGCCTATTTGCGGATCTGAGTGCTGCTACTCAGTTCCTGCCTTAAGCGCCCCCCCCCCCAACCCGTGCCAATTCCTTCATTGTCTTCCACTCTCTCCCTCTCCCCTTGATATTCTCCTGTAATCCATCATGACATCATGCAGCCCTGGAGTCTCCAAGGCGCCTTACTTCATGCCACATTGCAGCTTCTGCTGAGTCCAAAAGGGAAAGAAAAATATCCCATGCTGGGAAAACAGTCTTGAGGTTTTGCTGGAGAGAGTGCTTGGAGGCAAACGTTTGTACAATTTGCTTGCTGAGGGGGAATCAGATCACAGGCCTCAGTGCAAACATGGAAAACCACAGAGATCAGGAAGCTGCTCTGTCACCACTCCCTGAGATATGGCCTCTCACTCTAGCATATCTCTAGAATAACCTCACCTTTTCTGCCCAGTGCTAAGTAAACAGTCTAGGTGCCAGGGCTGGAGGCCAAAAGGGCATGACTTACCATCCCTACACAGGAAAAAGCAAACCTTCATCCAAGAATTTGCTAAAGGATTAGCTGTGAACAGGGCAGAATGTTAAGGGCAACTAAGGGTGGACTGACCACGTAAGCTTCAGACTGTTCAGGACCAAAACAGATGAAAGTCCTGACAGCCAAATAAGTGGTTTTAATAACTGCAATTCTGCTTCTGACATTTGCATGCAATTCTGCAAAAGGACTCATAAACAAAAGTCCAAGAGTTATTATGACAATGGTGTGCTTTTACACTAAGTCAGGTGTGATTATAGAGGCATAATATTAATACAGGTATAGTTGCCAAGTATTTGAGTGTTGATCACATGATCATAGTGGATGCTGGAAAGGGCATAACTGAAAAACGGCCAATGTCACTTTTTACAGTGACGTAACTTTGAATGGTAGCAGTAAATGAACTGCTGTAAGTTGAGGGTTACCTATACCTCAGGACTGTCCCCCTACAGTGCTACCTTTGAATAGCGCTCCTTTTGAGTGACTTTCGATACTACTGAACATTGCAGCAAAAATGTGGTCTGCTGGAACAGGCAATCCTTAGTAATTCCAGTTCTTGGGATTCTAGTTCCAATGCTTAGAAATTCCTCCTTAACATAACACTTAAACAGACCCAGGAATCATCTGTTCTCATGTGGTTCTGCTGTTCTTTTGTGATCAACTGATTCAAATATCAAAGATCTGTCTGCTACTTCCATTATGCTGAAAGGACTCTCATGGGAGATCAACCATATCTCCCCCCATCCTGTCATTCTGCTTCTCCTTCAGAAGCATGGTTTTATTCCAGGAAGAATTCAAATTATTTTTGACAGACATTTGCAAACTGTTTTCCCATGTCTCATGTGCCTTTTAAATTGTTTAAAAAATGAATTGGGAGCCATTTCCATTTAAAAATAATTTTATATGTTTATAAATAATTCTGAATAAGTATTCTTAGAATTTCTGGTTGACCATTTTCTTGTTTGGCTTATTTCTGGCAGTTAAGCAATCATAATTCATAACAGGTAGAGCTCTCTCCATTTCTTGGGTGGTACTATTATCACCGCTTGGTGAATATAACACCTCCTCCAGTGGGGAGAAGATAAGAACGACTTTCTAAAAGAAACAAGAAAGGGCTTCTCTCAGATTTCCAGGGAGGGAGGGAGGGAGGGAGGGAGGAAGGAAGGAAGGAAGGAAGGAAGGAAGGAGGGAGGGAGGGAGGGAGGGAGGGAGGAAGGAAGGAAGGAAGGAAGGAAGGAAGGAAGGAAGGACAGGTCCCTTGATTTTCATGATGCTTTTCATGTAAGCAAGACAAAGAAAGCCAGATTCAACTATGCCCTGAAGAATTTACAATATCCATATGTTTATGTGGTAAAGACAAATATCAGCCCAAACAGTTCTGCCCATGTTCAGCTTAGCTTCTGCTCAGAAAATTCATGGAAAAAGTTACCTCTGAAGAAGAAGTGAAATACTTTAACAAGTGACACTCCAGGACACTGGATTCTTGAAAGATTGTTACAAACTCTAAGCCCTTTTCAAATCTTAAATAACTGAGGAAAAATAAATGCTGCTTTAGGTACTTTGAACATCTGTCTCTAACCTGCATTGCAATTTGGGGAAAGGAAAAGGCTTGATTTGTTGATGGAGTAATGGTTAGTTTTGCTTTTAAAATGGACTCTTCCCTTGGGCTACCATCGTGGTTTCATACTTCATTCAATTATGCCATCTAGAATGAACACTTAGTGCAAATAAAAAAGTTGACACTCATGAAAGACAATCTGTCATGATATGCTAATTCATGTGTTAACAGATATTTATTATGCACTTTTATATTAGTGATATAGCAAATATTCATTGCAACATAAATAGCTTTTTTTTAAGCATACAGGACATAAGCATACAGCAGGCTGGGAACGGCTTAAAAGACTGCCAGGGTGTTTGGTTTATTTGTTTTCCATATGAGGGGTGAATGGAAAATACTTCTAATATAACAGGAATATATATATATATTATGAATGAGAATTTCTCAACAATTAAAAGTGCAAGAAAGCCTACAGTTTTGTTTTTAATAAAACAAAAACTTCCTTCGTACCAAAGATTGTGACTAAAGATGACTTCTTTGAGATTATACACACCAGTGGCATTAAAATATAGTCAAGAATATTTCCATTGCTACAGAGACATGTTTTAAGCATATGAGATGGGACTGAAGCAAAACAGAAAATCAGAAAGAGGTGCTGCTTTTGCTATCCTGACATTTCTGACTTGCTAGAATTTGTATTCCTGTTTGCCAAGAACGTCCCTCAACTCTTTTGTCTCTTGATATGTTTATTTAACCTTTCATTTTTAAAAGAAGGTATCACTGTAGAATAAATTCTAGATTTCAGCTCCTGCATCTTATTTATATTTTGCTCACAGGCTAATAAGAGTTATAGCATCATAACTCCAATCTGTTAGATGGGATTCAGGATAAGCTGCATTACAGGAAGATGTAAAGTAGCATTTGCTTCGGTGGGACAAAGAGATAGTTGGCTTCTTCTCTCCCGGGACTGTCCTTTATTAGAACTTATTAGAACAGAATACCCCTGAGCAAAGATCCAGGAAATTCAGGGCACCATCTCAGCTGGGAAAATCTGCATTTGATTTCTCTGTCCCAATCATATCTCCCCAATAGCTATTTCACCTGGCCTTTCTGTAACTGAAATGTCCCAATGCCTGCTTTTAATTTTATTCTCCTTCCCTTTTTCTTTAGGTTGTTTTTAGACTAAAAATCTAACAGCAGGCTGTGTGTCCTTTTTTAAAAAAAAAATTATTACACAATGCCTAGAAAGCAGTTGGTGTTTTTAATAATAGGAGTCAAATATACTGATAAGTCCAATATAATTAAAAAATACAAAGTACAATAAAAAAATTTAATGAATGGGATTTCTGCAGAGAGTGAAAAATTGACCATCTTTCGAACAGGGAAGAGTTTGCTGATATTGCCAGGTTCAAATCCAGCATTTAAAAATTTCTGATATTAAAACAGAGAGAGGGGAGTTTAATTTTCCTCCTGGCTTGATCCAGCAGCCCTGGAAAAGTCACATGAGCCAAGGGAAAATAAATCTGAATGGAATAAAGAACCAGGCAAAAACTTGAATGAGAGAGTTGATCAATGGAACTACTATGCTGTTCTTTCCTGTTGACTATTTCAAAAGTGAAATGTTTCTAGCTCAAAATGCCCAGCATATCAACCTCCACAGGGAAAAAAAAAAGTACCAAAATGCAGCGCAGAGGTGATGAATGCCCAGAGAGGAAATAAACAAGTTAGTCCTCTAAGAGCAAGATATAAACTTGGTGGGTTTTTTTAAAAAGAAAATCTGGCTAATAAAAATGCATCCTCTGCTCATAATTGTAATTTTCTGAACACTGTTAAACCATGAAATGCTAATATTGTATTAAATATTCTATTTCTGGAATGTGAACTTAGTTTTCAAGAGGTACCTTTTGCAAAAAGAAAACATTTAGGAGAAGATCAAGCAGTCTTTTCATTACCGTTGGAATGTTGCTGATGTATTCACAGGCATTCTTAAAAAATTCAGTTGATGCTTCAGGTTGGGTTCTGACAAAATGCTTACTGTTTTGAATGAGTTTCTTTCAAACAATCAGCATGTTAGTGATCTCAAATATTATGAATTGTTCTTTATAATATCCTGAAAGTATTTTCTGATTTAGTTCACAAAAGAGATGCATTACTTCACATCCTTTAAGATCTACCACAGCAAGGATCAACTTCTTTAGGTTAGGCCTCTTATCAACTTCATCAGCTGAGTCTAATAATTTCAGAAAATATGTCTCCTGCTGCTAAGTCCTCTGTCTAACTTAACTAGCTGTGTTTTGTCAAAGTGCTCATATGTGATTTTGACACAACTAGATCCTCCACAACCTTCTAATTCCCTATCTCCTGCTTTCTTATCTGACAAATCAGTTGTTAAATAAAGATTCTTTTGGTATTTCTAATATGTCAGCTTTTTGATTTGGGGGAAAAATTATACTATGTAAGAGTTTGCTAATGGTAATTATTATACTTTCATTCATAAACTGAAAGAATAATGGAGAGTTTAAGATACTTTCTTATAATTGCACGCATGGAAACAAGCCCATTTCAAAACACTGAAATAGGCTGCATGTGATGCATTGGGACATCCCTGATTCAAGTCTTTATCCCTAAGGCATAAGAAAAACTCTTCTATCACTATCTCTCATGGTTCACACTGCACAGGAGGGATAATATTCCAAACTGTAATATTTAAGAAGCACTAAGTAAATACTACAACAGAAATATAAAGACATCTCGATGGAAAAAATGTTGTAGAGTTTAAAAATTACTGGCGGCTAATGGGAGAAGGTACAGGAGAAATGGAAATGCATTATATTACCACATCTACCAATTTCAGAGCTCTTCACTTGTAGGAAAATCACAGGGAATGAAAATGTTGGCATGGCCAGTGGAGAAAGAGAGTGGATATTAAGTTCCTTCACAGCAATGCACGATTGCACGACCGACCAAATATTTAGGAATGTTACATTATTCAGACAAATGAACGGCTCTGAAGTTTTGCTGATTTTAATGGCAGCTAACACTCTTTCAAATGTTTCAGTACATCTGGATTTTGGGCTGTGAAAATTTCAACAGAATGTATAATCTATTTTCATTGTAAAGGTGCATCCATAATGACAGTCAGGCACATATTATCATTATGGGTTCATTTTGATAACATGAAACAGATTTATAGCATAACAATATTACAGAATCAAAAATTATAATAGGCCCTAACACATATAAGTCATCATACCAGGTCAAGAGCAGCCAGCCAGACCGACCCTTGGAATTCCTGCTGCTCAAGAAAGAGTGAAATTAGTTATGCAAGATATGCCTATTGAACACTTATGAACATACAGGAACTGGGCTTGGCTAGTCTAGTAAAGAGAAGGACCAGGGGAGACATGATAGAGGTCTTCCAATACTTGAGGGGCTGCCCCAGAGAGGAAGGGGTCAAGCTATTTTCTAAAGTGCCTGTAGGCCAGACAAGGAACAATGGATGGAAACTGAACAAGGAGAGATTTAACCTGGAAACAAGGAGAAACTTTCTGACAGTGAGAACAATCAACCAGTGGAACAGCTTAGCCCTCGGAAGTTGTGGGAGCGCCATCACTTGAGACTTTCAAGAAGAGGCTGGACTGCCATTTGTCAGAAATGGTGTAGGCTGGGTCTCCCGCTTGGGTGGGCAGGGCGTTGGACTAGATATCCTACAAGGTCCCTTCCAACTGTTAATCTGTTATCTGACTCTGGAAATGGAGCTATAACTGATAAAGTCAATCATTCCAATTCCAGGTCCATGATAGTGAGCTAGGAACCCAAATAATCTGCTTCCTCCTTTGTGAGGAAGGCTGGTTTGACCATGTGAAGGAGATGAGTGTGTGTGCATCTTATTATGATCTCATAATTGAAGTTAATGGGATTTTAATTGTTTGACTTTGAGTGGGTCCACCCAAACTTTACTTAATAAAAGCCAGAGGACAGCAAACAAAAGGTTCATAGAATGTCCAACAGTCAAGTTCAAACAGAAAGGTGTAATTATAAAGCAAGTTAATGATAACTAGACTATGTTGTGCATTTGACATGTTTTAGGAAGACAAACAAAACAAAGTATTTAGCATCACCAAGAACCATCACCACATTTTATTCTACATAAAACTATCACACATTGTGTGACAGAGGCGTCATTTCAGTGTAGTTAAAATATTAGAAATCAGAGGAAGTAAATAGATTTAATGTGGGTGATTTTCAGGCGACGGAGCATCTTTCAAGACATACTATATATGACAATATTAATTCTTAATGGAAATAGGATACAGGCAATATTCTGATTAATTTTCTTGGGAAGGAAACTTTTTGCTTGCACACAGTCATGTTTTCTAAAATCTTTCTCGGGAGTGGTTTTCAGTCATAAAATTCTACAGACATAAGATTACAGTTTCACACTTACTATCGGGATTCTAGTGAAGATGTTCTTGCTACCATAAGTTTTCAGATACTTAGCATTTGAAACTGTTTTCTCCGAGATCTCTAGGGAGTAAAAAACTTAAATTCCATCAAAATTGCAGGACAAAAAGAGACCCAAACCGAAATGAAATCAAATCTGAAAAATAAGTAGCTTCTAGACAGTGGAGCTAAGTTTTGTTGGCATATTTTATCCCGAACCACGAATTTTTTTAGACCAGCTTCTCCAATCTCCTGTTTAGGTTGGAGCATAGGAAATTCTATAATCCAATATCGTATGTCCCAAGAAAATGCGGCTGGAGCATTATGGACATTGAAATCTCGCCCCTGGAGAACACAATGTTGGAGGAAACCTATCCCAAATGTTGGGAGCTTGCGGGGAGGTAGGGGTAAATGCCTGACTTGAGGCAACCCTACTATTTGTGCTGTGGTTCCTTGAGTGTTTTTCGCGTGTTGAAAGACCAATAATATTCCGAAAACCCAATCGTATAATAAGAAGACGTCTCTCCATACTCTGCCCTTTAATCGTGCTCACCAGCTCGACTGATAAACATTGAAATCCAACGAAGCTTGGATTCCAGCGAAGGATTTCAAGGCGGCGGCCTATGCGCGTGCCTCGCTTTATCTTTTCTTTGCAAAAGTTGTTGGTGGGGGTGCCTCGGGCTACAAAACGGAACCACGGGTCCTCCCGACCGATCTGGTCCCTGTTTTCTCACTGACCCTCCGAACACGCCAGCCTTATTTGGAATTGTTCTGCTGAGGACTTTTCCAATCTTTGCCAACTTGGCTGAGAGTTAGGGGAGTTGCCCGACGTACGAAAAAGCTGCTCTACCAAAATCCTGAAGCCTGTCTGATTTTGCTGCGCTGTCCCAGCCAACCGCTATTAGAAGCAAATAGGGCTCCAGCGAAAAGAACTTAGTCCCTACCGACAGTGGATTTCGCCTGGCCTCTAAATGTGAGCCTCTTGATCGGGCTCTCTTCTATAAAGCAACGGACCTCTGTGGAGGGCAATGGGGTAAATTTAAAGGACCACTTAACTCTTCCTTCTCGCTCGAAGACAACGCTGTTATACGTCAACTCTCCCCTCCCCCAACCTTGGGAATTCTACTGCCGCGTAGACCTGGGGGGTGCAGCTTTTGACTCTGTGGTGCTCAGGGGATCCAGCCAGTCTGGTCGCCCGTTTGCTTTCACCCGTTTGCCTTCACGTGAAGGCCCTCATTTCTGAAACCCCGGCAAGCCGAAACGGCTGGATTTAAGCTTCGAGGCTGCAGTCAGAAACATTTTTACCTGAGATTTCCTCCGACATAAATGGTAGTGGTAGCGGTGGCGGCGGCTTAGGTAGAAATAAGTTTGCCAGCTAAGCTCTCTTGCATGCTCTCTTGTAGTTAATCAGCCCCAAAACTGGCTGAAAAGACAACTAAGGCTTTTTAATTGTCTTTTCTTAGTTGTCTTTTAGAGGGCTTCTGCTAGGTTGCAAAATAGGGAAACTACGCCACAGTAGAGCTCAGTCTTTATTCTGTGCTGGGCAGATCTCTAGACTAGAGAGCACCTTGGCTACTGCAAAGTGGAACCCCGGGGCTCTGAATGCCGAATCTTATGAAAGAAATCAATCAAATTTCCCCAACATCTCTTGCAAAATTTATTGTTGGGGCTGATATCCTTACTTTGAAGAACTTTAACTTCATCTCCAACACCCCCGATATATCTGTGGAAACTTGTTCGGCCGTGGGCTGCGACATATAAGGCAGCAGATCCCGTGCCTAAGATTAAGACACCTCTTACTTGCAGAAGTAACAAGAAAACTAAGTAGTAGTAGAAATCAAGAATATAAACATATTAATTCCAATTGCCCCCTTTTGTTTCCGATACGTTTCATGTCCCTCTAGGCTAGGATCGTGCAGTGGGAGCTACTTTTTTACCTTCGCCCACACGTTAAAATACACTTCGATGAAACCAACGGCTTGTTCTGACCTATAAATGTCACTGAAGTGATGTGCTGACTACCTGGTGGTCCAACGTAGGGCGGACATAGCCGCCCTAGTTTCGGGGTATTAAAGAAGACCCCAATTCACACAACAGACTGCTGAGAGGCTTTCATATCGTTGAGGTTTTTTCCTCACTTGCAGCTGCACCAAGGTAGCCGGACACCTCAACGTATCAGGCGATTTTCACAATCCTTTAGCTCCTGGGCTTCCGAGGCACCACTTCACCCACAACCACTCGACTCGGCAGTACAGCCATGGAGAGCAATTAGCTTATAGTTCGCTGCATAAGGCGCCTGCATTCAAGGAGGCTGAACAAAGCAAATGCGAATTAATCATGGACAAAGGTATGGCGGGAACCCTAAATTTCAAGGAGTTTCCTTTTCACCCTTACCTCCTGCTGGGCGGATTCCTTCGGGTTAGGAGGGATATTTAGAAGAAACGGCGGACGAAGGAAGGAAGGTGGGACGGCCGAGGGTCTCCGCAGCCAATTTTCCGGCGCATTCTGGGGCAAGACTCGGTCTTTTCCTAAACGGCCGGCCAGAGCACTAGCCACTGAACTCCGCTTCCCTTTCACGCATGATGGGGGGATTCCGCGGGGCCCCTTACTAGGACCTCATCAAATCCGTAATTGCTAAAGAACTCCCACTACTCCCGAGAAAGCGGGGTGGTGGTGGGGGCAGAGAAGCCAACGTTCCCTGAAGGTGGCCCTCCCCGCCGCTGCTTTAAGACAAGCGCGACGGGAAGGGACGAGTCCGGGGGCTCCTGCCCTCTTGAGCTAAGGGGAGTTTCTTCCGATGTTCAGGACGAGACGACCAAGATAGCCCTGCCTCGGTCAATGCACCTGGCTGGGGATCGGCAGCACTTTGAAGTAAGTTTTTGAGTGCCGCGAACTGAAAAGAAAGCGCAGCAGCTCCCTTTTGGGTCAAATGAGACGTCAATGGTAAAAACGCGGCTCGGTCTTTAAAGCGGTTGAGAAACTACCGTTGCGGGCCTTGAAACCAGTTTCCGTTGCAAATTAAGTGGAAAAGGGGGGAAATTATTGGATTTAGGGGAACCACGAGGTGGACTGCTAGTAATCTGTGTGTGGATGTTTAAAACGTATGTGCTCTCTTTCTATGCGCGTACTATAGAGCAGAGATAAACGTCAAGTATTTGTTATCCGGGACTGGTGTGGCATGTCTGCCTCCCTGCCCTTTTTCCTGTGAAAGTACTGCGGCATAGTTTGAACGAATATTTTGGAGTACTTCAAAGCGATTAAACAATTAATTTCTCTAAACTCTACCACCATTTACCTCAGAAAATCGATTCCGCTGAAGAGAGAATGTGGATATAAATCGATTCATTTGGAAAGAGTTCCGCTGAGCTGTTTAGTAGTGGAAGTACTTAAAATCCCTATGTGGAAAAAACATCACTGGAATCAATGCAGGCTACCCATTTTCCCTAGACCAGATTGGGTCGCAGCCAAAGCACTTAAGTTTTTTAAAAGGAAAATCGCACAAATAAAATGTCCTGAAAAAGAGGTTGGGGGAGTTATTCATTCTTAACCCTCTTTACTTAGCCAAACACACTGAAACTGCTTTTAAATCGCAATCAGTGGAAGTGCTTAGTTTAAGGCTGGATTTTAGTCAAGGTCATTGCTTTTTCACCGGTTAATAGATGAATAAATCGGATCTAAACAGCTCACTCAAAACAAATTCACACTAAAAAAGGAGGAACCTCTTCGATCAGTGGAAACATCCAAAGCCGAATAACAATTGCTAATAACCAAGTCGGGAGCGGATATTTTAGAATGGTGGGGAGACATCAGGTAAATGGGCACTCTGCCCCCCAATTCCAGATGTTTCTTTCTGACCCAATCGCTATCAACTGGATCAATTTCAGTGGGTAACCAAGACTATTTCCTAAAGGGCAAGCGTTCTGTTTTTTATTTGGACCACAGCCACAGTGTTCTCCAGCAAAGTTTTCGTTTATGCAGACATCCACTGAAGCTGAATGTTGAAGGGCTTCTTAATGAACAGGGCGGGAAAGTGGTTCTGAAGTAAGATGATAAACAGCACCGGACTTTCTGCAACGATTATTGCAATCCTCCATCTGCACGGGTATGCTGATTCCTCCTGGAAAACTCAAATTTGTGTTGATCTTGACAACTTTGTG
Source organism: Pseudonaja textilis (assembly GCF_049901715.1). Classification (NCBI taxonomy): domain Eukaryota; kingdom Metazoa; phylum Chordata; class Lepidosauria; order Squamata; family Elapidae; genus Pseudonaja; species Pseudonaja textilis. Next base: position 102,476,771 of record NC_141992.1, read on the forward strand.
TTTGTTGTTTTTATCTGAATAATTGCCATGGGTACTAAAGTCCCCCCGCCCCCCAAATCTCATTGACATTGTGTATGCGAGGATAGGAAAACTTTGCAGTAATAGGCACAATAGGAAAAGCAAATCAGTCTCCTTCAGGATCTGAAATCCACAACTACATTTTTTGATTGGCAGAATCGAGAATGCCAGGGCAGGCATACTTTGGAGATAAGCAAAATCCACCAGGTCCTATAAGATCCTTTCGATTCAGATATATATTCATCACACAGATAATCAGCATAAACATTTTTTAAAATCCAGTCAGAGGTGCCAAAAATGTCAGCTGCACATGGGCAAGGTATATTTACAGGTGATAACTGGGTCAGACATGCTCTAATTAAAATGTAATTAAGTGAATTTCAAAGACACCGACTCCTTGTTCAGTGGTACATTTTTTTTTAAAAAAGAGCTTGGATCCTTTTACCTAGAGAGTTGTTTTGTTGTTAATTGTCAAGTTGGTCAGATTAGCTTCAGACCTGCTATTCACAAGCTGTTTCTCACTACCAGTAGGTGAGAAAGCCACACAGTTTAGTTAGAGAGTCTAGGCCTGGTACTCCTTCCTTAATCCCCCCCCCACCCCCCCAGGAAGATGCTCTGCAGCTGGCTCAGAATCAGCAAGACTAAGTTAGGTAACTTTTCTTGGGCTTTGCCTCTGGGGAGTCCCGCTGCGCCCCCAAGGGAAGACTCAGCTGCGTGATTCATCAAGAGCTAAATAATTCCTCCTCCTCTGATCAGGATCAATAGAGAACTACAGAGAGAACTGCGCTTTCAACCCAGTCTTATAAAATTATCTCTGTGAGATAGGAAAGGTGAGGGAAGCTGGGAGGAAAAGAAAAGGATGAAGAATTCAAAATCCAGATGCAGTCGGGTCATTTTCATTCTTTCAGGTTCTCTGATTTAGTTCTCCTAGTCACAGTATCTTTGGGAAACTATCTCTTGTTTAAAAAATAAGTGATGGAATATCAACAAATGCATCTATTTATTCAACTCAGACTCCCCTCCCTCCAAATCAATTCCACCCCTGAAGGACGCTCAAATCCACCCTCCCATCATTTCTTCAGCGAGGCCTCTCCCCAATCTCTTTCCTTAAAAACGGGTAAGCTCCCCTCAGCTTGGGCAAAGGAGAAGGGCTCGGGTAAAGAGCTTCCTTTCATCCAGAGGAAGAGGCACCGTGCCCCCATCCCCAGGAAGGATGAGGGTCTTTCCAGAACACAGCAGTTCACCAATAAGCACGCCGTTTTTGTTCGTTTTCCCCCCCTCTGCCTACGGTGTAGCCTGGCTCATAGACCTGTCTATGATCTTTTCTTGGGTGCCTTTTTCCCCCCTGGATCTTCCCCGCCACCATCTCTCAGGGGACAAAGAAGAGGCTTCTTGCTGGAAAGAAGCTTTACTCAGGGGCAGATTTTTTTCAAGGAACGTTGCGTCAAGATCGGGAAACCCTGCCTTATATGGGGACACAATATCTGGCTTAGTCGATTGCCGGTAGTTGGTGAGCGCTGCTAACTGTCTGCTGGTGCACAAATTCACAAGGTGGCAGAAAGTTAACAAGACATTTGAACTGAGTTCCCCTACACCGAAACCTTAGCAGGGCACAAATCCTGCAGAAGGCCCACTTCACACGTTTCTTAATGGCAGTGCAAATAGGTAACTTTTTGTGTTCCTAAGTCCACCCAACGGTCTTACGCGTAGCCGTAAAACCATTGTGCCCCATTCCGCTGGGTCTCCTAATCCCACCGGGACATCCTTTTGTGATAATTCCCGGGGGAAAGCCTTACACCAGATCACTGGCTATAGGCCTCCTAGAGACCGCGACTTTTTCCCGAATCTGCCCACTTTGTCGAGCAACTAGGGCGGCATAATGGGAATGTGCCACCTCCTCTACCTTGCCCGACTCGACGATTCTCCTTTTTCACCGAAATGAATGTACAGTAAAAGAAGTTGCTGGGAGTCCTGCTTTTTTGATTCTGACCAAAACTCCTTCGTGAATGGATCCTAAGCCTAAACTCTGCCGCTCAAATAACATTTCAAAGCGCAGACGGATCAGATTTAAGTCACCCAAATAGCATTCCCCTATAAAGTATAAAGTAAACGGGGGGCGGGTATTTTGTGCAGCGAGCTTAGATGGCGCTGAAACATTTCTCTGCAGCCGGACTGATTTATCCTACAAACTCTACTCTCTCATCCCCAATCGGTTATTTGAAAAAAGCATTTCCTTTCAGATGATACTTCTCACTTTTAAAAAAAAGTAATATCACTAAGAGAACCGCGGACTTCACTTCCCGGGCTGCCCTTTAACTCTGGAGAGTACCCGAAGTTATTCCTGGCAGTCTTTTTTTTAACCGCACACTGACAGATGGCCACTCATTTCTGACTCCCAATGTATTTATTTCCAAGAAAATCCCCCTATTTTAGGCGGGATTTCTTCCTTAAAACTCCTGAGACCGACCTGGTTCAAAGCGGCCGGCTCTGATCGGCCTAACGGGCAGGGCAACAGGCCAGGAGAGTCAGAGGTGAGCCGACTACATCGAGGGGAGAGGCATTCTCTGGGAACAAGCCGGCGGGCAGCTTTTGGAGCCAGCCATTCCCAAGGTTTGAGAAACCTGCGGGTCACACATGCAACCGCTCCGAAGCCGAGGCAAATCGATGCCGTTTCCTCCCTAGCGATTTGATAACGTTTCCTAACCACGGTCGCCGCGAGAATGAAGCTCGGTGTTGTTAGTGCAGCAACTCAGCGATGGTTGAATAAAAGGCTAAAACTGCTTCCATTTCTTCTCGTCAAGAAATGGCAAAAGATTTTGAAAGGGTTCAGTGAGAAGCATGGGGGTGGGGGAATGGAAGAAAGGCAAATTGAGGGGAGCAAGGAAGGGCCTGCGAGACAAGCCCCTCAAAGCTCTGCTTGACGGCTCGAGCTGATGCCTGGAAAAAGTCTCCCGCTCCGGCTGGGTCTGCGATTTGCAGCAGAAGGGCGTGGATGGGTGGGAAGCAGCTTCTCTTGGCGGATCAGGAGTGTTTCCAAAAAGAGGTTTTCCGAGAACTGAGCGGCCACCCGTCAGCCTTGGGCCTACCACACCCCAGCCGAGGGTCGCTGAGGCAGCAAAGCCTTCGGCGCCACTCACGCTGCACGCTTCAAGGGCGGACTTAAGGGCCCTCTCGCCAGAGCCGCTCACTTTTTGCCCTCCTTCCCTTCCCAGCTCGGCCACCGATCCCGGCCCGGGGAGAGTGGCTGTCTTTCTTCAGAAACTTTTCGGAGGGGCACTTCGAATCAGCCAGCTATTTCGGGCGAGCGCGCGGAATCGCGGACTCGCCCGGGAAAGAGGCCGCGCGCCTGGAAGCTTTGCGGCCTGATCACCAAATGCTGCGCATGCTTACTTGGAAGTAAGTCTCTGGTGCCCGCCAATAATTTTCCCCGCACAAACGAGGACCATTAAAACTTCGACTGTGGGACGCGACCGGGTGGGTCCGCTGGAAGCTTCCTCTACCCTTGCTATCCCTGAGCTGAAGGTGGTTTGCATTCCCTACGCCCGTTTTTCTTGGATTTTACGCGGCCTCTCACGGGGCTAGAGGAGCCTTTACAACCCGAGAAAAAAGCCCCCCGCCCCCGCCCCCCCTCTCTCAGTTGGCTCCTCGTTGTCGTTTCACGCCTCGCCACAAAATGTGAAAAAGTAGGGACATAAATTTGCGCTTCCGGTTAGGCGAAGTCAGAATGGAGTAATTATTAAACCGGTCTGGATTCGTGAACGAAAGGAAATAAGGGAAACTACGTTCATGAGAATGAGTCCTAATAATAGATATTTGTTCCTGCTGACCGGCAGGGACCGCGATACCCAAGCTCTGGAATGGGCAGATTTTCCCCTTCAAACGCATCGTTTTAAAAACAGAGCAGCATCGTTTCCGCAAGCGGGTTTCGGCTTTAATCCTGTTTCTCCGTCTACCCCGCCCGGAAAACGCCGTGTCACGCGTGGGTGTACACGTGCGTGTCTTAAGAAGTCGGGTTCCTGGATCTATGCTTAAGCTGTCAGGCGAGCATTTGTTCCGCAGGCACCCGAAAGGGAGGGCCAAAGAACAATCTGCCGAAACGCGCGGCCGGCGGGAAGCCGCAGCTCCGACACTTACCGTCCGGCTGCTGAGTGTCACTGCCGCTGGTCAGTCCCGGCGACTCCAGGAGACTCCGGCCGCTTTCCCCGACGCTCTCGTCTGTCTGAGCCGCCACCAAATCGCCGGCTTCCTCCAGATCCAACAGGTGGCTGACCGAGAAGTTCTTCTTAGCCTGCAGGCTGTCGAGGTTGCCGGGGCTCTCCAGGCGCGTGGCTAGGACGGCCGGCTGTCTCTCCAGGACGTGCCCGTAGCTGGAAGTCATGGCTTTGCCTCCCCCGGCCGAGTAGGAGGAGGGCAGCCAAGGCAGAAGAGGACGGACTGAGTCTCGGACGAAAGCCCGCCAGACACTGTTGTTTTCCGGCTCCAGGTGGGGAAGCCGCGCGGAGCGGCCCAAAGCTGGCAGTCTCAGCCACGTCCTCGGCCTCCTCAGTCCCAGCAAAACTCGCCTGAAGCGTGAACTCCGTCGCCCGCCTGCGTCTCCCTAGCCGGCCGCGCTCCTTGAGGCGGGAGGTGTTGCCAAGGCTTTCCCGCCGACTTTAGCGGCGCAGCGGAGCTCCTCGCCCGCGAGCTGAGGGCAGAGGGCTGCTGGGGGAAGTGCGCTAGCTCCGCGCAGCTTAGCGCTGGGCTTCCCGACCAAGCGACCCTCTTGCCGCTTGTAACGGCGCAGCCTGGCAAGCCGGCGGGTGAGGGAGCTCCAGGGGCCTCGGGAGGGCAGAGCCAGACTTAACGGGAGCCTCTAATTACGTGGCAAAGGCTTTGTGCTGTTTCTGACGTTTCACAGACCTCCTTCCTTCCCCCGCCCCCGCCGCCTCCCCCTTCCATTCCGGCCTCGGCGAACCCACCCTCGCATTGAGGGATCCACTCCCCTCCCTCGCTAGCCGGAACCCCGCGCGCGCGTGCCCATTTCCCCGCAAAGAGCCAAGTATTCCTCCCCTCACCCCGCCGCCACCCCGCCGCCGCCGCCGCAAGAGTCGAAAGCTGGGAAGCCCAAGCGGACGCCGGAGATGACTCCCAAGCCCGGCTGCTTATTTGCTTTGCTAATTAACGGCTGAGGAGGATTAGTTGAAGGTCCTGCCGGAGAATCTCATTTGCATGGCGGGCGGGCGGCAGGCTCTTCAGGAAACCATCCCGGGAGTGGCTAATCACCTTCGCTTGCTTCTCTTCTATTTTCCCTTCTTGCCCCCAAGTGTTGCTTCGGGCCGCTAAAACAAATGAGAGGAAAATAGAGCAGCGCGTACGGGTGTTTTGTTTTTTGACCTAACCGATGGGGTAAATACAATGCAGGGTTACGTACTGGAGTGCGTCCCGACATGAATGGCTCCGTGAGAAGCTCTTGTTTTCGGCCTTTTGCTCAGCTGCCTTTTAGAATGGACCTCAGACTGGCCCTTGGCTCACACATTGTGATTTGGTCTCTCCACAGCCCCCGCCTTAAAATAGCCCTGTATACAGCAAATGGCAGCACCCTGCTGATCTGTACTAACCTTGAGAAAGATACTATAGGTAAGAATGCCCTGATTGGAGCTTCGATGGGAGACCACTAGGAAATCTCAGGGTTCTAAGAAAAAAGGAAGAAAGGACAACAAATTGCCAAGAAAGCTACACAGAAATCACACTAGGCTCAAGTCTTTACCTTTATGTTGCCACTTTGTTTGCCATATTAAAATTTGTTTCCCTTGTTTAAACCAAGACAGTTTCAAGATTAGTAACATCTATAATGCAACCAGTACTCTGGAGGTAAGCTCAGATAACCAACTGTGGTTCTGACCAAGAGAGGTGAGTCTGAGGTATGTTGGCAGCATGTGGGCCCACTTCCTCCCCTCTGATCACTTGTCTGTGGGCAGCTCCCACTGCAACTCTTTCTTGGCAGCCTTTGTCCTTTCCCCTAGCCCTTGGTTTCCGGAGTTGCTTTCATATCCGTTTCCTATTGCCTCCCTGTTTTTAAATGCCAACTTTTCTTCTGGTTTCTCACCAAGCAGGAAAGGAAAAGGCAGAAAAAAAGAAGGTGGTCTATTTTATTTACAAAAAGAAGATGCTATTTTGACAACTTTGCATTTGCACAGTTGTGAAACTGGTGAGAGCCAACAGCCTTGCTTTTCCTCTCTGCAACATCCTGAGTGTAATGAAGGATATTTAAATGGGGATGTGTTGATTCTTTTCATGTTTCCTATAACTATCAGTTTTAATCTTTTTTCCATATGAAGAGATCTGGTTGCCCCTTGACTAGTTAATGTTACTCTCTCCCTAGAGGACCTAGTGCACCAATTATGACAGGGCTTATCTCCTCTCTTGTGTTTCTGTCCTGGTGTCTTCTTGTAATGTATGGTCTCTGGATTCTCTGGCCAAATTAGAGTCTTGTTGGCACTGCATACTTAAGTACTTTTCAAAGATACCACTCTATGATTTGAAGTCATCTTCCTATGTGTTTAATTTCCTATTATATTTGACTTGTGACATGGCCAAGTAGAGTGGATCTCTTCCTGCTGGCTAGTAAGACAGACCAGAGCAATATAGAAAACCAATAAATTTGCATAAAACAATGGTAGCTCTGCAAATCTGAACCGAACCATGAGTGGCAGGAAGTCGCAACAGAAGTGGGTTAGGGATTTGCCCTTTTGTGAGGGTATTGTTTTGTGTTGATACAAAGGAAGAGGTGTCAACAGCACCAATTTACCCAAAGCTTAACTCCTATCACTTTCAGTAAAAGAGACTCATCCGCGCAATCAGTGGTGATAAAAACAAGCTGAATTTTTGTTAGATCATATCAGTAAACCATGTAAAATATTTTCTTCTGCAGGGCATTTCTTTCTCTTTGTCCTAGATATAAATGTTGACATGCATTATGCATTACAAAGGCCTGTTCTATTGCAGGAGAAACTCTCCCGGTGCCCACAACAGAACAGGAACACCCTTCGTCTTCTCCAGCAGTTGTCACTAAGAAATGTCTTAGCTTTTATTACTGCAGGAGTCATACGCCCATCATCGGTAGCGGAGGGAGCTTTATCTTCAACCTTTTATCTAAGCCATTTTAAACATTTAAATGTGTGGCATTTCCTAGAGTTTCTGAGGCACTCGGAGTACAATTTTCTTCACTCCTTTTCAGGATTAGGTCTGTCTTGCTATTTAGGGATGTGGTGCTTTTGTGAAGGAAATCCCCAAACTAGTCATAGATAGATTTGGGGGACAATCCATACCTTTGGACAACAACAATGAGAAACTCAGGAAAACCAAATCAACCGCAGCTACCCCCCCACAAAATACACCTGTCCAAATCTAAAGGCCAGGGGATCAGGGAACAATTTACAGGTAAAGACAGGATCCCCCACATTTCTCCAGGCTACCCTTCTGAAGGAAAACTGTCGGGGGAGAAGGCTGTTTCATGATTGTTGCAACACCCCTAATTGGAAATCCCCTGCCCAGAGGTTTGCTTTGAGGGTATTCGGAAAGGCCTAGCTATTTATGGTGGTCCTTTTATTGATTTTTTTTTTAAACAGAAGCATTTTAAAGAGTTTCTGACCCAACTGCCAGAAGAGCCTGGAATGCTCGGCTGTACTTTGATTACTGGGAGGACTGTGGGGGAATTGTACTGCTCTATTTCAGGTATCCAATACTTACTTTGCCTGAACCCAGAATCAGCTCCCATGTTCAAGCTCAAAAGAGGCATTCTAGAACAAAGGTTTTCCATTTTGACCATGAGGCTGTGAGAATCATATGCAAATATGTTGATAGAACTGAAGGAGTAGCAGTATTAGGAATATTTTAAAGTGAGACAAAATCCAGTCCCTTCATTTTTGGCCAAGGAATAAGCTAACAGATAACAGAAGAAAATGCAGATTATTAATTTGTGTTCATGCCTAACATGTGTTTTCACACAAACGGAAGATACAGACCACAACCCATTAATTATTGCATCATATAGTTTTTGTGTGCCTGTCCGTATATTAAATTAATGGCTGATTTGCCTGAAGTTGCTCTATTGCCTAGTCAATTTTTACCTAGCAAGAAACTAGGCCTTGCATAGCAGGTCTACCAGCAACAAAAGAGCTGCAACCATTTCTGATTCTGCGGTGGATGGTTTTGTATAGCATGTGTTTCCACCAAAAAAAGGTCTTCATCACACCTAGTAATGCAACATTAGAATTGCAGAGAGTTCTCATTTGATCTCCCATCTCATCAAACTAAATGCTTTTTTATAAAGACAATTTCTTAAATAGGGAGCCCCAAAACAATGTGGACTTGTCCCAAACAGAGATTTTTTATTGTTAAAAATGCAGGTAAAACATGGACCTTCTTTCAGCGGGTTTGAGTGCTCGCTGCATGGGGAGAGTAACAGGACAGAGGGGGAGTGAGTGTGCTGTAAAGGTCAACCAATGGCAGGGAAAGAGAAGGGCCCCTGTGGTTCAGTGATAGGAGCCAGCCTGGGCTCAGAGCTGCCACAGGCAGGCCAAGATTTCCAACCCCCAACCCGATTTGGGAAAAGAACATCTGATGCCATCAAAGGCTGTGCAGATTGAAACCAGATGTGTTTCCCCTGGTTCTTGCCATGCATTTAATTAAGGAGCTCTGGATGGGGAGGAGGCTGCTTTATCCTGTCTTCTCTCTCATTCAGGCTGTGTTGGATGCTGCCAGGCTTTTACCAAATTAGGGACAAAATTTCTCCAGTGCTTCTTTCCACACTCAGAGCAGAGATACAGGCCTCCATCCTGAAGGCAGGGTCTCCTTAAACACCAGAAAATTCTCCCAGATAACCTTGGATACGAAGCTCACCCCCTTCTCTTCTATGTATGTCCTCGTACAATGAATGTAAAGGAAATAGTAAAAATAAATTTGGGCATATGCAAAACATCTGATACTCATTGAGCATCTACAATTGGCCCCTGGCCTATAAATAAACCCCATGATGTCTTCCCAGGACAAATGGAAGGACTGTTGGTACTGCAGGGACTCAATCTAATCCAGCATCATCCCGTCTGCAGCAGTCACTAGCCAAATAGCCACTTTTCTTATGGGCCACTAACTGCTGCTGGGATTTTTGCAAAGAATGCTGATCTGAGTGAAATATAGACTGACTCGACCAATATCTTTTTTATTTATTTAAGCGGGAGCACTTAAATACAATGGGGATAGTATCTCGGCAGGAACCAAGTATGCACCCTTACACATAATGTAACCCAGTAATATTAATCTTGTTGTTTTGCCATTTCCAGGGTTAGACTGTGTCCATGCCTATGTGACACTTACAAGATGTCCCTTCCTTTATGTAACTCTGGAGTACAGGGATGAGTCTCCACTGAATTTTCTTCTCAGGGTATCCTGGTCTTTTTTCCTCTACTATTTTTATTCACTGAAGACAATATCCAGTATATGGCAATGGAAATCCAAATTATTAAGCTAAGTCTTAGGATAATGTTTTAACAGACACAGTATCAGCTTCAATTAAACATTAAATGAAAATGTTAACCATTTCAAATACTATATCACATTTTGGATAGTTCCTCTTTGATAGGTGCATAATCTGAAGGTCCTTCTGGATCCACAACTGTTGGAAGAGCAAATGGCTGTCATGGGTTGGAGGGCCTCTGCACATCTTTGAACCGTGTGTGGGTTGTGCCCATTTCTGAATCAGGAGGCTCTATGGTCAGTCATTCATGCCTTGGTCACCCCCCATATGTACTACTGTAATGCACTTTATGATGAGTTGCCCTTGAAGATTACTTGGAAGCTTCAGTTGGTGCAAATACAATGGTATGGGCAGTTATATATGTCCCTAAATCTGTGTATGTTACACCTCTGTTCTGTGAGCTTCATTGGTTTATTTATTAAAGATAAAGGTAAAAATGTTCTGTCCAGTCATGTCTGACTCTAGGAGGAGGTGCTCATCTCTGTTTCTTAGCCAAGGGAGGCAGTGTTATCCGAAGAAATTTCTGTGGTCATGTGGCCAGCATGACTATAGTATATGCCAAGATGCACAGAACAATGTTAGGGCTTATTAATTTAATTTAGGTATTTATTTTATTAAATTTACATGCTACCCGTCTTTCTATAAATCTTCAAACCCTGAACAAAATCAGCATTGGGATGTATTGTAATTGTCAGGGACTGAAATATAGGGAGCCAAAGACCCAGGAGGCCACAAGCTTCTCATAGTGCTGGCACCCTTTGGCTACATCAACCATATGGGCTATTTTAACCACGAAATAAGCGAAATCATCTCCTTAAAAAGCAGGAGGAAGGCCTACTGCCTTATGTCTCATGAGAAGGCAGAAACGGGCAAGGAGATACCAATAGAACAGCACCCAGAACCTTTGAAGAAGGAATAAAAATGCTAGATAAGGTAACTCTACAGGGCAATACCAGAGCCAGGCATTTCTGTCTTCCTTGGGTTTGTTAATTGCTGCTAGATAAAGAATCTTTAGTTTTCTGCTGCCATTTATGCTGATAGCAGTGCAAAAATAGTTTCAACCTGACTTCGTCCCATACTTCTCTTTTATGCAGCAGGTATACTTTTATGAGATGATGCCCTTTCAGAAATCAGCATGGCACTGCATGATTGCCACACCCCCCCCCCAATCATTTATACTCCAAGATATCTCAAAGTAGCCAGAAGTCTTCTCTCTGACATCCTGGATTTTCTGAATGAGAAGTTGGTGTGTACTCATGCACAGATGTTTGAAATGGCATATTACGAAATCCAATAAAGAATTTCATGTATTTGTTCATGAGTCTGAACTCTCTTGTAAATTCTTTTTGTTGGGTGAGTTCTTCTTCCTGCTGCTTATGTTAGCCACCAGCCCATATCGTTCCATTCAGCGTTATCCTTTCTACTTCTTCTCAGAGCCCCAGATACCTTGCTACAGATGGTGGAAGCATGGCAGTATGCTGTGACTTCCCCTTCAGAGTCTTTAAAGAAAAATCCAAGCCCTTCTCTTTCTCCATTCCATGCTCTCCCCTCAAGGTTTTCTCAGAGCCAAATGAAATGTCACATGCAGGCATACAAAGTTACACAATTTCCATGAGAAAAACTGTTTTTAGAAGGGCAATTAGGAGTGGGAAAGCAGCATTTAATTCCCCTCCTGTCTGCTGTTATTCTACTCCAAATTGCTTCCCAAGTGGCTTTTCCTGTCATGAGTTTTGTCAGGAAAAAATTATTCATTCAGAAATCTGGTTTCAGAAAAATCCTGCTTCGCTCTGAGCCAAAAGTTACCATATACCTAATTCTTCAATTCCAATTCTACAGTAGAGTTCCCCTTCCTAATTTTAAGACTTACCAGTCTCCTGATAAGGAGGGATTTTATATATGAAGGGACAAAAGTTTCTGAAAATGTTTGTTTTGGCTAACTTGTAGGATGCAAGGCAGTCTCTCGATGCAGTTATTGAGAGCTGGCACATAGTAAGGCTGACTTCACACTTCATGCTGTATCATTGTTTTAAAGTACTTTGTAAGCCATCTGTTTTTGCCTTAAGTCTACAAGTCTATAAGAAATAAATCATTATGGGTTATTCAACAACCATGATTGTATTTGAAGCATTTTATATCAGAAGCATCATAGACCAATAGTTTGGTCAATTGAAAGAAGAAAATAAAATTCAGATAATTAGTATGTGATATTACTTACCTCACAAAGATGAAAATTACTCTTTAGTACTCTTTAAAATATAGCTAAAGAAGATACTATATTGATGTCCAATAGATTCCTCCTCCCTCCTTCCTTCCTTCCTTTCTTTCCCCATAAGGCACACAGTCTATATTTTTGAAAAGCAACCAGAACACAACACAGTGAGAGATCTTTCAGGGTGTGTCAAAAATTAAACCCCTAGAAGCATCTTCAAGAAATCTGTATGCTCATCATGTTCCCACTTTGGGATACTTGCTCTTCCCTCTTGTCTAATCCATGGAATCCTGGTGAACATTTCCTCTCATTAGCACTAGTTATTTGATGTCCCTCTAAGGAATTTGGGGCCTTTGAAAGCTTGCCTGCTGGGTGAGAGTGAGAAGGTGATATAGCTGATGATTATGAGATGGTGGTGATGATGACAATGATAACGGTCTTTGGGGACTGTGGTCCTCTTCTATATAACTGCCTGTTATAATTTGCTGGGTTTTCCACTCTGTTTTTTCCACCCATGCAGCTTTTTGAGAATTCAAACTGGAGTGTGCTATTAAAGCTGCTGAGTCCTTCTCCTGCTTGGTCCAAAAATCTAAAATAAAGCATCCCTGAGAGATGGCTACCTATCCTCTGAATGAATGTATCCAATAAGGAGGACTATAGTCTATTAAAGTGTTGGAACAAGACAAACTAGGTTACAGTCTACTTTCAGCCCCAGAAACTCCTAGGGTCATTAGGGAGCCAACCCACCTCACAGGATTATTGCAGTTGGAAAAAAAAAATAGAGGAATGACTACAGTGTATGCCACCTTGACGTTTTAAACAGAATGGCAGATTAAAAAAGGTGTAATGTAAATCATAAAAACAAAACAAAACCAAAACTAAATACAGATAGTCCTCGTCTTACAATCACAACTGACCCCCAAATTTCTGTTGCTGAGTGAAACATTAGTTAAGTGAATTTTGCCCCACTTTACAACCTTTCTTGCCACAATTGTTAAGTGAATTACTGCAATTCTTAAGTTAGTAACACAGTTGTTAAATGAATCTGGCTTTCCAATTGATTTTGCTTGTCAGAAGGTTGTAAAATGTGATCATATGATCCCAGGACACTGCAACCATCATAAATATGAGTCAGTTGCCAAATGTCTGAATTTTGATCATGTGAGCATGGGGATGCTGGTGGTTGTGAGTGTGACAAATGATCATAAGTCACTATTTTCAGTGACATTGTAACTTTGAATGGTCACTAAATGAACTCTTACAAGTTGAGGACTTCCTGTAAACCTATTACCCATATGTTCCCCGACTGGCCTTAAGAAAAAACAATCTGTGAACAGTTGGAACACTCTGAAACGTTTTCCATAACTAGTATTTCACTTGCTCAAAATTGCTTCATATGCGTACTATTTCTGCAAAACTGAATTAAGAGCTATAGTCTTACTTAAATTACTTACCTGCATTATGTTTTTTTAACTCGCTATAGGCTTCTTCATTTTGCCCCTTTTCAAAGGATTTTTGAAAGCCTATGATAAGTTTCCACAGTCCATTCAACTTTTTTTAAAAATCCCAAACATCTTGATGTCATCTAGAAATGCTACAAGCAGTTGAAAATTAGGCTTTAGAACTCCAACTACCTCAGGCAACTTTAGGGTGAGCAGACCATCAGAGTCCAATCAAGTCTACAAGAGGGCAGCAATTTGAAACCAAAGTTTATTCTACTTCTCCAAAACATTAAGAACGCATGTTTGAGTTCATGTCTCATGCAGTCAAGTCAGTTTAGTGTTCAGCATTCACTACATCTTGTTACAAGATTGATTGAGAATATGAATGTAGTTAACCAAAGTAATTCAAATAATACTTTCAGAAGAAGTATTTGGTGCATGTAGAGCTGTTCCAAAAAAGTTTTGGACTCAAACTAAAAATCACTCTTTAACACTTGAAGGTTTTCTCTCTCACCTCCTGGTTAAAATCAAAGAACATTGGACAGGTCAGTGAACACAGTCAAACTTTGGAGACAACGTGGTGCACATTTTTAGAGCAAAATGGCTGCCATGAGTGGCTTTTCCTCCCCAAAGCACCTTTTACATTAGACCTGGCTAGACCCTGAACAGTGATTTACAGAAGACAAATTGTGCTGATCAGCTCTGAGAGAGCATTCCAAGATAACACATTGTACTAAAACATGGTTGATTTTAACTATAATTTATTAAATAGCTCGTAATAAATGGGTTTGCACATGCTGTAATGCTAAATAGGAGCCATATGGCTTATAAACCATAGAGCGGCTGGGTTCCCATCACAGGCTAGGCAAAACAAAATCACAAAGTACATCAAGATGATGCCTGAGTTGAGTAAGAGAACGAGGAAGAAAAACTTCCAAGAGGTCCTTCAGTGGAGCTGTTCTTCATGGGTTCCTCTGTGCCTGGAAACCGAACAGACTCAAAACTCTGCATAGAGAAAGCACAGAGTTTGGATAAGCTAGTCATTTAAACAACTTTTATGACCAGCCTGTGTAACGAAAGCCCTCCGGGGTCATCTTGAAACTTTAATCAGTGCCAGGGGTCATTGGATAGCACTTCTAGACAGGAGACAGGGGCAGTCAAGAGGGAGAATATGTAAACAAATAAGTGCACATTAGTCCCCCCGCTCTTCTTTTCAAGGACTTTTTCTTTATCCCACTCTTTAAAATGGAAGGGGAAATCAGAGTTATGAGTTAGAAATATTAAAAAAGGCACCCCTGCCTACAGGAAATAAAAGATATCCTGCAAAGTTTTCAAAAAGAAAAGAAAGGCGTAGGAAAAGGAAAATCAAACCCATTGTCTGTTCCCTTCCCCAGGGTCTCCCTCCCCACTTTGCAGCCTGAGATGAAAGTTGCCCTTCTGGCTGCACTCAGGATGGATATCAGATATCACTAAACCTGAAGGAAGAAACCTCTCTTCCCCCTTCAGCCACTCTCCTTTATGGGCGCGATGGTGCGCGCATGCACGTGCACACACACACACACAGAGTCTTAAAAATACACCCAATAATCAGAGCACAGGCAGACAAATTGGCACCAGTGAACTCCCCCCTCAACCTTCCATTTCTCTTTTTGAAAAAGGAAACTTCAGCATTCAGTCACAATTCACAAATATTTGGGGATTATGTTGCATGAGGAAAAAACAAGGAAGGGTAATTCTTAAAAGCTTAGACTTCACCTCATGGAAACTGAATTTATATGTTTCCATAAATCTTCCTAGTAAGTACCCATTAAAGTACCATTTAATTTAATTAAAATCTCATTGACTTCTAAACTTGTATTTAATCTTTAAAAGGCACTGTCATTTGCATCCTCTTTACCCATTTGAAAACATTTCATTGCTGTTGTCATGTCTTTAAAATATAATAAATGAAAATGTTTGGAATATTGCTAAAGAATTTCCTGCTTAGGCTTTGAATTTGGAAAATGTTGCATTCACAAATAACATTACATAAACACATGGACAAAACTACCAGGAGTGAAGATAAAGGCCAATCCAGTATTTAGCTGAACTAAAAAATGTCTATGTTTTTAAACAGTTTTCCCTTCTGCTCTCTTCAGCTTCTATTTTATTTATTTTGATGGACATGGAAACAGATATGAGTTATTTTAGAAAATAATAAGTAGAGAAGTATCTTAAATTTTAACAATAAGTCTGGTCCATGTTCTCCTGGAATATATCAGGAAAAACTTCCAGGATTAGGTTGCACAGCTAATAACAAAATATCAGCACTCAAATTGACAAAATCATTCAACATTATAAACTGCTGGGAGGAAAAAATAATTTCATGAATATGGAAAATGCTGAGCAAGTCTTTTATATTACTGCCTCCTTGTATTCCTATTTGGGAAGTGGGAAGGGGTGGTTCTCATGAAGTCTTAGGGTGCAGTGTTCATGCTTCTGCTCATAGCAAGATCTTAGACTTAATAGTCAAATGTCACTCCCTTGAGATGGCCACTGGTGCAAATTCAATAATGATACAAACATATTTCTTTTTTTCATCCCCCAGAGCAAACATTCTGAGCATGTATGGTTCTGCATCTTAAACTCTTAAATTATAACAATATCCTAATTATACAAGCGCTATGGGCTTTGATTCTGCTAGGTGGATGGATGCTACATACATCTACTTAGGAATACAGGCCATTATTTAGTACACATCACCACATATACTTTTAATAACTAATATTTTTCTAACATGCACATTATAAACATCCCTGCTTCAACAACAAAAAGATAAGGAATGTAGAATCCTGCTCCTATCTGCCTGCTACTTTCTAAGTGATCATTTCAGCAACCTTACCTCCAGACCAACTCTAAGATTCAGGTACCCTTTCTTTGGATATCTTTCCTAGGTTTCTTATAGCAACAAAGCTCCAATCCATTACAGTAGTTAATTATGTGCCTATGAATAATCAAATGTGACAGAAGAAAGAAAGTTGTGCAGAACTGCAAGAATTTTCAGCAACTCAGTTATTCCTTGATAAGCTATATCGTACTGTGCTGCGGAAGCTCTTTTTTGGAATAAGCATCATTTTCTTTAGGAAAGAATTACAATATTTAAACTACAACAAAAACAAGGAGGATCTGTAGCACTAGCCAGCCATCAACTTGACCCCTGAGTACAGTATGAATTTGAATGAATGCTGTGATGAGAGTCATCCTTAATAGATGATGGCATGCTCTTGGTGAATTATGTATGTCCATAAGGCAGTTTGTAGCTATGGTCTTCATTTGCTAATAATTGGGTTTAATTTCCCTCCTCTTTGAGCCTAGCTTTGTAGTTCAATTCTAGCTTCCTCCCACTTTAAAATTACTCCATGGTAAGTTAAGAATTTCTGGAGAAGCTCTTTAAATATGTGGTTGAAAGGGGTAAATTTACACTACGTAACAATTTTAAAGATTATTTTATAAAATAATGTATCATTGATACATAACACCAAAAAATTATTCAAAATATATAAATATGCCCCAAATCTATGCTGAAAATGTGGACAATATGAGGGGTCATTTCATCCTAATACAGTTATTAAAAAAGCCAGAAAGTTTTGGGTTCAAATATATATCGAATTTTAAACATTAACATTCAACTGAAACCAGAATTTTTCTTGCTGGGATTTATGGATAGACAAATTTAAAAAGAGCTATGCAACAATGCTTTTTGTATAAAAACTGCTGGGTGACCATTATGTATGCAAACTTGAAAAGACTCTGAAATACTCCAATGGAGAAATGGGTCATGAAAATGGACTTAGAAATAAATTATTTTACAATATAATATTGAGAAAGAGTAAAATAAAAATGAATTTATACTCTCTAATAGGCAAATTGGATCTTTTCTCTTTCTTCTCTTCTCCCCCCCCCCTCTCATCTTTCCTTTCTTATCTATTCACAATTTTTTCTTACTTTCTTTCTTACTTTTTTAACTATTGCTTTTCTCTTGTTAAAAAATCTTTAATTTTATTTTAATCTATAATTTAAAAAAATTCTAGTGATGGTATTTTGACTGGACTCCCATTTAGTATGGAGAGTGTTTTATAAAGAAGGTGGCAATATGGCAGCAGTAGCTGTCTGTTGCTTTCAGATACCAACTGTGCTACAACATATAATGTTGCTGGGTTGTGCATAGCACTGCTTAAAATTCATTGGAAATTCATTGGAAGATGACCTATGCCATAAATTACTTAATGACCATACTAGAGTGTCCTGTAATTTGATAGTGGGAAGGTTCAAATTAGAGAACAAGATTCATCTTTAATTATGCCACAACATCTTTACAAGAGAACACACAACGTGCATTCTAAATATCTGCAGGATGGAGATCATACCCCAAAGAGTAGCAATCAGTTTGCTGATATGATCAGAACTAAAGGAGACTTGGAGGACATCCAGATGCATCCAACTAGCATTCCCATCTAGCTTCAGCAGCAGTTCAAAGAAAAGGTGACCATTGTTTGATTTGTAGGTAATTAAGTGAATATCTCCAACTAGATCAATACAAATCTATAGACACAGCCTTTCCTTTCAAGTTGGAAAATAGATTCTGTGGTAAGACAGAGGTGGAGCATTTGATTGTATGGTAGACTGGGGTATAGGGATATCTTTTCTTTTAAAATTCTATTTTAAATTTCGTTCCACTTCCTATCTTGAACTGAGTCCAAATAAATTGCATGATTAAAATTCAAATTGAGTGCTATATATGAAAATGCGCAAATAAAATTGGATCTTACATCTAAGATCTGTTCAAAAATAGGTATCTTTGAACAATCTATACATTACTGTAAGAGAAGCAGACATATTCTTGTCTATATAAGACTTGGATTAGAAGGCTGTATCACATGTAGCAACTTAGAAAAAGGATATATAACTTATCTGTAATGGTCTGCAAAATGCTGATAAATAAATAGAACTGAGAGTTCAGTTGAGAATAAGGTCATCATCTTAAATATTCTCTCATTTCTTCATTTTTTTCCCTATTTCCCTTATATGTAACTTTCTTTTTCTCCACTATTATCTTCCTTTGCCCTTGGATAGTAATTTAGAGCTCTATCTTTTTTATTCCTCATATTCCAGTTCTGTCAATAAATCCCCTTCCTTATCTCTCTATTTCTATGCCTCGAATTAAATTTTATGCTGTATTTTAATGGCATAACGTTAAAATAATAAACATATCTAAAAGAGCACAAAGTGTACAGCTCTTGTAATAATTACAAATTTAACTGTGTAGAGAAGAAAACAGTTGGATGTACCTAAGAACATTTAACCTTTTTTTGCCTTTAAAAAAAGTATTTTAGTGTTTATCTAAAGTTTCAGAGAATGTATTTCATGCATTACAATATAAAATATCACAGTTATCTAAACCTTTCAGAGGAAAAGCTGGTATGATTAATATCTTAACAAATTTGCACAACTGCTATACTGTTTAAGATTTCCCTTCCCTTTTTGCATAAGTTAAAAATGTTTATTGGCAGGTTATCTTTAAATAAGTCAGAGTCTCTAAAAATGTTGAAAAGGAGACTTTTTTTTTGTTCTTTTGACATTTATAATGTAGGTTTCATTGTTATTTGACAGAAATGATTTTTCTCCCCATTTTTTATGTTCTCTCAAAGACACTATTAACTGAGAAGTATAATAATATTTCATCCAATGATATAAAGGGATACATAAGCACCAATGAAGTTGAGGTGGCAAAAGAATAATGAACCTTAAAGTAGCCATAGCAACTCAGGACATAAGAGCAGAACAGCAAGAGGAACAAGAGAGAGGGAGAGAGGGAGAAAGAAAGAGAGGGAGGGAGGGAGAGAGAGAGAGAGAGATTGGCAGAGTAATTTGGAGACAAAGTTCCACCACTGCTCGCCGGACTGCGTCCTAAGGAAACAGCACAGGCAAACCCTTTGTAAAATAGCTGTAAGCTGTGGAAGCATCCTTGTTTATTTGCACTAACTTGCATGACCAGACATCTGAATGAATTCTATCTCCATCCTGTTTCTGATTATAGATTACGAAGAAATAGTTTGGCTTATGGAGAAGCGTTTAGTGGAAATGCCATAAACAGAGAAAGAAATGTGATCTGTATTTAAATCAAAGTTCAATGAGCCTAATGTTCTCAACTTCATGTAAAGGACTTGTTATAATACTATAACTGTGTAAATGTACATAAACATTAACTGATCTTTCTTCTACCTGTGTTTTGTTATTTGTATTCATTTTTTTAAATTGTTTTTGTTGTGGTGGAATGGTGGAAATTCACTGGCAAGAAAAATTAAGTTTAATGTGTATAAAATAAACTTTTTAAAAAAATTCTAGCCTAGCAACTAAGGAAAGATATTAAAATGAGCTGCAGTCCCAAATTCCCAAACTAACACAAACTCATACATAAACATATTAACTTTCCTGGATTTGCTGGCAAATCCAGAAAAAATACTGAATTTCATAAATGCTAATGGAGCTGCAAAGAAACCACTGTCCAATAGCTTCATCCTATGATATTATTATTACATTTAGAGACATAATTTTACATCTGTATAGGATCTTTGCCATCCATTTTTGCTTAACTGAGATAGGGAGCAGATGTGGGGAGGAGCACCAGATACCAAGCTTTTTAATAATGCAGTGGGATGAAATCATGAAAACCCGCCTCCTATGCCACTGCTATCCCACTTGGAGCATCTTCTTAAGGTTCTTCATAGGTGCCTTCCACCTGCATTGTCTTTAGAGCCTTTATTCATCCTAATGAAGAAGATCCAACCATACCTTTCACTCAGGAAACTTTTCAATAATGCTGCTACTGTCCTCAGCCCTTCAAGCCTCAGCTTTAATGAAAACGTAACCCATCTTTAAAACCAGTGTCACTAAACCATATGGATAAGTTGAAGTCATATATTTAGATATGCTTAGTTTATAAAAATATAAAGAAAGGGCAAGGTCTGATATTGTCTTTTTCATGCCAGGCATCAAGGTTTTCATAAGAGGTTTAAGATAATCAAAAACAGGTATCTCTTCACTTCATTAACCACATATTTTTACCACATATAACGTATATAATTAACTGCTAATTTTTGTATTTTCAGAAGAACAGCTAAAAAAATTCACTTTGTTGTGAACACAATAACCTATACAAAGAACAATCTTAGTTTGCAAAAAAAAAAAATCCGTCAACATTTGAACAAAAATTACTTGTGTACAGAATTTACCGTAAGGTACCATTTATATCCCTTGCTGAAAAGCTTTCCTCTCCATTTTTACTTGAAGATTATAATCTGAAAGTTTGCTTTTCATATTTTGATTTTTATTACCCTCGCTTATTACAAAATGTTATTGTATTGGCCCAATTCAGCAATGGACTGGAGATCTTAGTAATTATTTATTACACATCTTAACCCCAGGTACCTGCCTGGATGATTCCTTCTAATTTCCACTTTCAGGAATCTTATGAATGCTGCTTTACTCGTATCCACTGCGTAAACTTGGTGGCTGAGAGAAGATTCAAACTTTTAGTTCAACTCCAGCTGTATGCTAGACAGAATCTGTTATAAATACTGATACATTTTAGAACCAATTTGGGGAGTCAGGTTGATCTTACACCGTTAGTGGTAGAAAGAATTCTTAAAATATTGGGATCTGCCATATTTAACAATCATTTGCAAAATAATGAAAAGGAAAAAAATGTGTGTGAGAGAATGTGTTTATTATAAATTAAATTCATTAAGAGTCTCCAGTCTGTCCATCAATGACAATAAGGAATCTTCGGGTGGGCCAAATTCATATTTAAAGGGATTACAATATTGTAAAAAGAGTAACATGATCATCTTTCTTGTAAATTGGCACATATTTTTATCCTGGCTTAAAATAAACTGTTCCTTGCTACAAGTAAAATATTTTCTATATAATATCTTTTTCATAGACTATTTTAATAACATACCAGACTCAAAACAGCACTCCCCCCAAAAATCAGTGGCATTGATTCTCTCCCACCAATTTCCCTACAAATTAATCAACCTAACTTGTAATAGACTACACTACCTTCAGAATGAATAAAAGTTGCAGCCTCATTAAAAAATACCCCCAGTTTGTCACAGGAAATCATCCTTGACCTCTTATTCCTTATGTTTTGATGTTTTGAAATAACATTTAGATTTACTGTTTCTCCAAAATCATAATATTTAGCAAATGAGGCTTTTCTGAATGACATTACATTGAAATGGGTGGGCACTGTGCTGTCTGATTCTTGCCAGATCTAAGGAAGGAGATGCACAACAGACCTGGCAGGGACAAGAGAGGAAGAAAAAAGAGAAAGTGAATACTTTCCACCTCATCACATAACTCTCACTAAACCTGATCCAAGAGGCTGTGCTTTCCCCCAAATTCATCTACCTCCTCGTGTGAACTCCATCCCTGGCAAGGTCCAGTTATCAGCCCTACCAGGGATAAGGGGCTCTATGCAAAATGCTCTGGGCACTTCATGGTGTATCATTCAATTTTCGTTTTTCCTTCCCCGCCCCCCCCTCTTCCTCCCCCTCCTCTCTTTCTCTCCCCCCCCCCTTTATGAAAAAAGTAGCACTGTCTAGTAACTTTTAAAAGAGTATGGAGGTAATGCAGAGCAAAGTTGTAATTACTTTTGGCATCCTTCTACTATATTTATTTTTATGTTGAAGAGAATGGGGAAGGGCAGAGAAACTGTTTTACTATTAAGGAGAAAAAGTACAGAATTAGAGCTTTTCAGATTATTAATTTTGAGAACAAGGCAAATAGTGTCAGTAAAGAAAATGAAATTTCTCACACAAAGTTTTAATTTTCAACATTTATATTTACATTTTATTTGATTTGTCAATGGCTTACAAGATACAGGTATAAGAATAAATATTGTTTTGAATACATGAGATAGATACTTATAAGAAAAATAAAAGACAATAGGATAGGGACGGTAGGCACAATCGGTGCGCTTATGCACGCCCCCTACAGGCCTCTTAGGAAGGAGGTGAGGACAATAGTAGACAGTCTAAGATTATAGTTTTGGGGGTTTGGCAAAGAAACCACAGAGTCAGGTAGAGTATTCCAGACATTGACCACTCTGTTGCTGAAGTCGTATTTTCTGCAGTCAAGTTTGATGCAGTTAACCTTGAGTTTGTATCTATTGTGTGCTCTTGTATTGTTATGATTGAAGCTGAAGTATTCATTTGCAGATAGGACATTGCAATGTATGGTTTTATATACTATATTTAGATCGG
Source organism: Pseudonaja textilis (assembly GCF_049901715.1). Classification (NCBI taxonomy): domain Eukaryota; kingdom Metazoa; phylum Chordata; class Lepidosauria; order Squamata; family Elapidae; genus Pseudonaja; species Pseudonaja textilis. The sequence goes on from NC_141992.1 coordinate 102,499,259, forward strand.
ACCGGAGGCGGTGTAGTTCTAGGTTTTCTAAGTCTAGAGTTTCAAGTCTGGTGGCATAAGGTATTCTGCAATGAGTAGAGGAGCGGAGAACTCTTCTTGTGAAATATTTCTGGACTTTTTCAATTGTGTTAATATCAGATACATGATATGGGTTCCAGACTGATGAGCTGTATTCAAATATAGGTCTAGCAAATGTTTTGTATGCTCTAGTTAGTAGTGTGATATTACCAAAGAAGAAGCTACGTAGGATTAGATTAATAACTCTTAATGCCTTTTTGGCTAGGTAGTTACAGTGGGCTTTAGCCCTTAGATCATTTGAGATGAGTACTCCAAGGTCCTTGACAAAGTTTGGATCCTCAACAAGGTCTTGACTATTTAGCTTGTATTTTGTTTTCTGATTTTTTTCTGCCAATGTGTAACACAGAGCATTTATTTGTTGAGATTTGAAGTTGCCATTTGATTGACCATTCTGATACATGGTCAAAGTCTTTTTGAAGGGTAGCAGTATTGTCTGTGGTGTTGAATATCTTTACATCATCAGCGAAGAGAATGCAGTTGCTCTTAATATGGTCACAGAGGTCATTTATGTAGAAGATTAAGAGAGTTGGTCCTAGAACACAGCCTTGGGGGACACCACTGTTGACAGGTACAGAATTTGCTAGGACGCTCCCAATTTTGACCATTAGTTGTCTGTTTGACAGGAATGCTTCTATCCAGTTATGCAGGTGTCCAGAGATATCATTAGATTGTAGTTTTAGTAGTAGTTTGTTGTGTACCACTAAATCAAAGGCTTTACAGAAGTCTATGTAAATTGCATCTATTGCTTTGTCCTGATCGAGTTGTGTAGTCCATATGTTTTTGCAGTGTAAGAGTTGCAGATTACAGGATAGTTTTTTTCTGAAACCAAATTGTTTATTAGAGAGTAGGTTGTTTGTCTCTAAGTGGAGGATAATGGATTGTTTAATAATTGATTCCATGACTTTACAGGTGACACAGCATAAGGAGATTGGTCTGTAATTTTCAACTAGGCTGGGGTCTCCCTTTTTGAAGATGGGGATGACCATGGCTTGTGACCATAGTTTTGGCAAGGAGCTGGTCCTGAAAGATTTTTCAAAGATTATGCTTAGAGGTTCGGCTATGGCAGTGGGTAGCTTTTTTAAGAAGTAGGCACATATTCCGTCCGGTCCAATAGATAGAGATGGTTTTAGATTGTGCAGTGCTTTTTCAAAAATGTCTTCTGTAAAATTGATATGTATTAGGTCATTGTAGTTGTCTGTGGTTTGACTAGGAAGTACTGGGCTTGATCCATTGCTGTTTACAAATACTGAGCCAAAGAATGTGTTAAAGAGGTTTGCTTTGGTGTTGTCGCCATTGCAGTCTTTGCCATTAGGTCCTTTCAGGGGTGGGATACTACTATAGAAAATATAGTAAAGTGAGAAGAAGAGTGGTTGGGCATGATAGATTCATTATTGCTTCTTAGCTTGTCAGGCTCCCATATATCCAATGTTCAATGTCCTATATCAAACAAACAAAAAAATCAGAATATTGGGGTGGGATGACAATTGTACAAGTATTGTCTTGAAACTGAACTAGAAATCCTGATAAACAAACCTAACTTCCAGCCCTCTTTCCAATTTGTTTCTAAAGCACCTTGCTTATTACAGATTTGAGATTGACCAGGTACATCAAGAGATGGCATCATAAATAGGAGGGTAAATTCATCATTCTGAAAACTGGAAGTTGCATCTTCCAGCATCCTCCACCACTCCTTTGACTATGGACAAAAAGATGCAACATGGTCCAAGCTGTGCACCATTTGGTTGCTTTTGAAGAGGAGACTGAACTACCCTTGCTAAAGCCTTTCACAAATTGCACACTAATTACTTGAAAGAATTTAGAATTGGTCATCTTTAAAGTGACCAGGCTGAAAATAACAGATGAGTACTTTTAATCCTTATTATAGAAAAATGAAGATGTACCTTTAAGAATTTAAAATAAACAGCAAAAGGCAATACAATGTTTTGGCTATAGAAATTTTTAAAAATATTAAAAGTTCAAAAAAAAAACGTTGGGAAATTGGATTTTGAATATTAAGACTTTAATTTTTAAAAATAAAATGTTTTTTTCTTTCATGGGAAAGAAAAACTTTTCAATATTGGATGAATAATAAGACAAGCTACTTATAATGGCATTTAGAGACATTTTTGAGGAACTGCATCAGGATTTTGAATCAGTAACGTCAGCAGTGTTGTGTCTGGGAACAGTCTGTTCCCCAAAGATGTTGCAGAAAAAGATAAGTAACAAAGTCTATCTGAGAACAAGATGAACATGAATTTGTCATTAGACATTTAAGAAATGGATGAGGCTTTAAAAGTTAAGAAGGAAATAAAAATGACAATCCCAGAAAGCAATTATAATATCTTATTTTTGCTGGACATACAAAGCAGGATGTTTAAAGTTTTGAATAAATTCAAAACAAGGATCAACAATCATCTGAATGGATTAAAGAGCAAGATTGTTTCATATAAAAATAAGGAACACAAAGTTATTTTATTTGATCAGGGTTAAAATGTGACATGTCATTATTTAGGGGGGGAGGCTGGCTGTTGTCTGAACTGGAAAAATGTGTATTGGATTTACTTAGAGTTAACATGATGTTTAAGATTTTTTTCTTGCACCCCTTTTCTTTCCTTTCCTTTTTGGGGGGTCTATATTGTCTTTTAGTATTTTAATTAAAATTATCAATTAAATTATTTTTAAAAAATAACATTAACTTTCCTGCCTTTATATTATCAGATTCAAGTCATTGCTATTCTAGTTTACAGAGGTTCCAGTCATAACTGGCAAAGTGATGGTTCCCCTCTCCAATTTACTACCTTTCAGCATATTCCTTGTCAGTCACCAGGGCACTGCAGTCAGAAAGGGATGGCTGTCATTTGAGGATTCTCTTTGGCATCTCTGACCTGTCTGAAATAACATGAAATAAAGAAACTTTCTTCCTTTGATTATGAGAGATATGTCCCATTTTTCATATAGAAGTTCACAAAATGGATCTTTAGTGCTCCCTCTTATTTCTCCCCACAGCAACAACTCTGTAAGATGGGTGGACTGAGAGAGAATGGATTGCAGTCCATAAAAGTTTTTGTGATAGTACAGTGGAGTTGGGTGGGTCATTGTTAAGTAGGGTTGACTCTATCTAAGGCCTAAGGGGACACAAAAATTAAAGAGCCTTCTGAAAACACAATAAAAATGTGAAAGTGAAAAAAGTGTGAGCCAGTGTGCCTGCTCAAGGGTTTAATAAAATTTTGCAGAATTGTTGCCATATTACAAGCAATGGGTGTGATGTAATTAAAATTACTTATTGTATAAATAGGATAAAAATGTCTGAGATAAAATGTCCAGGCTGAAAATCGTGAGCGTAAAGCCCAAAAATTTAAAGAAAATGTGATACAAGAGGGTACCCTTTTGAAATTCCTAACAAAAGCCACAGGTGATGCCAGGATATGACTTTGCCTAGTTTAGTCATGCCGGCCACATGATCACGGAGATGTCTTCAGACAACGCTGGCTCTTCGGCTTTGTAATGTAGATTAGCACCGCCCCTTAGAGCCGGAAACGACTAGCACGTGTATGTGTGAGGAGAACCTTTACCTAGGGCATTAAAACGAGAGAAATTGGCCTTTCTCTGTAAGATTCTACTAGTCTTAATTGGTCATACCCATGGGCTGCTTTGCCTTCAAAATAAACACTTTCTTTCAATGGAAAGGATTTGTTTCTAAAGCACTCTGTTCCAAATTTTTATTTATTAGACTTGTTTGCCACCCATCTCACCTAGAGATAACTCTGGGAGGCTTACAAACATTAAAATTAATTAGGGCTCCTAGATCCAGGCTGCAAAAGTAAGATAATCACTAGATGGCAACATAGTGTTAGATTTTTTTTGCATCACATATGGGTGGGTATATAAATTAAATATATAAAAATAACTTTTCTACCGTGTAGGTGTTATTTGAATCTTGTAGTCTCCATCCGATATAAACTAATATAATTAGAGCTACATCAGATTTAATGAGGAAGGCTTAGCAAAGACATTATTGCTCATTTATTTTTGTGCTTATATTTATTCCCTTTTCTTCTATGGGTGCCATAATCAAGTAAATCCTGAACATATCTACTCTGATTCTGCTTAGGTATTGGTCTGGACACTTTGGAACTTCCAGAAGATAAATGGCTGATGGCTGAATCTGCCTATCAGTAAGGTATTGGAATAGATTGGCCTTTTTTTATGGATGCTAGTTGAATACAGAGGACAGTGTAGTGGTGTCCACAAGATATGGTCAAAAAGTTAAGCTGGTGGACACAATGGTGTGATTTTTTTTTAATGGTCCTAGTACGACCTCAGAGTGACTCCTCTTTGGCACTGCCACTTTTTTCTGGGTCATAATAAGAACATTCAACTACTTTTCATAGTTTACTATAGTACAAATAAAAGAAAGAAGTTTGTCAAAAGTGATGTGCTTTCAAATAATCTTTCTCGTCCTCGAAAGCATTAACTGCCTTCGCCCTAAAAAGCTTGCCTTGTTTAATTTCTCTGATGACACTATAGCATATAAGTAAGCTTGACTTATTAAATATTAATCTAATACCAAATTAGTCTATGTGACTTTTTCACTTTGGAAATAAACCGGTAACAACTGCAATGGCTCTTAACATGAATTAATTTGTTTTACGGCTAGGCTATGGCTAGGCATAGGGGAGATACAGGTAATACAAAAAAAAGCTATACTGTACTTGCCTTCACAATTCTTAACCACAACATTTTCATTTTTAAGAACAAGAATATTAACAATTTTCTATGAAATCATTTTAGTGCACATGATAAAGTCTTTGATGTAACTCTGAAGTCCAATAATTGTTGGCAATACAAGAAAAATCCAATTTTAAAAAATGGGAACATTTTTATTGAAATTTGGCATGTGCTGATTATACAAGAACAAAGGATTAGCGCTTCAACAATACATGAATGGTAGAGAAACCTGCAAAAACAAATGAAATAAAAAGGTGAAATAATGAAATCACTAGAGAATCTTGAGAGTCCAGATATGAGTTTAAAAGTGTTTTGATATCCATTTATTGAATGGTTATTTATATTTCAATAATAATATATTTAAAATATTGGAAGGTATTTCCCTTTTTATTGCTCAATAATTAGGTAATTATGGCCCAACCATTTTTTTACAGAATCACTAACAAGAATAGAAAATACTTTCAGATTTCCTCCTGATTTGCTCAACCTTGTCCTTTTCTATTCATTTATGAGCACTGAAAAATGAGTTACTTAATAGAGTGTATCTAAGCAAATAATGTAGGATTTAATGATAATTTCATGTAAGATATACACAATTCCTTATTCCTACTGACATGATGCTTTGAACTTTAAATATTATGTAGGTAACATTATCCTTTCCCCTTCATAAGGGATCACATGCAGGTTTCTCAGTGAAAAGGAAGACAGTAAGCAGGAAAAAGAGATAATCTGTACATATAATACACACGCATATGCATGCACACTTGTACTCTGATAATAATACAGACTAGAAAACTGCACAAATTCAGAGGCTTCTTGTCATTATATGCCAGTGCTTCTTATTACTCCAAATATCAAAAATAATGTTATCAGACATGTTCTGGATGGATCATAATTTCTTTCAGAAACAGAGTTTACTGTGTGACTTTGGTCATCTGTATGGGAACTTCTAAGCTGCTCCATTAATGTTTCTAAAGTTGTCGTTTTCATGTCCTTTACTCAAAGTCTGGGAATCTGTACACTGCACATCAACCTGGGCAAGCTTTTGTGTCTCAATCTCTTGCCTTCTAGCTTCTGTTTCCTGCTGTTGCAACATTTGCTCTACTTCTACCTCCAGTTCCAGGTTCTCTTCATCAGCTTCTACTTCCAGCTCTTTCATTAACTCCTCCAATTTCTTTGCCTTTCGGAGTTCATTTTGCTGTATGATGGTGCTCAAGTGCTCTGCAAGTTGTTCTTTCACTTCTGTTTTCTTTTGGAGATCCAGCTTTGCAGTCACATATTCTGATTCTGCTTTATCATAACGCTTTCTGAAAAAAATAATTTATGTTTACTTTTACAGTGTTTTAGCAGGAATAATTCCAACAGGGTCAGAGAAAGGCTTGCATCAAATTAATAGCAAAGCTAACAGAGGAAAGGCCAATAGTAGCAGGGATGGGATAGTGGGATTTCCATTGAGCTTCAGTAGAAGACTCGCACTTTTAAAAGTCTGACATCCTTTAAGCCACTCTGTTATAAAAACCTGAATGGTTACTGAGAGGTAGAAAGTGCTGCCAGGAGCAGAATTTTGCATTGGTATTGCAGCAATTGGCATACTCCATTTCTTGTTTGCTTGCTGTATCTCTTACTGGAAGCCAATTTTTTAAATTGGCAGTTTGCATATTACAAATCAAGACATAAAAACCTAAAGATATTTGAAAGTAGTCATATTTCAGTATTACAATTATCAGAGAGTAATTGAATTATTTCAACATCTATTGAATAACTTTAAAAGACCCAATTTCAACCATAATGCAAAGAAATTAGACCTGTGATCAACACAGCTTTCTTCAGTTTTATTTAGCTTTTCACTGGACAGTGATGCATTATGTCATATTTTTGAATTGCTTGTGCCCACAGGGTATATTAGCAAAATATAACAACAGGGCAAAGCTAACAAGCATTACAGCAAGAAATAAATTTGAAGATAATGAAAGCAGATGCTGATGAAATAATTTTTTTTGTTAAGAAAACACTATAATTTAAAGTAGTAAATCAAACAATACTACTATTAGGAAGAAAAATAGTAATAAGTTGACATTATTCATCAATTTTTAGTTCCTTACCGAGCACATGAATATTCCAAGCTTGCCTGGTCAATCCTATTTCTTAGGATCCCAATATCAGCAGATACCATGTCGTCTAAAGCTTGGAGCTGCTTTTGAATCCGCTTTAATTTAACTGTTTCAGCCTGAGTTCTTTTAGATCTGGGGAAGAAACACATAAATGCATTTGACCTGTACTTATAAACAACTATGCTTTTAAATAGAAGATACGGTTGCCTGATAAAGCCAGACAAAAATTTTGTTTGTTCTTTTATAGTAAATTATAAAAGCAGACTCTATTTCCAGAGAGGGAAGAGAGATTCCCAAGAAACTCTATTCTTTTTTCCTAATAAAAGCTTGAGCTATAGGAAAACATTTTAAAAAACAGAAATTGTTCTTATTTTTTTTATAATTTTTATTCTTTAAAAACAAAAAATACAAAAATCTCATTTCCATTAACAGTTATTGTGTCATTGTATATACATGTTTCTTATTTTGTGACTATACATTATTTTTATCCTTATCCTTCACCCATTCACACCTCTTCTCTCTCCCATGTCGCATAGTATTCTCGATCCTCTTTGCCTTTCAGTTCCATTAGTGAATTTATCTAGTTCAGCACAGTCCATTATTTTTTGAATCAAAACTTCATCTGGTGGTATTTTATCACTCTTCCAATTTTGTGCTAACGTGATTCTTGCTGCAGTTAAGATGTGTACAATAAGGTATCTTTTATCTTTACTCAAATTCCCTTTAATCATACCTAATAAAAATATTTCAGGTTCCAATTTCAATTTATATTTTGTAATCTCAAAAAGCCATCTCTGTATTTTCTTCCAGTATTTTTTGAGCTCTATACATTGCCACCACATACGGAAAAATGTTCCTTTCTTTTGTTTGCAGCATTCTTTTATTTTTTAAGTTTATCCACTCCTTAACCCATAGTAAAATTGGTTGCTTGATAATATGTTTTCCATTTTGGGAGTCCAAGGCCGCCTCTGGTTCTACTATCTTGTAACGTTTTAAATTTTATTCGTGCTTTTCCCCCCATCCATATAAATTTCATTACTGTCCTATCTAATTACTGAAAAAATTTCTTATCCAATTTTATAGGTATTGTTTGAAAATAGTATAATAGTTTCGGTAGTATGTTCATTTTTATGGCTGCTATTCGGCCTAATAGCAATAGTTGTAATTTTCCCCAATTGGCCAGGACTTTCTTTATCTGTAAAAGTAATTTCATATAATTATCCTCTTTTATGGAAGAGCATCTTCCTGTTAACCAAATTCCTAGATATTTAAGTTTTTTGACACATTGTAATCCCAATTTCCTTTCCAATTCTTTTTTTTTTTTTACTTTCTATCAAGTTTTTGGTTATTACTTTTGTTTTATCTTTATTAATTTTTAGTCCTGCTACCACCCCATATTCTTCTAATTCTTGAATTAGATAGGTCCCTGACTCCATTGGATCTTCCACAAAAAACACTAAGTCGTCTGCAAACGCCTGTACTTTATATTCTTCTGTTTTGCTCTTCAGTCCAATTATCTCCTTTCTTTGTCTAATCTGATTTAAAAGCACTTTGGTGGTCAAGATAAAAAGCAGAGGCGACATTGGACATCCCTGCCTAACACCTTTCATAATCTTAAAGTTTTCAGTAATCTCCACATTTATAATTACCCTAGCTTTTTGGTTCGAATAAATTGTGCCAATCATTTTCTTGAATTTAGGTCCAAATCCCATGTTTTCGACCTGTTGGATCAAGAACTGCCAGCTGAGATTGTCGAAGGCCTTCTGAGCATCCAAGAAAATCAATGCTGCCTGCTTTCCCGGGTGGGCCTCATAGTATTCTAATACATTTAATACTATCCTTGTATTGTTCCTTATCTGTCTAGAAGGTAGAAAGCCGTTCTGGTCAATATGAATAAGTTCATTTAATATAATTTTTAGCCTTTCCGACATTATTGTTGCGAATATTTTATAGTCTGCGTTCAGGAGTGAGATTGGTCTATAATTTTTAATCTGTTTGTGATCTAAATCTTCTTTAGGAATTAGTGAGATATTCGCTTCTCTCCATGAATCGGATGATTTGGCAAAGTCTAATACCTCATTGTACACATCTAACATCACTGGTTCAAGACATTCATAAATACACTTATATAGTTCTGCTGGAAGACCATCCGGCCCTGGCGTCTTATTATTTTTCTGCCTTTCAACCGCCCTTTTCAATTCCATGATTATTTCTTTATTTAATATCTCTCTGTTCCTCTCTAATTTCTGGGAGACCTTTCCTTTTCAAATATTGTTCCATCCTCCCTATATAGTTCTTTGAAATATTTTTGTACTATTTTCTTTTTCTCAGTCATTCAATATTCTAATTTTCCATCATCATCCTTCAATTCTTGTATCAACCTTCTTTCTTTTTCTAATCTTAATTTATGGGCTAACCACCTCCCTGGTTTATTTGCATGTTCAAAAAAAATCTGTTTTGCCCTTTTCACCTCTTTAACGCTCTCTTCCTGATTTATAATGTTCAATTTATGCCTAGTGAGAATCATCTCTCTCCTCATTTTTTCATCCTGTGTTTTTTTTTTGTAATCTATTTTCTAGGTCTTTAACCTCCTCCTGTAATTTATTCTGATTTTGCCATCTTTCCTTATTCCTTTTCGCTGTATATGCTGTTACCAGCCCCTTCAAGACTGCCTTTGCTGTATCCCATATATTCCGTAATGATGTTTGCTCCACTGTATTTTCCTTAAAAAAAAAAAAAGTTCCATTTCTTTCTTAATTTTCTCTACAAAATCTTTCTCCTTTAAAATTTGGGGATTAAGTATCCACCTTCTACTCTTCCTTTTCCTTCCTTTCCAAATTATTTTTAATGGGTTATGATCATACATTTGTCATAATCTCTATCAAATCTAGTTGGTATCCTAGTTCTGCATTCATCCACGCCATGTCTAATCTAGACCACGATTTGTGTGGGTTAGAGTAGAACGTGAATTCTTTTCTCCCCAAATTTATTCTCCTCCATCGATCTATCAAATTTAGTTCCTGTGTCACATTGAAAAAAGATCTGGGCAAAATTTTCCTTTTCTTTTTGTTCTTTGCATTACTAAAATAATCCTTCCTTATATCTACTATGGCATTAAGATCTTTCACAATGCATACATTATCTTGTCCCATCTCAATGATTCTCTCATGTAAATCTTTATTGACTTTGGTTGTCATTTAGCGCATAAACTGTAACTAATAACATTGGCTTGTACCCTAATTCTAGTTCAAATATCAAAATTCTCCCTTGTGGGTCTACGTATTTTTCTACTGCCTTAATTTCTTTTTTAACATATACCGCTATCCCTTTCTGTTTTTGATCTGCCAGGGCTACAAATAACCTAATTTAGGATATTCTAAACATTTCCAAAATTGTTTTTTAATATGGACTTCTTGCAGGCATACTATTTCTAATTTCTGTTTGTCTAATCTAGATAGTATCTGTTTCCTTTTAATGGGTGAGTTTAGAGCATTTAGACCATTTCTTTTATTAGATCTTAAAAAGTTCTGATTATCTACTTATAATACAAATACCACTATTACAATACTCATGTGTACTTTGCAGAATCCCCCTTTTTTTTAAAAAAAAATCCCATATATTACCCATTATCCCTAAAAAAATTTCCTTTTCTCCATCTTGTCTTATACCTTTGTAACTTTTCCCCTTTTCCTTTCCTTCTTAGCCTGCCTAAACTTTTACTCCCTCCTCTCCAAACCTCTGCCTTCTTAATTTCCCCTTTCTGTTGCATTCCTCTTTCCTTTTGCTTTCTAGCATTCTGTTGTTTTTGCATCTTCTTTTTCTCTTTCATAAACATTTTTTATTTCTTAAGTCCTTCCTTTTCACTCCTCTCTTTCTCCTTTCTTTCTTAGTCACACCGTTTAGTTCATTAAAAATGGCTTCTTCTTCCTCGGCTTCTTCCAGCTGTTGTTTAATTTGCTGACACATGACAAGCGCCATATCTAGAAAACAAAGGGCTTCTCCCATAACATCTTTGCCTTCTTTCTTTATTTTTAAATATTGTTTTTTTAATTCATCAAGAGATAGAGCCATTTTGAACTGTTTCTTCTTCTCTTTCTGTATCCTCTTATTATTATTAAGCCAGTCAATTATTTCCAAACTTAAAACAGTTCCCAAAAGTCCCAAAATCCCACAGTCATCAAACAGTCCAGGCAGAGTGCAAGCTTCTTCTTTTTACAGTTTCTCTTCTAGGAGTGAAGTCAAATTAGGGAAAGCAGAAACGTCCAATCTGCGCTTTAAATCTTTCTTAGAATTAATTTCTATTCTCTTTATCTTCAAGGCATCTCCTCCAGCAAAGTCTTAGGGTAAAGATTTGTTTTCCCAAGCCTCTCCTTCCCACTTATAACAAAGGAGTTTAGGTTTTACCTTCTATCAAAAGGCTGGTTTCCCTTGTCCATTTGTTAATTCCATAAGGGAGGGAGAGTGACTTCCCCTTTTCGTCACTTTTCTTCGCAGCTGAAAACATCAATCGGGAACATTATAGCTTCCAAGTCATTACTTTCCCAGGTGTTAAATATGTCCTTAAGGTCCCAGTTCGACCAAGAAAAAACTTTCTTTAAAAAAAAAAACTCCTTCTCCCTCCTGCGCATTCTTTATCCAGTTGCCGGCTTCTTTATGGCGGCCATAAAAGACCACCGCTGCACCGTCTTGAGAGAAGGGGGTTATTGCCGGCTGGGGGGTTGCGCGCCCCTCACCCCGTCCGGATCCCCCCTTTCTTCAGCTGCCCCAACAGGGCAGCCTTAGCCTCAAATCCGTCAGGATCGGAGGCACCAAGGCAGCTAGCACAGCAGGGATCGCAGAGAAAGCGAATCCCTGCTGTCACCGAAGCCGACAAACCGGAAGTCCAGCATTTAGACCATTTAACGATAATAGCTTCATTTCTGTTTCTGTCTTTCTACTTGTGGGATATTATCTGTCTTCTGTTAATTCTAGTCTCTCTTTGCGGGTGTGTTCTTAATCTTTTCCTCCTTGTTCTCTTCTTCTTGTTCTCGGCCTCCTATATCTTGCTGTTGTTGTTCTTCTTGGCTTTCTGTCTCTAGCTCCTCTCTACCGCTGCTTTCTTCTTCTGTTCCTCCAATCTACTTATAGAAATCTTGCGCCTTGTCTAAGTTATCTATCCTGATCCTCTTTTCCTGCCATGTTACCAACAAGCCTTCTGGAATTAACCATTGAAACATTATGTTCTTCTGGGTGAGTTGTATTGCCAAAAACTTAAGAGTCTTTTCTCTGTTCGTGCACCTTCTTGGGAACCTGTTTCAGAGTTTACACTTCTTTATCTTTATAAACGAATGGTTCGTCTCGCGTTATCTTGTATATTATGTCACGTACTTGTTTCCTGGCAAATCGCATGTGGACTTCCCTGGGTAACCTGTTACATCGAGCGTAACTCATTTGAACTTTATAGGCCTCGTTGATTTCTAGTAGGATCTCTCGGGTCTCCCCTTGTAAAGCTGGTGCAAATAATTCGGCCATAAGCACATTCAGATTTTCATCTCCTTTCAATGATGTTTTGACCCTCAAGTAATAGGCAGCATGGTCCATCTCTAGGTGGATAATCTGTTCTTCTAATCTTTTATTTATTGTCATCATCCTGTTGTCCATTAGTTCCAGTTTCTTTTCATTGTGTACTGTTCTAAGTTCCACCTCTTCTAGTTTCTGCTCATTCTTTTGCATTGTTTGCCTTATAGTATCAACTTTGTCCTCTAATTTATTAATATTGCCTTTCAATTCCATATGATTTTGCGAAATATTCTCTTGTGTTTCTGTTCTTGCATTTTAAGCATAGTTTCTTGAATGGTCATTAATGAAGCCTGTATTGTTTGCATATTGGCCACTGTTTGTTTTTCTGCCCCTGACATCCTCTCAATCACCTTTTGACCTGCCGGTGATGTAATTATCAATGTTGGACTGGATGTTGTCTTCTTTGCTGTTCTCCAGGCTGATGTCATGGCACTTGTCTTATTTTCAAGCTCTATTTATTTCTACTTATTTTATTATCTCCTTTACAATATATTTTAAACTAATCTCTTACTTTCAATTTGTTCTTTTCAAATCTCTTTAATCTAATTATATAGAATTAGCACCACTTATTATCCCTTTCTCTATCTCAAAGTCAATATCACTATATATCTAACAACATCCTACTCGGACAAAGCCCTCCTGCCTTTCCTTGTGCACGAAGTATTAAATTTATTCTTTTTTCCTTTTATCTATAATAAAAGGGAGAATCTAATTTCTGTTTACATATAATCACCTATACACTTCTCTTAATACTGTAATCAAAACTTATTTATCACTAATTTCCTTAATTCAATACACAATACTTAATCAAAGTAATTATAACCTCAAATATCACCCCAATAGAGAAGGAAAGACAAAAAAGCCCCCCCACTTTAGTTTCTTAATTCACTTTTAACTTAGAGCAATAATCCAGTAGCCAGGTATTTGCCAATTGAAAGATCTATATCTGCATGTATCTCTATATATCTTACTCAAGCACCCCTTTTCTATTTCTTTCTATACATAATGTATTGTAGTTTCTCCATTATACAATAAAAGAGGGGTCAAAGTTTAGGTCCTCTATACTCACAACAATATATATTCTTCTTAAACTCTTAATATCCTACTCTAAGATTATTTATCACTAATAATCAGTATTTAGTCAAGATAACTATACCATCAAAGTTATTTCAAACTAAAGAAGGAAAAAGCCTCCTTTTTGATTTCTTATACCCACAATCACCTTAAGACAGTGCTCTAATAGACAAATACATTCAAATCATACAGGTCATACAGATCATGTTAATTATATAAATCAAACTTATATTTCAATACCGGCCTATTTTGTTCTCTTTAAAGTTTACAGTTCATACACTTCACTCAAAGTTTCCCTTTTCTTTTTTCTCCAATCTCACCATCTCAGTCCAAACCGTTTTCCACTCTCTTCTCTCTTCCACTTTGTCTTTCTACTACTCCCTCCAAGTCTCTCTCTTTATAAGTCCACTCGTACCTTCTCCATTTCTTTCCAATCCTCCTTCATCATCTCTTTCAGCCCACTCTCTGCCAAATTGTCTTCTTCTCCGCTCCCATTAATGTCCTGCCATCTCCTTCCGCTTGAAAATTGCTCAGTCACTCCTTTCTCCATGCCTCGCCTTTCTCACCTCTGTCGTCCCGACTTTCCTTCTGATCCTTTCAACGTCTCTCCACTTCCACTTCACCTCCTCCTTCCAAGACTTTCTTTTCTTTCCTTCGTATCGCTCTCACATCCCGATCGGATTTCACTTTCTCCTTCTCCGCTCGCCACATGGGTCTCGTAATTGCCCTCCGTCCAAGAAGCAGAGATAAGTCAAGCGTGTCTCCCTTATCACCTTCTTTTCGCCACCTCCTCCTCTGGCTTCCCTGGATTTTCTTCTTCTCCCACCAGTTCTTGTCTTATTTCAATCTCCACCTTTCAGCTTCCTAGAACTATTCACTTCCAACATATACCCCCACTCCTTCAGTCTCTTTCCATTTGTAAAAAGTGCTGAATCACAGCTCTTTCTTACTGTCTCGCCGCCTGTACTATGGGGTTATCCCCCCTCATTGAAGCTCTTTTTTCCTCGGAAACAAGTTCAAATGTACTTTTGGCAAATCATCACGGATGTAACTTTGGGATTTTAACTTCAATGACACTTTCTGTTGATAATCTTCTCACTTCCTCCTCATTCACGGTTCAGCCATGGCCTCGGGTCTGCCATAATAAAATGACAGACACTTTCACTTCGGATTTTCAGGGGTTTCCCTTCTTGCTGGCTGGCGATCACATTTTGTCTTGCCGTCTTCCAGGCTTCCCCTCTTCTCTGCTTGGCTCTCCAGGCTCCTCACGCCCCGAAGGGTCCCCAAAAGTGAAAAAAATGGGATCCAGAGATGAAGACCGCTCTCCCTTCACCCTTTCACTAAGGCATCACCGCCAGAAGCTCCCAGAAATTGTGCTTAAAATAGACATCAGTTTAATAAATTTCATATCTCCTGCCAAATCATATACTTGCTTCTAACAAATCAATTTAAAATATGAGAAAAGTTTTACTACAAGCATCTGAAACTCAAAACTGGAAAACTAAATGCCTTTATCATGCTACCACAATTCCAGCACTCACTGAACAGCATTACATATTCCCACCAGCTTCCATTTACGCTGCATCATTCTCCTGAAAGGATGTCTATTATTCTCAAGAGAATTTTTTTAACAAAATGTATTCAAGGCCACATATCCATTTGCAAGAAGAAAAGCAGCTAGCAATTTTCAACCTGGATTTTCTAAGGACAACTTTGGGAAAGGAAACCTGCTACATTTTAGATGTTCTGAATTAGAACTCATGCCATCATTTGCCACTGCCTATGGTGGTTAGGACTCATGGTAAAAGTCTCAAGGTACATGAACAAAAACAGTTTGAGGAACCCTTATGAAACTAATGGGATTATATTTTCAAGTGTCTTTATCTGATTTGCATACTATTTGAATGTAGCTAACTACCGTGTTTCTCCAACAATACGGCCTCCACCAATAGGAAGGGCCAGCATGATTTCTAGGCATGAGGTGAAATTAAGCCCCGCCCCTAAAATTTAGGCCTATTCAAACCATGCTTTTCCCCGCCATTTCTCACATCGTTTGTTAGAACTACACGAGGTGAAGAGAAATGGGCAGGGGAAGGGCGGGGGGGATGGGGAGAAAACTTGCCTTTAGGAGTACCCTGCAGGTAGCCTAGGCTAGAATACCCCAATAGCCAATAGAAGCTCCCCGAAGGCAGAGTCCCCAGCCGCTTCAGGGCATGGCATGGCTACCCGTGTCCCCTCGCCTTTCGGGCAGTCTCTTTCGGGCGATGGAAGCTCCCCAAATGCAGTCACCAGCTACTTCAATCGGCCAGTAGAAGCGGCCTCACAGTGGCCCTCGCTGCGAGGCCGCTTCTACCGGCGGATTGAATAGCTGGTGACTGCATTTGGGGAGCTTCCATCACCCGAAAGAGACTGCCTAAAGACAAGGGGACATGGGCAGCCACGCCTCGCCCTGAAGCAGCTGAGGACTCTGCCTTCAAGGGAGCTTTCGTCTGCCGATAGAAGCGGCCTCATGGCGAGGGGAGTGTGTGTGTGTGTGCGCACTCGCCCTGAGGCCGCTTCTACCGGTTGATCAAAGTGTCTGGTGACTGCATTTGGGGAGCTTCTATCGCCCGAAAGAGACTGCCTAAAGGCGAGGGGACACGGGCAGCAACGCCACGCCCTGAAGCAGCTGGGGACTCTGCCTTCGGGGAGCTTTCATCGGGCCATAGAAGCGGTCTCGCAGCGAGGTATGTGCGTATGGGCTGCTCTAGGTGGGGGAGGAAATTAAATCACCACCGAAAAGACGGCCTACCCGTTTTTTCAGGGGTCAAAAAAAAATAAGGCCCAGCCGGTATTCAGGCAGCTAACTTTAAAAAAATAGTTACATAGAAACTTAAAATTAAGACTATTTAAATAAAACCTTGACAAGACTTTAATTTCTATCATATTTAAAGAAGGAGGGCTGCAAAATAGAATGAAGTGGACTTGATTAACTAATATAGAACACAAAATGTGCACTGTTTTTTTCCAGCTATAAGACCCCATACCTTTCAGCAATTGCTTTAGCAAGGAAAGCCTTTTTGCGTTTATTTTTTTCTTCCATCAGTTTCTGCTCTTGTTGAAGGATTTCCCACCGAGACTTCTCCTGCCTGAACAATAACAAAATAAAAGAATCAATAAATAATTCTATTCCTTTTTGTCTCTTTATTTATATGGCCACTCATCTCATAAGAAACTTGGGCAAAATACAGCAAATTTCTTAAACTAGTCTTTGTAATAAATAATTGTTGATATATCTAACATTTTTTTCAACATTTGAAAAATCCCAAGAAATTTTCCAATGCTAAGCCTGGATTCAAAGTCAGGTCTCTTAGATATACTTCAGATCTTAGTTATCCTCCCTAAAAGTTCCTGCATTCCTCAAGAAGGCTACATGATCAAATAGTATGGATGTGAGAAAGGACAAGTGTTACAAGATCCAAAAGACAGAAAATCTATAAATTACACAGATTAGGGCCCCCAGAGTAATCTTAAATAGAAGTAGCACATAGCGTGATACTTCTGAATATGATTTCCTTTGACTTCTATAGGTATGCCCTCTCTGCAAATGAGGAGGAGCCTTTGAAGGTCAAACTAAAACCTCAGGAAAGGTCACATACAGCAATCACAGAATAATTATTCCTAGTTGACAAAGTATCGACTAGTTAATGATGATTCTACAGAGGGAGGTGGCCTGACATTATAGAAAACATAGAATTCCTCAGGTGTAGTACACTAGACAAAACATTCCAAAACAAAAAGAGAAAGTTTAGAAAGTTCTTGTTACCTAATACCCTAAAACCACTGAAAAATATGTGCATGTCAGTTTACTATAAAAAATCTCCAATTAAATTATCAGGGATGGTAAAATTCTTGCAATGTTATCACAGACTTACTAACAATTCCATTTTCTTTTTCACAAGTGGACAACTTGTTGCTGCAGTTGGGTCACTATTACAAGACTGTTTAAGTCCAACTTCCACCTCTTGACTTCTGGCCTCCTGTTGCTCAACCTTCTCCAGAGGTGACAATGCTGCTCCATCTGGAAGTTCCAATTTTTCTTCTATCTTCTGAGGCACCTTTTTCTGCTGCAGACATTGGCGGCTTTTGTTTACTGAAGTCCCTTGATTCTGTTGTTTGGACAGGGGTCCTGACAGATCAAAATAGCACAAACAGGTAGATGTTAGTTTTACACAGCTGAAAAAAAATCACTTCTGACAAAGAAATGTATGTGAGATCATAAGTCCTGAGTTTAGCCCGCATAAAAACTATTTAAAGTATTTTAAGTTGGCATGGTATTAATTGATATTTAAAAATTATAAACAAACTATTGGCCCAAACTACTAAGAAACACATTTCTACAGCTCCTGCTAACATTACAAGTAGTACATAGACCTAATTTGCAATATATGGTAAACTTTCTTTAAGCCCATCAGTTCCTTGTTGCCATACTTTCATATATCTACGAGAAGAGGATATTGATATACAATGGCAGAACTTTTCCATTTTTATTCAAAAGAACTGAGATTTGCAGACCAGCACTAATTTTGGAATCAAGTCTTTTTTTTCATGACAACAGTTTTTCTTTTTAAATTAATGTCAATAAAGAACATGAATCAAGGATTTGTCCTTTGCATCTTTACTCCCCACCTCTGCCCAAATAACAATACCAGTAATTTTCCCTGAATATTAGCCACAGAAATTCAGACTGATGTAAGCTGGAGTCAAAACCCATGTAGACTCTAACAAGTTATCTGTCCTTACCACTTTCCTTTGGGAAAGAAGATTCATTATATTCTTTGTTTTTGTAGGAAAATTGGCAGATGATGGAAAAGTCTGCAAGGTCCCAGAGACTCTCAAACTCTGGTTTCTTAAATAGGGTTTGGTCTGGGAGATTATTTAGGCCTTGGGTAAATAGTTGCTAAGAGCCCAATTCTACTCTGCCAAGGCACTTTCTTTGAAGCTCATTCTCATTCATAAACCTCTTCCCCCTCTGAGAATTTTGAGGATCTAGTAAGGGAAAGTTAATATTCTGAGGTACCTGTTTCCTTGTACTGTATAAAGCGTTACAAACTACAGAAGAGAATAGTTCTCCCTATATTATGGCATTTATTTATTAACTATCCCATAGTTAACTGTCATAGTTTATTAACTATATCCCATCTTTATTCTGAATAAGTCAAAGCAACATAAACAGTGTACACTCTCCTATTTTCTCTACAACAACTCAGAAAGTAAATGAGCTGGGCTGAGAGTACAATCGACCCGAAGGAACCCAGCTCCTGTGCCTAAAGGAGGGCTAGCATTTATGGTCTTAGTTTCTAGTGCTGTATCTTAACCAACCCGACTCTCGGTTTGGGCTGAATCTTGCAACGATCTACTTTTACATTCATTAAAAGGGGGGGTGGGCGCAATAATCTTGTCTTAATCCGAAATTTTGTAAATAATGCCTGTTCCCCTGCGGCAGATAAATCCAGAGACCTCCTAGCTCATCCTTGCTTTCTCTACATAACGCCCGACGCATTTCCTTAGAGAAAGCTCCTCCGAAATTAAGGGGGTCTTATTCCCATTCTGGCAGACCACCCTAGCCTATGCGCCTCGCGCGTGCCCCCCACCCCCACCCCGGGGAGATGACGTCAGAGGAGAGGAACCGTTGAGCTGCTTTGGAATCGTGGAATTCCAGCCGCTCCGGTCTCCGCCAATCCCAGCAGCCCACGCCGCTCTTCGCTTCCACGAGTGCTGCTGCTAACATCTTTCCTCGCTGGGATTACCTTTGCGATGGCCCTGAAGCTGCCGAAGCTCCTGCTCCGAGAATCCGGCCCAACCCCCTGCCATAGTGCCTCCTCCGGGCCCACTCCGCCTTCCGCTGCCACGTCTCCAAAGCCCGCCCCGCGTCTTGGGAAAATCCGGCCTTCCTTGAGGCCTCGCGCGGTTTGCTGAGCGTCTCTATACACGTGCAGTCATGGAAACGAAAGGCATATCTCTACTTAGCGGCCTCGCCTCGCTTTGGGTGGGGTGCCATATATTTATTTGCTGCTCATCTCCGAGGCAGCGATTTCGGTCCGCCTGCTGAGTCACCGAACGGGAGCGCGCCGCCGAGTATCTGATTGCGCGGCGGTGGAGCGCAACCCTGTCGCTTCTAAAGTCTGGTTGGTGGTGTTAGTTTGAACGTGAGCTTGCAAGTACCGAGGTCAAGAGGGCTTAGGACCATGCTTACGCGGCCCAATTTTTCTCCATTCACAGAATACACTGGATTCACCACACCTGCTTCCCTTCAGTTCCATTGCTACCAATGCGGCTAGCAGTTGGTGGCTCACTGTGTCACGTGGATGTAAACCCTTGTTCTGGAAGAAGAAACGATCCCGGGAGTGGCTGCTTGTACTGGATCGAAGAAGAATTTTAAATACACAAACCCTTTGGGAAAGCTGAGGGACTGATGTATTGGGCAGAAAAAGTTGGGCGGAAAAAGTCCCACCGAGATCACTGAGGTGCAATAAAGAAAAATAGCGGCTATGACAGGTTCATTCCTGGACTGCGGCTGGAAACCTTTCAATGTTATGCTGCAAAATGACATTTGGGCTGAATTTCATCAGTTTCCATCATTACATTATGCATTAAAAATAGGGCAAAGCTGGGTTTGTTTGCATCAAAGATGCATTCTTCAAAGATGCTGCATTATTTTACCGCAGGCTTAGTGTAATTTCTGAACTCACTAATTATAAAATAGATGCAGGTAACACATTTGTTCTGAATATCAGATGGAATTCTGCCATAAATTTGAAGTCATCAGTCCTTCCTTCTTTCCTTCTCCCTCCCTCCTTCCTTCCTATGTCCACACATGGAATAAGTTGAAGAATATTTCTCTGTCTTCTTTGTTTTATACATATACATACACATACATACATACATATATTTCCCACTACTATATTCCAGATGCTAATTTATTTCCAACTTTAGCATTCCTTTCTCATAATTAGTATGACATATTTAGGTGCTACAATTTACCATAGCACTATTCAACTTCTGCTTTTTCTGCATTTCTGGTTGGAATAACACCATACTGTATGACTGAGCGACTTCACTTGGATTCAAATTGAAATTGTTTTATCGTATTTAGATTTTGATGCACTCTTGTTAAACATTATGCTATTCCACTTATATGACTTTCGTATCTGCAAGAGAAGATTTTATTCTCATCTGATATTTATGGCAAAAAAAGTTTTTGCAGCTCCTAATTTCTCTTTGCCTCTGGGCATTATAATCAGTTGGATTTTGTGTTTTAATCCAGCCACATCATAAGCCTTTGTGCTACTTCTACTTGCCTTCTATTCTCCACCCAACAACTTGTTAATTATCTTCTAATCTGGGATGATGGTGAATGTGATTTATTTTTCAGTATCATGTTGTCATTGTGCTGATTGTGAATGGATTTGGATTTCTTGATAGACTTCTGAAGTTTGACACTTCTAGTGGACTGTGTTCAGTCTGATCTCCTGTCTGTGACAGGTCATGAATTCTTTTATAAATATACACTCCCAGTGGTACAGCTCATAATGTCATTAGGATGTAGAAGCTCCTTGATCGCTACAAGGTCAGGATCTATGAAGGGGACATCAAAGTAGAGGTAATTTATTTCTAAATGTGCAGCTCTTTGAACGTTTACTGGAAGCAATCATCTCAGAGCATAGGTAGGCTTATTTTGAAGGAGACACATGATGAGGGTGCAAGATAGCTAGTTAAATATATTGCAGGTCCATATAATTATGACTTCTAGATAGCAATGCAAACTATAAATACTTGTGTGTTTAGCCTGATTCTGAAATACACATACTTGGAAGTAAACCTGACAGATTTCTTCAATCCTGTGAACCTTCAAATTTCCCTCCCCCTCTCATCAACATGTACAAGATCAAACTGTTATAATAATCCAGCAGGCTAAAGCATAACTAATACTGCTTATGCGGCAATGTGGATCTTAATCATATGCCATCATGCCCTTCACAGTTGCACACTTGTCAGATCTGTAAAGGATTAGCAGAGGCTCTAAAGTTCTGCCATCAGAGACCTTTGAGGAATATTCATAACTGAATGACCATGTATAATCCCTGAGATTTATCTCTGAAACATTTTAACAGCTTCTGCATGACTAACACAACCCATATGTACATTCACAGTACTTTATCCTCAACAGAGAAAGAAGGTTCTGGCAGTCACACTCAATATCCTAATTACATGGTGGATATATGTTTACTTGAAAATAAGGCCAATTGATTGCTTAGAATTGTAGGTTTTCAGTCTATGCAATGTGTGTCTACTTAGAAAAACAGCTTGTTTATACTTTGTGGGGTTTTACTGTCAGATGAGCACAGTCTCAAAAATGATTTGACTGTTCCTGTTTCTAATTATTTATCTGACTGCGGATTATATTGATAGTTGATTGAGTAATACTGATTCTGTCCTAAAATAAAAATGTAAAACTCACACTAGGTTTATTGCTCATTTTTCTATTAATTTTCTGGGTTAGTTTATGATCTGTAGGAGCTGATGCAGTTTCAACTGTAGATTTGTTCACTTGCATGTGGTAAAGAAATAATGTTGTACTTGACATATTATTGCATTCCAACTTGTCTGTAAATGGTGAGGGTCAAAGACAATGGTTCAGCAACAATTAAAGAGCCTCCTTTTGTTTTTGTTATTGTTCAGCTATTTCTGATTGTTGTGACTTGATTGACAATTTACCAGCATTGTCTGTCAGTAAACTGTTTCTTTGAGTTCTCCTGAGCTAATGATCATGTCATCTGTGAAAATATCTTTGCACCTGCTCTTCTGTTGGCATCTTTCTTTAATTGCCTTTGATTTTTCCTTGAATCAGGATTTTCTTCTTTTGCATTCTTATTACATATCCAAATATTGAAGCTTTATTACCGTATTTCCCCATGTATAAGCCACCCCTTTTTTCCAAAATTTTCAAGCCCAAAAAGTAGGGGGGTGGCATATACAAAGCAGGTACACTTTTTATACATGAAAAATGCATAAAATAATAAAGTAGGAATAAACTGGTTTTCCAGCAGTATGCTATACTTTTTTGTAAAATTGTACGTGATGATACGATTACGAGTGCGAGTCGCGATAGAAATGCATACGCTAGGCATCGGCCTGAATGCTTCGTTCCTACTCTCGTTCCGATGCGTAGATTGCTAGCGTCGCCCGCACCGTTTCGGCGTCATGACCGAAGTTGTAGATCTAGCGTCGAATTTTGTTTCTTTGTAAATTTTCTTTCTTCATAACTTGTTTCTCTAATAAAATATTTTTTTCAAAACTTCACAGTCCAAAAATTGGGGGGGGTGGCTTATACAAAGGGGGTGCTTATACATGGGGAAATACGGGTAGTGCTTCCAATAAGTAGTCTGGTTTTACTTTATCTTATATAGAATGATTTGTTGTCCTTACAGTTGTCCTCATATCTTTGTTGTCAGTGTGATACTCTCTGTGTGTTGTTTAGATTTAGATGTTTCTTTATTTTAAGGCTGTCCATGAATGTGTGAACCTAGGAAGTTAAACATCTTAACTATAATCACTTTCTTCATCTATTTTCGGTAGATTAGCATTGCCTTTTGGTGTAATCTTAGACGTTGAGTTTTTAAATGCTAAGCAGCAGATTGCTTTTGCATTCTCTTATTGTTGCTTAAAAGACATTTGTGAAATCTTTATCATTTCTGGTCATTAAAATGCAATCTCTTATTTAATATTCCTGATCTTTATTCCATTGTTAAAATTTCTATTTTGCCTAATTTAGCCTTTCTTATGATATATCCAGCAAATAGTTATTGGGGCCCTTTTTCCCATATACTGTATATTTCCCATATATATGCTATACGTCTTATTTTAACTATTACTATCTTGTCTTCATATGCATTCTTCAGCCTGGCATAGTCATGTATCTAATGTGCTGTGATTTACCCATTTGAAAGACATTGATTAATCAAGAAACAGAAATAGATGTCCTTTTGAAATTCCCTTACCTTTTCCATTATCCATTAGATATTAACAGTGGGATCTCAGGTGCCTCTTTCTCTTCTAAAGTCAACTTTCATGGACTTGATATACATTTCAGGCAGAGGTTATGATGCTTGGCAACCTCATTCATGTGGCTCTATTATAGTTCTATGCATCCTGTAGATGTACAAGGCACAGTTTTCCCCCCCTTTCATCATGTTAATTTCATCACAAGTGAATGTTGTTGTGTACTGGGTTATTATTGTTATTGGATGATTAAGTATGACTGTGATTATGTACTGCTACTCAGTTACCTTGGCTAGACCATATCTGTTATAATTCTTACAGAGTCAGTGGTATTAGTTCTTCTAGAAGTTTTAGTAAATCAAGCAGAAGAATAATCTATTGTGTAGATAAGCAACAATAAATTAGGATTGGGGAGAGGCTTCTCAAGCTACAGTAAAAACAAGCAAGCAAAAGAAGAGTTTACTGGTTGCACTGTGTAAAGTTCCATCCTCACTGTGAAAATGTTCCGTGGTGCAAATTGTGAGTCAGACCATGGTTAACTGCCAAGGTAAAGTTCATGTGCTACGGAGTCAAACGACCACTCATGATTCAGAATTTTAATGTCAAAAAGATTCCCCTAACATATGTAATTGAAGTTAAGAACAGATCTGAACTGTTCAACATCACAGAAAGACAACCAGATGAGCTATGTGAAGAAATAAAAACAACCATAGTTGAAGTAGCCCAATAAAATATTACATACAAGAAGCCAACAAATTGGCCAGTTGAATATCAGAAATTACAATAGCGACTGCCATTGGTGACAGGGAAGACATGTGAAGACTAAATGCAAAGTTCCACAGAAAGAAAAGATAAAAGTACTGAGCTGAGCAATGTAAGAAACTAAAGGAAGCACCATGAGGTCATACAAGAGCCCTCACTTACATGAGGAAAGCCAAAAAACCCTTTATGGCAAGAAAGGCTACGGAAAAAGGATGTAATGGGAAGGAATTGCATGTCTAATAAGCACTCAGAGAAAGATGGTGGGAATATGCAGAATAACTTTACACAAACAAAAAACAAGAACAAGCCTTAAGAGAAGCTGACCTACTAGAAACAGAACCAGATATCTTGGAGGAGGTGGGCACTCAACCTCAACTTTGCCTGACTGCAAAGCCCCAGGAGTTGATGGAATTCCTGCAGAGTTGCTGAGACCACTGACAACAAAAGCACTGACAACACTTTGCCAAAGTGTATGGAAGTCTGATCAGTGGCCAAGGTATGGAAATGGTCAATATTTATCCCAGTACTGGATTTCTGGCTGTACTTCCGGTGCGATCAGAAGCAAGGACCATGAGCTCTGCGGTCCCATTCCGAGCTTGCCCCATTGGAGGGCTCCAATGGGAGCCATAGACACACTGGAGGGGTGTGAATTAAAGAGAGACCACCTAGCAGGTCGAGGGGATCTGCATCTCTCCTCCATGACCTGGAAAACCCCCTCATCCAAAGATGAGGTGCAGTGGCAACCAACATGGCTGCCATGAAGGGACAGTCTGAAAACCCAAGAAAGTGCAAGGAGTGAAGAGGGACAGTCTGGAAACCCAAGACAGTGCAGGAGTGAAGAGACGGTGAATGGTGTGTGAACTGGGTGAGAGAATACTTTTGAACTTTTAAATGTAACCCTGACAAGAAGACTCAGAAAAGAGGACTCATAATTCTTAAAGTGGCAGCGACCTAACACTGGAAGTAAAGCAAAGGAAAGGAAGAAAATTGTAAATCTGTTAAAAATATAGAAAATTGGATTCTTTGATTGGACAGACATTGGCTTTGGATAGGCATTTTTAAAATGCTGTAATCTATTAAAAAAACAACATTTATTTTCAGAAAATATTAGTTTGATGAGAAAGACAAAAATAAAAAGTGAAAACTGATTTAAGAGTGTCACCTACTGTCAAAGGAAGACACTTCAGATCCCTAAAGTTTTGATAAGATCTGGTTTAAGAAGAATTAAGAGAACTTTATTATTAAAAGACCTCTGAAAGCTATAATATAAGATTCAATTGGTGGAGGAATTTATGAAGGGTTTACCCTTGGACTATTTAAAAGAACAGAATAATTACTTTTAGGACATAAAGACATTGGATTTTTCACCTGAAAAGTGACTTTGGTTTGAATAAAGGACTGTTGGACAATTGGACAGAAAGAAATAGAACAAACAAAAACAAAGATGTGGAATTTGCAAAGAAATTGCATTGGAATTTCAGAATATAAAAGATACTTTGGCAAGAAGATTGGAGGGCATTTTGAATAAAATACAGAGCATGGAAGTAAATCTGGAAATGGAGACAAAATGACAGAAAGAAAGCAGAAGATCCAGGAAGAGGAGGAGCCAATCGGAAGACTAGCCAGAAAGACCTAACAGAGAAAGCAACAAACAAAAAGAAATGATAAAAAGGAAACAAAAATAAAAATGATAATGATTGATGTAATAAAACAAGGGGAGAGTACTTTAAGGGAAGTCAAACAGGAGTTGGAATTGCAGGGAGAATTTTTTTGGAGAAAGATAGGGGTAAGAGTAGATAATTTGAACATGAGACAGTGGAATATAGTAGAGAGAGGAATATTCAAGACTAATGAAGAATTGATAGATAGAGATGAAAATGTAAGAGGAATATGGGAGACAAGCTAAGAAACGATTAACTAAAGCTTCAGTGCAAGTGAGAGATTATGGGGGAAGAGATTATGATTCGACATAAACGTGTGTACTGAAGGGGTGGAGAGGGGATGGACATTGTTTGAACAAAACTAAATTTCATTTCATTTACATTAAATGTAAGTAAAATCATTAGTAATTACAATGCCAGTTATATACAAGTAGTCCTCAATTTATGATCATAATGGAGTCTTTCCATTACAGTTGTAAAAGAACAGTTTTTCCCCGAAAGCCATCACTCTGTTAAATAAATAATTCCCTCAACTATTACAGAGACTGCACTACTATTACTGTTAATCTCATCACTCCTTATCACCCCTCCCCTCCCACTTGTGATTGTAGGATTGTAACTTTGTTGCTTGTATCCTTACGATTTATATTGACTGTTTCCTAGTATGATTTGATTGCTGATTGTACCCTATGACTATCATTAAGTGTTGTACGTTATGATTCTTGATTCTTAACGAATGTATCTTTTATGTATACTGAGAGTATTTACACAAAGACAAATTCCTTGTGTGTCCAATCACACTTGGCCAATACAGTATTCTATTCTAAAATATGACAGGCATAAAGTGAGGCAACCATGTGATCAACCTGATTTTATGACCTTTTTTACAGCAGTTGTAAGTGACTTAGAAACTACCAGATGAACTGGCCCAATCCAGCTAGCAGGTTGGTACACAAAACAGTATCAACATATCAATTATTCAGTTTTTCTCCACATAACTAGTGATAGACTATTATAACCAAAAAGCAAGAGGATGGCATTTTTATTCTCAGAAATCACAAATGACACTTCTTTTTCAAGTGAGAAACACCAACAACCCTCACATAAATTTATGCTGTAAAAATGTGTTTCTACTTCATCCTATGTGGTGACCTTTGTCTTAATGAGATGAGATTAAATAAATTGTAATAACATAATTAGAAGTTCAGTAGAATCTCTGAGCAAATACTGATCACAGAGCAACGACGGTTGTAGAGTTCTCTCCGGGTATTTATTTTATCACCCCCTACTTTTGTTGTTGACTCAGGAACTGTTCTTGCCAGCATGAGAGCTTTCAAAATTCATGCATTTCCATCTCATTATCACTTAGAGCTATAACACAAACCCTAAATAGTAAAACTGGAAAAGAGTATGGAAGCTGCATGCATTTGAAATTTTGCTGGAAAAATTCCTCTGGTATAATTGATCCACAGGTATCAATCACATCCCCAGTTATTGTAAACATTTATATCAGACCATGAAGTGAAGTGTTACCTAATTCCATTCACTGTGTTTATAAATGGAAGGACTCTTTCAAGATCACAGACTTGAGTTTATTTCATACTCAGTGATAATGAGGCCTTTAAGATGACATGGATGAAAAATATCATTGTTTACAGACACACTGATGGAAACTCTTAAATCTTGGGAATGGATATGTACAGCAAGTTATGTTTCTGTCTCTATAATTCAACCTATAGAGATTCAACCTAGAAATAAGGATAAGTTTTCTGACAGAACAATCAACCAATGGAACAGCTTGCCTTCAGAAGTTGTGGGAGCTTCATCACTGGAGGCTTAAAAGAAGAGATTAGACTGCCATTTGTCAGAAATGGTGTAGGGTCTCCTGCTTGGGTGGCGGGGGCATTGGACTAGATGACCTACAAGGTCCCTTCCAACTCAATCTGTTAATATTTTTTCTTGAATTCAAATCCATACTTTTAATGAAATATTGAATAAAGTGGTGTCTGAAGCCGAAACAACGCAGAGATTTTTTGAGTGTTGTGTTCATCAGTCAATATAAAGCTATAGTAATACCTGAGAACTTTTGGGGGGATTGGGGGGGGATTTTCTGCTGGATAAACTGTTTTATCCAGTTTTCATTCTTCAGATAATAGAAGGGCATGCCTCAAAATCTCATTCTGATTTAGTAATTCCCCCATTCCTACTATACTTCTGCTGACCTGTCTTCCCAGGTGCCTTGAACATTTATCTGATCAATTTCTTTTTCTTTTACTTGGTTTTATTATTGTCACAGGCCCCACCAATACTTATTAAAGGCAACTTACACATAAAAGTTTAATCAATTCATAATATTTCTAAATTTTCCTGTATTATAAATTAAAATACATAGTATTTCTGCACATTTAGGCACAGCTAAATCTTTAGGGTGATCTTGTAATATAACTTACAGGGATCCCCCATTTGTACTTGTTTCTCATCACAGTTGTGATCAGGAGAGATCCTAGCAATAGCACTTAGACGTGTATGCCACTTTACAGTGCTTTACAGCCCGCTCTAAGTGGTTTTACAGAGTCAGCATATTGCCCCCAACAATCTGGGCCCTCATTTTACCCACCTCGGAAGGATGGAAGGTTCAGTCAACCTTGAGCCCTGGTGAGACCCGAACTGCCAAATTGCAGGCAGCGATAGTCAGCAGAAGTGGCCTGCAGTACAGCACTCTAACCACTTGGTGGATACAGGATCCTATACTGAGGATACACTAAAGAAACGGAAAGGTACCTTGCAGAGTGGGAAAAACACGTTGCAATGTGTTGTGCTACTTTTGAAAGGCATGGAAATGAGCTTGGGGGAGCTGGTACTAGGTTAATAATGGTTTCCTGGGTCATGTGGGAGACATTAGGCCAATATGGTAGACTCTAGGATTGTTCTGCCAGGCCATTAACCAGGAAGGGGTATTTTCTTAAGTTTGACGACTTAAGGACAATATTGTCCTTTAATGTCAGAATGTGCATGTTGCATTACATAATTATGGCCCTGGTTATGAATATCTTGCCATGAGCCCTGTCAACATCGTCCTTTGCAGTCTAAGAGAGGGAAAATGAAGTTAAAACTACAGAGTTAAGTCTATAGAGTGACTACAGTTTCACTCTAGAAAGCAAAATCCTCCAGCTTTAGCTCAGTTGCTGGAAAGCTATTAGCAGGAAAGCTAGTGACAGTGGTTCAAGGTTAGAAAACTCCAGACAAGACCCTCAGGGCACCACAGCATCAAGGCGCCTCCTAGACCTTAACTGTTAATTTGCTGGACACTCTCACAGTCCTGCCCTGCAGTCTCTTTCAGATTGCAGATGAGTGGAACTCATTAGCATTTTAAAATGCTTGCAGAAATCAGAGAGGAAAACAGTATTTGTGGAGGCCGATTACTCAGTGTACTTTCATGTGTGCCAAAGTTTGCTGGCATGAGTTTGAGTTTGATAGGGAACATCTGGGCAACTGCTGTAACACGGAGATTCGGCTTTCGGCTGTGAACAAAAGGAGCTTGTACAGAGAATGTACAGTTGGGAAAATGCATCTGAAAAAGGAAAAGAAGTAGGTGCCCGATGCCAGGCCTCTATTTTTCTTCTCAAAAGAAGACCACAAAATTAAGAACTCCTAACTATATATATAAAACTGTCCTTGATTTCTTTGGTTCTGTTGTTTCTTGTTTTCTCATGTTAGTTTAATGCCAGAACTTTTAAAGATGATTTAGAAAGACTGTGCAAAAGGGAGACAAAGTGGGATTGGAAAGAAAACTTTAAAGAGATAGCTTCTCAACCAATTTTTCAAGAAAAATGGGCAAGACAGGACTTTTAATTAAAAGAAAAAGCCCTTAAGCTGGTAATTTAGCAACACACATTTAAAAAACAACAACCTTCAAATGATGAATTATGATTGATCATTTGAATCATTATTTCCATCAAGTATAAATGATCTTTCATCAGAACAATTCCCAACCCTAAAATACGGATAAAATAAAGCTGTAATAGTAGTAGTAGTAATATAACAACAACAACAACAACAACAACAACAACAACAACAACAACAATAATAATAATAATAATAATAATAATAATAATAATAATAATAATAAAAAATAGAATCAGAACAAATTGAATGTAGTCAACAAACTGAGGGTATTTATTTACTCATGACATTTGTAACTTCTTGAAACTTCACATTTAAAGCAAAAGATGAGAGCTGAGCAATTAGAAATAATTCCAACACAATAACTGATAGGCACAAATCTGGATGGTTCTTCAAAGGATCCCTCAAAGCAAGAATGTAACCAGTTGGGACAAGATCTAACGAGTTGGGTTTTTTTTCGAGGAAAAATTCAGGAGTGAGATAGATGGCAAATTGCAGTTCTAATTTTTACAAAGTGACCAAGAATTTATTCTAACATTTTTTAACCTCATAAGCATCCCTTATTTTGTTCTTTGTTTGACAGAAAACTGAACCTTTAACTGTAATCCAGAAATGAACATTAAACTACAATAGGATGCATCAGAATATGTAGTACATATTCTTAATTTTGTAACCAGAGGTTTAAATTTTGTGCTCAGATGCAGTTGCTTGAACTCTATATTTAGGAGAAATTTTACATTTTATTTATCTAAAAACCTATCTAGTCTGAATGAAGGCAGTCTAATCTGGAAATGTTACCTTGGGAGACTGCATTATATAACAAATAAGAAACACCCAAAACTGTAGCAGAAAAAAAGTTGAGGTTTCCCTTCATTTTTCTTAATATTCTGTTTTAAAATTTAAAATTACAGTTAACAGTAACAGAAGTTTAAGTAAAATGTATAAGATAGATATCAGTAACCGTCAAAGAAGCAATAAAAAGTAAGCAGGCTTC
This sequence comes from Pseudonaja textilis, assembly GCF_049901715.1. NCBI lineage: Eukaryota > Metazoa > Chordata > Lepidosauria > Squamata > Elapidae > Pseudonaja > Pseudonaja textilis. Next base: position 102,530,170 of record NC_141992.1, read on the forward strand.
CTTCAAAAAGTAGATGTTTACCCACATTTTTAAATAAAAGATCACACACTATTGCAAAAGAAATGGAAATTGATAATAGTGAAAATGGGAGAAAGATCTTGGAATACTAAAATACTGATTTCCCCATTACTTATATATATGTGTATTTAATAAAAAACACAATGGGGGAAAAACAATAAGAAGTAAACTATCTACATTAACTGTGGCAGCAAATACACAGAAACACTTACTGTTATATGTACAGTATATACTCTGTGTGTGTGTGTCATATAGATGGATGGATGGATGGAGTGTGTGTGTGTATGTATACATATATATACATACATATATGTGTGTGTGTGTGTGTGTGTGTATACATACATACACACACACACACACACACACACACACACACACACACATATATATATATATAGAGAGAGAGAGAGGATTTTTCATAATATAGTCCTAAGAACAGATTACTGGGGTGTTCAACAACATAGAAATGAAAAGGATAAAGGATAAATTATAGAAAGCACAAGTAATGGAAGTTACTATTCACTGGTCTTTGTTAGAACTACACCACAAGTGAAACTTTAAGAAAGAGCAATTGAAGAGTTATCAGAAACAACAAGATGAAGTTTCAGCATTTTATGTCAAATTGAAAACTGACATTTTTAACAAAAACATGCAAAATTTCTTCCCCAACTAGGCAATTGGAATGAAGCCTATTACGTAAGTGATGGGGAAAGCAATTATCAGTACTAATCTTGAGAAAGACATCTAGGAAAACAAAAGCAAGAAGAGTTAATTCAAGATCTGTTCCAGGCAAATTAGTGCATAGCATTATGGAATTTTTTAAAATTAACTTTATTTCAGTCATTAATCGGCAGAAAGAAAGAGAGTGAAAATAATTTTTGAATATCCAGGACATTCAATAATTAATGAGGAGCAATACATTAAAATATGTAAAAAAACACATTATTTTTATTAGTTAAAACAAAAATTAAACTAAAATCTAGAATTTAAAACCATCTTTTAATGGGATCTGCATAATTCATAAAATCTGGCTTTTGGGGGAGTATTTGGGCCATTTATTCCACATTTATTTTTTGGCAGCAGCCACCAAAAAAGCTAATGCAATCCTAAGTTGTATAAACAGAGGGATACAATCAAGATCAAGGGAAGTACTAGTACCACTCTATAAAGCCTTAGTAAGACCACACCTAGAGTACTGCATGTGGTTTTGTTCACCACATTATAAAAAAGATGTTGAGACTCTAGAAAAAAGTACAGAGAAGAGCAACCAGGATGATTAGGGGCAATGGTGGAATTCAATTTTTTTTAACTACTGGTTCTGTGGGCGTGGCTTATTTGGTGGGTATGGCTTGTGGTCATGGGACTGGGTGGGTGTGGCTTAGTGATGATGTGACTGGTGGGCGTGCTTGGTGGTCATGTGACTGGGTGGGCATGGCTTGGTGGTCATGTGACTGGGTGGGCATGGCCAACTCAATGTCAGTCACATCAAGGGGTGCCTCACCTGGCCCCTTCCATCCCAGTCATTCCTTGTCACCCAGCCTCAACTTATCTATAGTTCTGTAAAAATGTTGTTCACTTTTTTTGACTTTATTATCTGCATACTATAAATGTACTTTCATGGACCACTGAAAGGAGGAAATGGCTCACATGTTTTACTCAAGAGTGTGATAGGCAACAGGCCTTTAAGGGACTACCACAAAGAAAGGGGGACAATGTATTTTCCAAAGAAGCAGAATGCAAACAAGAAGCAATGAATGGAAACTGAACAGAGAGAAGCAACCTAAAACCAAGGAGAAACTTCCAGACAGTGAGAACAATTAATCAGTGGAACTGCCTGTCTCCAGAAGTTCTGGGTGCTCAATCACTGGAAGTTTTTAAGAAAAGACTGGACAGCCATTTCTCTGAAACGGTATAGGGTTCACCCCAAGGTCCCTTCTAAGCATTATTCCGACACCTTTCCCAGGATTTCTACTCAGAGTTTGGCATCCTCAGTTTTCTTGCCTGAACTAGGGGTTGGACTAGAAGACCTCCAAGGTCCCTTTCAACTCTTCTTAAACACATGTGTATTTTATGTTCTGGACTATTGACATTGAGTGCATGTAAACCCTGAAAAATATATGGTAGCCCTGGGCAAAAGAAAGGCAGAAAAATCACTCTAGGTATAGGGACAGTGTAAAATATTAACACATGATAAATAATGGAACAATTAAAAATAATAGCACAGAGTTTTATCTATCTCTCTCTTCCTCTTTTTTTTCTTTCTCTACCTTCCTCTTTCTTTCTTTCTTTCTTTCTTTCTTTCTTTCTTTCTTTCTTTCTTTCTTTCTTTCTTTCTCTTTTTCTTTTTTTCTTTTTCTTTCTCTTTCATACACACACACAGACACAGAGAGAGAGAGAGAGAGAGAGAGCAAGCAGTTAACAGACAAGCAGCTCCTTTAAATTTCTCCAAGGCTTGAGTGGATTCCCCCACCCCCTCTGTCAGACCGCACTTCTTCTCCCTCCAGCACTTTAACTCACAAGGGGAAAGCGATACTTGCAGCATCCATGCCTTTCTTCCTTTTCTCCACGGAGAAAGAGGACGTGGGGAACGGAAAGCTAGGAGAGCAATCGCAAGTGAGTGAGCCGGCGACCAGGTTGGGGGTGTGGCCAGCCAGGGATTGCCACTGGTTCGATGACCCGTGCCAAATAACCACTACCAGTTCGCCCGAATAGGTGTGAACTGGTTGAATAGCACCTCTGATTAGGGGACTGGAGGCTAAAACATACAACGAAGGGTTGCAGGAACTGGGCTTGGCTAGTCTAGTAAAGAGAAGGACCAGGGGAGACATGATAGTGGTCTTCCAATATTTGAGGGGCTGCCACAGGGAGGAAGGGGTCAAGCTATTTTCCAAATCACCTGTAGGCCAGACAAGGAATAATGGATGGAAACTGAACAAGGAGAGATTTAACCTGGAAATAAGGAGAAACTTTCTGACCATGAGAACAATTAACCAATGGAACAGCTTGCCCTCGGAAGTTGTGGGAGCGCCATCACTGGAGGCTTTCAAGAAGAGATTGGACTGCCATTTGTCAGAGATGATGTAAGGTCTCCTGCTTGGGTGGGGGTTGGACTAGAGGACCTACAAGGTCCCTTCCAACTCTTATTATCTGTTTCTTATTTTTAATCAATATTTGCTCTTTATAGAAACAACTGTAGAAAATTTTTGACTTTGCTATCAGCTTGCCCAATGGAACAGAAGTGCATTCTGTCAGAGAATGAATTTAGGATACATAAGCCATAATGTTTTGTTTGGTCAAACAGCTATCGTTTGTCTAAACAGAGCAGGATTGTTTCAGTAAGCCCTTAACCTCGTACACACAAAGCTAGAGTCTTGTCAGAACTCGCTCAAGCTGGCTTGCCCAGAGCAGGTGTGTTTTGTGACAGAAATCCAGTTTTATGTGCACAAGCCATCAAGTCAGAGCCCTGCCAACTCTCTCTTCCTCCCTCCCTCCCCTCCACCCCTCTCCTCCTTCTGCCCCCCATCCCAAACAATCTGCTTTTCCTGCCAGAATCAGAACAAATTGTGACATCGATTCTGCTTTGCCTTTTTCAGGCCCTTCTCAAAGCTTCTTGGCCATGAGCAACAATTTGAGAGATCTGACCCAAATGGAAGGGAAGGGAAGGGAATGGCTGACTTATAACTCAGTCATTTGAGAACTATGTAGCTTCAAACACATGAATGATGTATTGCAACACTGTAAGCTGTTGACTTTGAATCACATCCAAAAGCTTCCATCAGGTAGCATTAGCTATGGATGGTAATTCAAGGCCTGAATTTAACTACTGTCTTAGCATTTCATGTGGTCTACATCAATTGGCCCCCAAATTAAAATGGATTGCAAATCATTACTCTTGCTGCAGAGCCAGGGTGCAAAATGTGTGGCTCAAGGAATTCATGCATTTCTCCAGTGTCTTGTAGTATCTCCTTTAACTTCTTGAGAAATGGCAGCTAACCTTTTTGTATTGTGGGATTTGTGTGAAGGCTTTAGGGGCCGAATGGATATCTCAAACAGTTTCAGAGGTTTAATGTACCCATGTCACCCTTTAACTAATTCCTTACTGGCCCCACTAGCTTCTGAGTGCAGCCCTTGATGTATCCTGCAAAACCATGTGTGGTCCTTAAGTAGAATCCTAGGGCTGGAAGGGATTTTGGAGGGCTTCTATTCCAACCCCATGCCTAAGGCAGGAGTCCTTAAAGGCCTGGACAAATAGTTGTCCAATCTTTTCTTGAAAAACTCGAGCAATGGAGCATCCACAATTCTGGGAGGCAAGCTGTTCCATTGATTAATCATCTTAGTGTCAGGAAATTCCTCCTTATTTCCAAAATGCTGCTGTGAATCCACAAATGTACATGTATGTGAAGAAAAACATGGGGGTGAAGCTTTTTCTATATTTGTTCCTTTGAATCAGGGACTTTCTCTCTCTCGCACCACAGTCTTATAGTCAGATACCATTTATGTTTACCCCTATATTTTGCAATACAAAATTTCATTACATGTGTACTTTAGTTTAAGCCAGCCAGTTGAAATACTTGAATCTGAGGATAAGAGATTAATCTGTGTAATCTGTGCATTGTCCAAAGATGTGAAAACTGTTATCAGAATATTTTAAGATGATAAAATACAAACTAAATGATAAAAATAGTTGATCGGGAATAATAGTGATTAAGGCATCAGACTAGAAACTGGGAGACTGAATTCTAGTCCCATATGAGACTTAAAGCCTGCTGGGTGATCTTGGGCCAGTCATACTGTCTCAACCCTAAGAAGGGGCAAAGGGAAACTACTTCCAAAATCTTCCCAAAAGAACTACAGAGATTTGTCCAGTCACTAGGACTCAAAAATTAATTCATAGGTGCACACACACAAAGGATAATTTAGACCTAGGAAAAAAGGGAGCGTGAAAAATTCTAAACAATCTTATCTTGATTCTATGTGGTATAAGAAGGGGCAGACGGAAAATCTGGCAGGTTTTCAAAATTTTGTTACTATGTCCTATGACAGTAAAGAAAGATTCCTGTAAACCTTGCAATGTCTGTTTCCTGATTTGACCTACCTTGAAATATTGAAACTTTGAGTTGGAAGGGATCTAAAGATAATACAGGCAAAGTTTCTTAATGCAAGAAATCCATTGCAACAACCTCTCTGAAAGATAAGCACTCAACAGCACGTCAAAACTTTGATGGTAGTTTTTAACTAGACTTTTAAGCAGCCTGCTCCAGCTTTATATCTTTGGATAGATGGAGTTGAAATTCAGTTTTTTGCTAAATTTAATTGAATCTTTGAAATTTAAATTTTTACCACAGGGTGAAAAAACTCCAATGAAATGAGAGATGAGAGAATATAAGAGATGGACTTTACAGGAAATCCTATTCATTGTACTGAAGCTTGCTGAAAGAAAAAGTGGATAATGGCCAAATTTCAAAATTTGATGATAAGCTAACTACATTAGCCACAAAGTTCAAGGTTGTAGTTTCCTAGCTTGCTTGGTCATGTAATAAAAATTCTGAGTGACTAGACAAATATCTAACTGTGAGCCTGAGAATATCACAAACATTAACTTGCACATTTCTAACATAGTACTACTGAGATCTGAACTGGACTCAGTTTGGAAAACTTCCCATGCCTGCTGTGGGTTATGTGTGACCTCCAGCCAGTCATACTAAAATGAGAAGAATAAAAGGTTTACCTAAACTCAGTGCAGACAATTATCATAATGTGCAAGACAAGTGATAAATAGATCTAGCCCTAGGAGTAGGGTCCCTAAAGACTACAGTTGGGTCATATTTCAGACTAGCAAAGACAGGAAATTTTGCTTCTATATTCTGAATGCTTGTGGTATTGTTATGCAGAAGAATTTTTTTTGTTTCTTTATTTTCTCATAACTCAAAAGGAACTGAGGGGATCAAACTTTTTTTCCTTAATAAACACTGAGTGGAGACCACACCGGAAGACTGAAGTTTTCAAGATGTGCTTATGAAAGTAGCCATTATAGTAGAAATAGTTTTATAAAATTCATTATAACAACAAACAGCATGCTTGTTATAACATACAGCATAATTAGGTTGTTGTTGCTATGAAATATTATGTTATGTTATAAGGAAATTGCGATTAAATATTTTTAAGAGTGTTTCACCATTTCCAAAGGAGTTTTCCAGAAGTTCTAGGAAAATATAAGCAGCAGCAGCAGCAGAAGAATTTATGGTGTAGTTCATTGGCATTATTCAATTCACTTCTTGAAAATGAACGGAGGAACTTAATGTGATCATGATGCAAGCGGTGGTGATATTTTATTTGGGTCTAATCCAACAATACTGGATTTGAAGTTCGTACTTCAGAGATGGAAGAATATGGAATCGGTGTATATTATTCAGAAAAAAAGATGAAAGCGTGAACAGGTTTTTTCTTCTCTGACAACTCTTTCCAAATAAGTCTGCATTTGTTAGTTATCACAGCAGACATTTTTCTTCTGTAAATATATATGATAGTCCCTATGTTTCATATAATAGCATGTGCCTTAAAGTAAAAAAGCTGCTGGAAATTTTATGTGTGCAATTCTACAGGCATACATGGAAATCAGTTATTTTGGTGCCAGCACTGGCTGTTGAAAAATCTTGGCTATCCCAGTGGAAATCAAAACAAATTCCTAGCAATCATGGCTGAAAAAAAAGACCGTGTTTATATATCCCTCCAAACTTCACTAGAACTTTATTTCCAGCAAAGGAAAAGGGTTCCACAAGTTCTTGCAAACATGGAAGCTTTTCTCCTAAGTTGGTGGGCCGTCATTTCAGTTCTGTTTTTATATTTTAAAAATTAAAGTAAACCAAGCCTCTGTAGTAAGCAAAACCAAGCAGACTGTGAGTTTATACATGTCCTGAATGGCACAAAGAGGTGAGAATGACGCAGCATGATGATGTGACATTATTACTAGTGGTACAAAAGATGACTGCCCCCGCCCCATCCATCCCTCATCAAACATAGTCTAAATCTCATTTAGCATCACACTAAGGAATCATAATTTAGGGAAAAATACAGTGGCAAAATTATATTCCATATCAATTATCCATTGCAGTTGGCTGCAAAATTCACAGAACTACATTTACTTCTTTATTCTTCTGGTTGTATAACTTCTTGAATTATGTATTTCCATACTTTAAAAATTTGTATCTTTTAATTGTGATGCAGTCTTTCCATTTCCTTTTCCTGCACCTATATATATTTGCTTCCTCGGTGCCAATTGTTCAACAATTGTTAACAGGAACAAAAGTTCCTGTTAAGGAACTTTCTCTCTCTCTAAAGAGGTTTTGTTTTCTTAGCACAATTACTGCCACGTGGCTTGCCTTTCTGCAGAGATCCAATCTGGAATGAGAGATTAAAAAAACCTGATAAGATCTAGCTGTGCTATGAAATAAAGAGCAGACTTTCTTGGCTACAGAGTAATCACATCTGGGTGGCTGAGAGACAGTAGAGAAGGAGGAGGTTCTATAAAGTAATTCATTTTTTTTAGTAAGCATATTCATTGCTTGGATCTGTCTTTGAAAATATTTGCAGCAATTCATTAAAGTCTACATTCTTAAAAGGCAGTCTCTGGAAGGATAGTCTCACAGACAGGGGAAATACTGTGGTAAGCAGTGTTACCTGTGTTATTTTCATCTGAAGCATGGGGTACAAATTATAAAAAAGAAGCTGTCCTGTTTACTTTGGACCTCTGGGCTTTCTTTTACTGTAAATTTCTTTTACTGTCTGAAGAGGAAGGGCCAAGAGAAGGAGGGATATGTGCTAAAGATCAGAGAGGAAACAAAATTGTATGGAATTTTTGTTTTGTGAACATGAACTTTTTCCTAGACATCTTTTAGTTTCTAAACAATTAGTCATAACTACTATATTTCCCCAATTTCTTCAGAACAGGTATGCTTACATTTTTTTAAAATTAAATCTACAATTCTTTGAACTTGAGGGCAATCATCAGGATTGCCTTAGAATCAAGATTCTATATTTTACCAAAGGGGCACAAGGTATCTGTCATTCTGAACTGTGGTCTTATGTTCCCTTCCAATATAAAGAGGTTGGTGTGTAGCTGAAATGAGATACTTTTGGATTGACTACCATTAGTACTACAATGATAAGATCTGCAAAACAAATTTTTCACTAGTTTGCATGTATCAACAAACTTCCTAGTGCCATTATACAAACTTGTACAGTGATACAATTAAGGAGGAAAGGAGGAGGAAATGAAAATAGCTGAAATATCATAAAATTGCTTGTCAGATTTAATTAACTCAAGCCTTGAGATCAAATGAGGCTTTGCAAATCCTGCTTAACATTTCACAAGATTTTCAAGAATTTGGCCATTTTTAAGAACATTATACTATATGTACATGTGTGTGTGTATTATTGTCATATGTCACACACATGTACACATGTATATGTATATGTACACACACACAGAGGGAGAGATATCTGTAATATTAGATATCTGTAATATGGTGAGAGATATCCACGGGTACCCTGTTGCCAACCTACAGGATATGGTTCATTTCAACTAAAGATTCAGATAGAGAAATTATGCAGGGTGTGATGCAGAGAATGCCAAAAGACTAAGAGATCAAATATCTATTGAGGGCAAGAGCTCAGCCACTTTACAGTATTTTTACATGATTCCATCTGTCAACTGACAGCCTGTTAGCTGGTACAGGAAAATGTGATTATATCATATATTACTGAGTTTCAAGGCCCGGGTACCTGTTTCTTTAGCAAAATACTTTTAATTCTTTGGTGGGGAAAAAAGTCATTGGTTATTTTATTTGTTACATTTATATTCTGCCCTTTCTCCAGGAGATCAGGATGACCTATTTACTCCTCCCTGCTCCACTTTTTTTTGCCATAACTATCTATAAGGTAGGTGGGTCAGAGAGCAAATGGTTGGTTCAAAACTAACTCAATGGGTTTCTGTGGTTGAGGGTACATTGAACTTAGATCTATCCAGGTAATTCCAAAATTTAGGCGCTATATCATATTGGCTTTCAAACAACAGTTGATATATACAGTATGTTCTGCTACCCTCAGCAGGTGGCAGCACCTACTCAACTCTGAGCTCAAACATTAAGCAGGATCACTGCTGGTTAATAGTGGGATGTAGCAGGTCAAGAAGAAAAAAATCTTGGAATTCCAAGGCTGTGGGCTAGACTGGGAGTCTGAAAAACCACTCTGGAAGAAAGTACTTCCAGGCAAACCACATCTATGCTACTACCAAGTAAATTATATGAATATGGTCACTGGGAATCAAGCTCACCTCAAGAAAATCTGTACTTTTAGACAGGTTGACCAAAGCAGATGATTGGGCAAGATCTGCAAGATTGTCTTCCATTCCATAATTTCTATGATATTCTATGATAAAACTGTTGGATTCAAATTTTATTTTTTTTACTAGCACCTGATTTCTCCAGTGTCTGTCTCCTTCAAAATTCCAACTCATGGAACATTTGAAAAGGAATAAATCCTCCAAGTCAACTCAGAAGTTTGTGGGGAAAAAAGAAAAAGCTATTGTGATAATTTTGCTGATTAGACACAGGTAGCAGCCTTTGCTAGGCAAAGGCTGTATCCTATAAAGTTGAAAATGCTTTGTTGTAAATCTTGGTATATTAATAGTTAAATGCGCCTCCCCCTCAGTCTGGGATATATTCCCTTTCTAATGGATATTGCTGTGGGAATTTCAAAATTGCTACATTACAGCTATTTAACTTTAATTTTACAAGTACCAAAAATAGACAACTGAAAAAAAATAAGCTTGCTGTTTTCAATTAAGAAGAGATTTTTTTATTCCCTTTCCACTGCCATTCTTGTTTGGAAAAATAACAAATGGTAAGATGGAGAATAATCAACTAGGAAAAAAACCAGCATGCAGCTTTCAGGGCAACAATATTCTATCCCATTTAAATATGTATGAGATGGACTGAGAGAATCTTTCCTGTATATAAGTATAGTAAGGATAGAACACTTTATATCCCTTTTCTAACTGGATCATAAGATAAATCTATATTTTTCTTCTTTATAAAAAATACTTGTATGCACATACTTGGGTTTACTTCTATTCTTCTTGTCTGTTGAACCTGTGTGATGAGTATGTGAATTAGGAGACACAGTTGCATATACTCCCTTCTGGGAGGGAGGGGATTTAGAACAGAACCGTTGCCAGTGTTCCAAGTCAGGGATGCATTTGAGATTTAAAAAAAAATCTTTTTGGATTACACAGATAGAAATAAACAATTTATAAGAAACCAGTTAATAATGAGCAATATTGAATATTTGGGACAACTATAGAAAAATAGTAAGTCATAATTTCCCCCTTCATTTCATTATTTGATATCTATTTTTATGAGGAGGAGAATACCCCAAATTCAGGAGAAAGACAATCATTCATTCAGATTGCAGGTCTTAATTATTCACAAACAGAAGATAAAGTCTTCTGATATTCTAACTGCACAATAGTCTAGTCTACCTGACTGGTTTCATTCATTTCAAAGAAGTAGTACAGCACAAAAACAACTGTAGAAACATTTATAGATTTGACAGCATTAGAACATCTTACAACATGTCATTTTATTGGGTTTAAATTATAAACTGTTAGTGAAAGTTAACTTTGATGGAAGTGGCCGAAAATGGCATGATTAAATGGATGCAGAATTTTATATAGTAACAGTGATACAACAATGAGATTTCCAATGAAAGAATTTACTCTGAATATTATACTCACAGAAAATTGATACAAGATGTTATATCATCGGTACATTGCTACAGTCTTGATTGCAAAAATTTTTAATTCTTTTTCTATAATGTATTTGAAGTACAGTGAGCAAATGGAATCATTTTTTCACATTCAGTGACAATGTAGACAATTTTTGGAAAATTATTCATATCAGAATGAAGTGAGTTGTGAAAATTGAATTTCTGAAGAGGATCCAAAAATTTTCAGCATTTTGCCAATGCATGGAAAGGTTTGCAGAGTTTGGTGGGGTGGTTTTGCAGCATTTGTTCAGCAAGGTTCATTCTATGCTGCTGACACCCATATGTGTTATAAGTGAATGTTAATTCTCCCCTTTCCATCTGGATCCCATGTATGGCAACTTCAGCAAGTGGTGAGATTTATGTCCTGCTGAGGCATTCTGCAGCTTTTAAGCCAGAAATGTGATTGAACTCCAGATGTTAACAAGATGCAGGGACTCCTTTCTACTATTAAAAACGTGATTACTTGTTTTACTCATGACAAAAGCTATCATATTAACATATTAGAAATGGGATTGCAATCCTGTTTTCAGGAAAGCTGAGTCAGAGCTAGATAATATAAACACTAAATAGACTTTCTAATGACTACAATCACTACAGATTTCATGAGTGTTGGTGCTGTCCATGTTCAGAAGTTCAAAGTTAGAATTCATAGCAGTTCTTCTGGTTGAATGCATATGATTGGATTCTATCTTAGCAAGGAAGTTTCAAATTTTAAAAAGGTTATTCCATCCATCACATGTTGAGAAATTTTGAACATAAAATGGAGCATAATGCAGAGACTATATTTCAGTGGCTGCTTTGTCCAAAAGTCAGAATAATGAAATATATTTACAACAGGTTTAATGGTAAAGTACATAGTTTAAAGGCAGTTCCAGATTTACCCTCCAGCATTTTTCCATCTCAAGTTTATTTTACACAGTCTGACCATAAGATGAAGGTTAAGCAATAAATACTTAATGCAACTGTTATATTTCTAGGAAAATCCATAGCATTACACAATCTGCTGAAGAAAAGAAATACAGATCTCTGCCTCCCTTTCAGATTTAAGCCCAACTCAGCCTGTCTTTCTCCAATATAAAGTTTTAGGGTATCCTCTTCCTTGCTTAAGGAGAATTAAAGATGAATCATCTCTGCCTTTTAGCATTTTTTTAGGTCACTGAAACATATTCAGTGGTATATTATTATTATTGGCATCCTTTTGTCTCTTAACTTAAGTAGCACAACTTATGGAAATTGAAGATGAGACATTACAGTTTAAAGGAACAAAGTATGTTCATTTTGACCAACTTGCAAAGTCAGAACACTTTTTATTCTCAGTCTATTGCAATTATGGATGCTGTGATTGTGGGTACTATATGAGGTTGAGACCACAAGCCTACGTAGGTTGTTCTGAGAATAATATGAATTGAAAGCAGTGACATTGACTTCTGAAAATAATCTATGATTACACTGTACATTCTAAATAAACAAGTAGTGTACTATAGAATATGGATTTTCTAGAAAATAACAGGAAAAATCTTAGTTCATTTGAATTTAATCATTTAAGTGCTTAGATAATTTTTTAAGACAGACAATGACTAATCTCACATAGGTTTAAAAACAATAGTTCTAACAGCAAAATGTTTTCCTTGCTTTTAAATGATTTTTTTCCCTAGAGGTTCTCCTCAGTATGAAATACACATTTCCTTTATCAGAAAAAGTGCCTCTTTTAAGAAGAGGCAGGCCATCTGTACTTTTTTTGTATATTAGAAAGTAACGCTTTGGTCAATATTTTTTAAGAGGCACTTTCTCAGGAGTGCATTTTAATAGGATTTATTTTTCTATAAGCAATTAAACAAATATTTCCATACAAGTATAAATCTTTACGTAGAACCAGTTTGCTGTGGTAATTGAGATGCTGGCCTAGAAGCCAGGAGATCACATCTTAGATAGGAAAGTAAATTGGGTGATTTTGGGATAGTCACTTTCTCTCAACCCAATCTACCTCACAGGGTTGTTGTTGTGGGGAAAATAGGAGGGCAAAAGAGTATTATGTATGTTCACCACCTTGAGTTAGGTACTTTAAAAATAATAAAGGAAGGATACAAATCTAATAAATTAATAAAATAAAAGAGCTGCTGCTTCCAAGGCTTCCACAGCCAGTAGTGGCTTTCATAATATGTAGCTGAAAAATTTCATGTTGAAAACACCATGCTAATCCATGGTAAAGTAAACATCCTGATATGATTGCTCAATTATATGTGGTCATTTGAGGTAAGTAAAATTTTGTCACAATTAGATTAATAGTTTCTCAGCAGACCTACTCTTCCCAACACTTCCTGTCAAATTATTATCTTACAACATAAAATGTTACATTTCTTTAAATGTATTCTCTGCTCCTGTTGAAATTCAATTCACCCTATAGTCCAAAGACAAACAATGGTTAATAAAACATTTTAGTACATAAACATTTAAAAAGATTAATAATGTGATACAATGTATATACTCACAAGTAAGACTTTCTTGGTAAGTAAGTTTGTGTTGGGATTGAAGCCTAAGTAATACAAAAAGAGTTTTCCAATTTTATAATCAAAATATGGTTCCTAACACAGATAGGACATCATTCCTTTTGAACTGTAAGCTGCCCAGAGTCATTGACTGAGATGGGTGACCATAGAAATTGATCAAATAGATAAATAAAAATTCCTATGTATTAAGTACGAAGAAAAAGGGTGAAGGCAACAGTAAGATGTAGTGCTGCTCTGGAGAAGGTTCTGCTTAGAATGCAGATGAAAGTCAAAGAAGACAAGTCTGAGGTTTTTGAGCAAAAAAAAATCCCAAGCCACCCAACCAGAAACAATGCAAAAGAAAATAGGATTAGACCTTTGTGTTGACATCATATAGATGGCCTGTTAAAAGTATATGAAAGAAGCACATCTGTCCCAAAGTAAGTACTCCATCTGGAAATACTCATAAGTTGGAGAACTATGGTCTCTTGGTGGCTCCTTCCCCCTTCCCTAAAAGCTGCCTTATTGTCAGGATTTGGGTCAGAGCCATGGCAGTAAGAAAGAGAGAGTTAGTCTCCCCACTCATATCCCTCCCAACCTAAAATGAAAATTAGCCATAGAAAGAGGGGAAAACCCTATTCAAGCCCTGTTTTTTTCCTCTCTCTAGAGCTCATAAGCAGAAATATTTGGGATGTGATTTAAATGAAGTGAACAATATAAGGAACAGACTATACCCCTGCCTCAATGAAATGGTCAGCCAAGACTACTTTTAACAAATAGTCTAAATAAAAATCTGGAAATAATCTCTAAAAATCTGGAAAACTGATCTCCCATAGATAAGCCTTAAATGAGCAATGGTGCTCAGAGCCTCCCCTTTGTCTTCATTGCTGGCACAAACAAGTTTTCATGGAGCTTGTTTTCTTTAATTTTATTTATTATTAACTGATATCTGTAGCTACCCATCTCAACAGGTGACTGGCTATATATATTTGTTCTGTATTGTTTTAATTCTTTCTGTGTTTTTATGTACATCATTAAAACAGAAAGAATTTAAACAATAGAAAACAAATATATATGGTTGCCAAGTAAAACTATTTCCATGAACATTAATCCAGCAAAGAAACCAAATGTGCCAGGCCCAAGCACACATTTTCCTAGGATACTTCTCAATTGTCTTTTTGTTTTGCTTATTACTGTCTGGATGGCATAAAGCAGACAGAGTAATTCCACAAAGCATCCACACGAAGAATTTTGTATTGGTTCATCACGCATCCTTATCAACACACATTTATGACAAGGTTCTTTTTAATGTCCAATCCTTTGCATATCTGAATTGTGGTGTAGAAAGATAATAAACTCTCATCCCCAGGATGATTGAAGCGGCTGCATGGTAAAGGATTCAGGCTATGATAGAAGCAGCTGCACGGTGATGGATTCAGGCAAGAGTGAGGGAGTCTCCCCCAACCCAACAAGGGTCAATTTAGTGACCAATCAGGATTACAGATGTGACCACGTGACATGGACTACATTTCCCAGGATACCTTAACTACATTTACCATGATGCATTCCCTTAAGGGGACAGCTCTCAAATCCTAACTAACCATCCCAAATCCTATTAACTCTAAAATGTGTGGACAGCACACTTTTTATATTCTGATCTTTCTGAAACCATTTTAAAATATACCCAAGATAGATAATCAGTCTCTTCTGATTATTTTCAGTCCGATTTGGACATAAGGATGCTATGAGAGGTCCTAGACTAGCACTGGCGATGTTACTTAGTTAAGGTAATGAAACAAGCAATCTCAGAGAGCACCAAGGACCCCTCATTTCAACCCTGAGCTATAAATATTCTCCTTAATTGATAAGGATGCTATGAACATACTGAATAAAAATAATGCAGGTTGAACTAGGTATTTAACTTTTAAAATGTCTGGTCTGTCAGCCCTGACCTAGTAGACCAGTAGAAACAAGTATCACATGAAATACTAGAATTCTTGATGTAGGTTAATAACAGAAGCTTGAACCATGTTTCTTTTCTCTCTTTTACACCAATGAGTGTCAAGGTGAGGCAGTCATCAGTTTCTTTTTCATACCTTCCTGTTTTCCTGGGTTAAGGCCATGTTTTCCTAATAGCTGCTTCATATTTTCTTAAGATTCTCTTCATTCTTTCAGCATGGATGTGCATGTGCCTTCAAGTCAGTTTTGACTTCTAGAAACTTCCTGGACTGCAGTTTTCTTGGGAAAGTTTTCCACAAATATCTTGCCATTTCCTTCTTGGGAGCCATGATGGTGCAGTAGTTAGAGTGCAAGCTAACTCTGCCCACAGCCAGGAATTTGATCCTGACCAGCTGATTGACTCATCCTTCCAAGGAAATTGAAAATCTTTTAATCTTGCACCTTTCAGGTCTCAGTATCAGGGCTGTAAATGTCTGCCACCTTGTTCAATTCCCATAAATCTTGCAAGGAAAAGATACTCTCATAAAGCCTTCTTGAGATAGCCAAACTGGACACGTGAAATGTAGTTGTTTTTTAATTTAAGAAATGTATATTGTTGCCTGACACAAATGAAACACTAGACAGAGTATATCAATATAATAGAGCTGTGCCGGTGAAGTGGTTAGAATGCAGTATTGCAGACTAACTCTACCCACAGCCAGAGTTCAATCCTACCAGCTCATTGACTCAGCATTCCATTCTTCCAAGGAAATTTAAAATCTTTTAATACTATGCTACTTATTTGAAAACATGGAAGCTAATTAGGTGAATAGGTGCATTGTGAAAAGTCTCAAAATATTTTATCTTTGTGTTATTAATAATCAGACCTTGCAATTTAAATGAAATATTTGTGTTTTCTTCTTCATAAAAAGGATCATTTAATAATAAAGAGGAAAGGGAAAATCTAGGCATATTATTTCCCTATATTTATACCAATTGTTCAGTACATTACTTATTATTGCATATGTCTTATAAATAATTTATTTCTATTTGTATCAAGCCAGATATATTTATACAAATCACCTGAAAGTCCTGCACCTTCAGTAGAGATAGTTGGGTCATAAGAAGATACAATCCGGTATAATCTATGTTAAGCAATTTAGTTTGGGACCACCTCTCCACCTCAGTCTTTCAAATCCTTTCCAATCTTGAGTTTAATCATTGGTCTTTTATTGGACTATATTTGGATTACTTGTTTATGCCAATCAGTTAATATAATATTTTCAATATGTATGGGGATCATTTGGAAAAGGAAATGAAGTCTAGGTAGGGTATTCATTTTAGCAGCTGCAACAGCATTCATGGTTATAACACTAGTAATATATGGGTATCAAATTGCTCTTATTTTCAGGCCTCTGCTTAGGCCTCATATGATTTCATTCTCAGGACAGGATCTTCATTTGGAACTCTTCTTAGTATAAAATATCATTATATTTTCTTTCTATTATAGTGCTAACAACAACTTCAGTGGTTGTATTTTAGATTGGAATATAAACTGTGGAATATGTAAATTTTACCCCCATTCAAAATTAAGTGCTTAAAAATATCTGGAGATCTGATCAATCTCAACATCTCATATAACTTAGGTCCTGATAGAGTGAACTTTCCATCCTAACACAGTACAAATACTGGGAGGCTCTCAAAGAAATGAAGTATTATCCTCAATAGATATATTCCATTCATATACAAATCAGATTTTGTTAGTGTACCCCAATTTCAAACTAAATGATTTTGCAAAGGTTTTAAATGGCAAAGAAAGTAATTTAATTTTAGGCTAATGACAAAAAATGTACCATGTTTTGGCCAGAAAGTAAGATCAAAGTAGGATAATGATCATTACTTTCATTGTGTACATATATACCAAGTCTACTTTTAGAAAACCCTTTTGATCACAGCAAAGGAGATTAAGTCTCTCCTAAGATTTCAGTAATTCATAAAAGTAATTCTATCTACTCTGATATAAAGTATTAAGAATGTGAACTATCAAGAAACTATTGCTTTCAGTCGCCTTTGTGTTCAGAAAGCTTTGAGATCAATCAACATTCAGCACTTTTAAATCTAGAAATATTAATATATAAAAACAAAGATGAAAACTTTGATTTAAATCAATCAAAACTAACTGAAGATGCTTATATTTTAATTATCTAATGTCCATTGTCAGCTTGGAAGCCATTAGAAGAATTTTGGATTCTCTTTGGGCTGGGGAAAACCTGGAAATCTCAAATTCGAGTTTTTCTCAGATTTGCCAATATGACAACTCTAATAAAATGGATCTTTGGAAAGATGACAGTCTCAGAGTCTTTTAATTTGGAAGTTGTTACTTGGAATGCTGACAGTCCATATTATGTTATAGTCTCTTGTGTTTCATTGTATCACTTCGACAACTCTGGAATGCCTTGCTCTCATTTCTCAGAAAAGGCAAATTGCTAGAATGGTAAATTGAATTGAAGCTGAGTAAGTATTAATTTCTTCAGTTTTAATCTCCTGAGGCAAAAGAGGGCCAAACTCCGCTTGCTAAAAACAAAAAAGTAATGGTCTATTGAAAACCATATTCCAATGATAGAACTTCAGCCAAACTAAATTATGAATGTGGTCAGTGCAACATTCCTTTTGAGCAATCTCGTTAGGTATATACTTAGTTGTAGCGTGGGCCAGAATGTTAACCCCCAGGGAAAACAACAAAATCCCGTGGTTACTAGCAGTGCATGTTGGGATATATATCTTCAGTGAAGAGCTGATACTCTGCTGTGCTGACATTGTCCATTTCCCCTCATTCTTGGCTCAGTTTAGTGCACACTTCAAAGGGGCCTCACCATAAAAGAATGTTTCAACTTTGTGATATTTCCATCTGCTATTTCAATATTATGCACTGCAGGACTTACTTAACAAACTTTTCACTTTGATGCCATCTCAGTAAAGAACTGTTTGACTATGAAGCCCCAAGAGGAAATCTGCTAATCAGATTGCTGGCTTCTAAAGGTTTCTGAGCCTATAATTTAAACTCTAGTGGGAAATCTATGCTCATGCTGCAAAGGGATCTGCCTTAAGGTTGTTCATTTGTAAAGGATGGAGAATAAAGTATGTGAGGAGCACTTTGCTTCAACCCCAAACTTGATATTAGGAGGAAAGGTTGATTCCTACAAGAAAGTTGCTTTTGCTTGCTTTAATTGACTGGTGAAGTCCTCCAAGCCCCCCCCAAATCTTCATCCTCATGTTCTTTGTCCCTAATTTTGTTTGCCTTCAGCCTACAAACCTTCAGCCACAAATGCTCAGAAACCTCTTAAGTTGTTGAAGCAATGTTGTCCCCTGTGAAATCAGCAAATGGCCAATTTGTGGCTTGGCATCTATGATTCTGACTTTCTTCACCTGTTTCTGACCATCTAGAAAGGTTGATATTTTCCAGGTTCCTTCAGCAAAGCAATGCTACTATGAAAAATCCTAAAGACACGTCTTCTTTGTTGCTGCCTCTGCCATTGGAATAGCATTTTCCTGAAATCTGCATAGCCCAGCCTGCTGGCCTTTAGGTCAGCCATGAAAGCCTGGCTCTTCCCAGCACGTCCTAGTGTAGGGTGATTTATAACTTTGCTTCCTGAGTATTATATGAGATTGTTTCTGTCTTCACATAGGATTGTCTATTTTTTTTCTTACTGTAGTTGCTGGTGGTATTTCTTTATATTATGTATGTCACTTAGAATTAGAATGACAATTTGAACAGCTAATAAATTGAATAAATAAACAGCATGCTCCCAGTAAGTCTAGCAAAGGGGCCAACCTTGCTCTGTCTCATTTAGGCATTACTCACATTTCCATCCAGCTGGCTTTCTCTGCTGGGTGACTCTACTGAGACAGTAGTATTGTGACTGCTGCAGTAGAAAGATCTCTCTGGTCACAGATCATTACAACATATTTTTACTTGAAGTCAAAAGAGCCATCAAACTATATGTACCAATAACAACTCCAAAAACCAGAAAAAACAGATTACCCATTACAATAAGGAAGCTTCAATCCAAAAAGAAATCACTTTGGTGGAAAAACAAATCTGGTCACATTGCCAACTTCAAAAGCCGATACAAAAATCTATGCCACCAGATAAAGACTGAATGCACCAATTATCACATTAAACAAGAGGAAAACCTTCTACACACCAATTCCACCCACGCTTTCTACAATTTTGTAAACAACAAACTAAAAGACTCAAGGTCCATCCCACCCCTGAAAGGACCTAATGGTAAAGACTGCAACAATGACACCATTAAAGCAAACCTCTTTAACACATTATTTGGCTCAGTATTTGTAAACATCAATGGATCATGTCCAGTA
Source organism: Pseudonaja textilis (assembly GCF_049901715.1). Classification (NCBI taxonomy): domain Eukaryota; kingdom Metazoa; phylum Chordata; class Lepidosauria; order Squamata; family Elapidae; genus Pseudonaja; species Pseudonaja textilis. Next base: position 102,549,816 of record NC_141992.1, read on the forward strand.
TTTCCTAGTCGAACCACAGACAACTACAATGATCCAATACATATCGATTTTACAGAAGACAAAGTTGAAAAAGCACTACGCAATCTAAAACCATCTCTATCTATTGGACCGGACATAATATGTGCCTACTTCTTAAAAAAGCTATCCACTGTCATAGCCGAACCTCTAAGCATAATCTTTGAAAAATCTTTCAGGACTAGCTCCTTGCTAAAACTATGGTCATGAGCCACGGTCATCCCCATCTTCAAAAAGGGAGACCCCAGCCTAGTTGAAAATTACAGACCAATCTATTTATGCTGCGTCACCTGTAAAGTAATGGAATCAATTATTAACCAATCCATTATCCTCCACTTAGAGACAAACAACCTACCGTATTTCCCCATGTATAAGCCACCCCTTTTTTCCAAAATTTTCAAGCCCAAAAAGTAAGGTGTGGCATATACAAAGCAGGTACACTTTTTATACGTGAAAAATGCATAAAATAATAAAGTAGGAATAAACTGGTTTTCTAGCAGTATGCTATACTTTTTGTAAAAATTGTAAGTGATAAAAAGTGTAAGTGATTACGAGTGCGAGTACGCGATAGCTAGGCATCGGCCTGAATGCTTTGTTCCTACCGTACTCTCGCTCTGATGCGTAGATTGCAGGCGTCGCCCGCACCGCCGACGCGTCATGACCGAAATTGTAGATCTAGACGTCGCGGACGACTTTGTCTGAAGCTTTTTCGTCTGTCGCCGCCCGCACGGACGCCACCCGGGCTTGGCAGCGACCGTCCAGTCGACCTGCCGGCGATCGCGGGACAGACAGTGTTGCAGCACCGCTGCTTTTTTTTCGTGCGACTTGCAAGATTGTACACAGTATTCATTACTGTGTTATTTTGAAATTCTAAAATGGACAAGAGACAAGCCTACACTGCAAGCTTTAAGTTAAAAGTCATTAAGTTTGCCAAAGAATTTGGTAATCATGCAGCTGAGCGGGAATTTGGACCTCCACCAGATCGGAGGGCAATCATCAGATGGAGAAAGCAGGAAGAGAAACTTATTATGAATCTTGAATTTTGTTTCTTTGTAAATTTTCTTTCTTCATAACTTGTTTCTCTAATAAAATATTTTTTTCAAAACTTCACAGTCCAAAAATTGGGGGGGTGGCTTATACAAAGGGGGTGCTTATACATGGGGAAATACGGTACTCTCTAATAAACAATTTGGTTTCAGAAAAAAACTATCCTGCAATCTGCAACTCTTACACTGCAAAAACATATGGACTACACAACTCGATCAGGGCAAAGCAATAGATGCAGTCTACATAGACTTCTGTAAACCCTTCGATTCAGTGGTACACAACAAACTACTACTACAATTAAAATCTTATGGTATCTCTGGACAACTGCATAACTGGATAGAAGCATTCCTATCAAACAGACAATAAATGGTCAAAATTGGGAGCGTCCTATCAAATTCTGTATCTGTCAACAGTGGTGTCCTCCAAGGCTGTGTTCTAGGACCAACTCTCTTAATCCTCTACATAAATGACCTCTGTGATCATATTAAGAGCAACTACGTTCTCTTCGCTGACGATGTAAAGCTATTCAACACCACAGACAATATTGCTACCCTTCAAAAAGACCTCGACTATGTATCAGAATGGTTAAACAAATGGCAACTTCAAATCTCAACAAACAAATGCTCTCTCTTACACATTGGTAAAAAAATCAGAAAATAAAATACAGGTATAATAGTCAAGACCTTGTTGTTGATCCAAACTCTGTCAAGGACCTTGGAGCACTCATCTCTAATGATCTAAGTGCTAGAGCCCACTGTAACTACACAGCCAAAAAGGCATTAAGAGTTGTTAACCTAATCTTATGTAGGTTTTTTCTCTGGTAATATTACACTACTAACTAGAGCATACACAACATTTGTAGATCAAAACTCGAGTACAGCTCATCAGTCTGGAACCCACATTATGTATCTGATATTAACACAATTGAAAAAGTCCAGAAATATTTCACAAAAAGAGTTCTCCACTCCTCTACTCATTGCAGAATACCTTATGCCACCAGACTTGAAATTCTAGACCTGGAAAACCTAGACCTACGCTTCCTTAGGTCCGATCTAAGTATAGTATATAAAATCATACATTGCAATGTTCTTCCTGTCAATGAATACTTCAGCTTCAATCATAACAATACAAGATCAAACAATAGATACAAACTCAAGATTAATTGCACCAAATTTGATTGCAGGAAATACGACTTCAGCAACAGAGTGGTCAATGTCTGGAGTACTCTACCTGATTGTGTAATTTCTTCCCCAAACCCCAAAAACTTCAACCTTAGACTTTCTACTATTGACCTCACCCCTTTCCTAAGAGGTCTGTAGGGGGTGTGCATACTACCATCCCTGTCCTATTGTTTCTTTTATTTTTCTTATATGTATCCATGTATTCATACCTATGTTTTTACTTATACTTATTATCTTGTAAGCAATTGACAAACCAAATAAAATAAATAAATAAATAAATCATTGCTCTCCATGGCCATTTTAAGCTAAGCCTCTTGCCTCCTTCTGAACAGACTTTCAAGAGTGACCCATCAAAAAGCCCAATCAAACTCTAGTGCTATTTATTTTCAAGCATTTCTTTATCAGTAGGAGTCACTTGAAGTTCTAATAGCATTCAAGGCAAAGGTAACAGAATAACAGAATTGGAAGGGGCCTTGGAGGTCTGCTAGTCCAACTCATGCTTAAGCAGGAAACACTATCTCATTTCAGACAAATGGTTGTCCACTATATTTTGGAAGACCTATATAGAAAGTTTAAAGAGGGCAAAAGCCTTTTTCCAGAACAATTAAAATTCTGAATGTGCTCACTAGTCCTAATGTTTGCTTCTCCATGTTGCTGGAATGTCATAATGTCATATTCTACAGTAAAATGGAATTTGGGAACATTTGCTGTAGAATGTCCGAAGATCCTTATTACAGGTAAAAATTAAACTATCTTGCAGGCCAAAAAAAATTGAGTAATAAAGAATTTTTTTTTTCCCAAAAAAAAAAATTGTGGGGATTTTTATTTTTATTATTTTTGTGGGACCCCCATGTCATTTGAAGGACATGGAGATTATACTCTGAGTCTCATTAACTTGAATGAAATAACAAAGCTGTTGAAAATAAATATACTTTGACTTATAAAATAAGTATTTAACTGGAGTTGTAATAAAAAGACAACACTGCCCAATACTATGACTCTTAAAGAGCAAGTCAGAGGTGGTATTCAGCAGGTTCTGACCAGTTCTGGAGAACCAGTAGCGGAATTTTTGAGTAGTTCAGAGCAGAGGTGCTATTCGACCAGTTCGCACCTATTCGGGCGAACCGGTAGTGGTTATTTGGCATGGATTGCCGAACTGGTGGCAATCCCTGGATGGCCACGCCCCCAACCCGGTCGCCCGGTCGCTCACTTGCGATCGCTCTCTAACCTTTCCGTTCCCCACATCCTCTTTCTCCCCGGGGAAAAGGAAGAAAGGCATGGACGCTGCAAGTATCACTTTCCCCGTGTGAGTTAAATTGTCTGGAGTGAGAAAGAGTGCGGTCTGACAGAGGGGGTGGGAGTAAATCGAGCTTTGGAGCACTTTTGCAACGTAAAAGAAATGCATTTTGGAAGCAGGTCTTTTAAAAACTTCTCCAAGAATTCCCTATGGACACTGCAAGTATAGCTTTCCCCTTGTGAGTTAGTGCTGGAGTGAGAAGGAGTGCTGTCTGACAGGGGGTGGGGGAATCCACTCAACTTGGAGAAATTTAAAGGAGCTGTTTCCAAAATGCTTGTCTGTTAAGTGCTCTCTCTCTCTCTCTCTCTCTCTCTCTCTCTCTCTGTGTGTGTGTGTGTGTGTGTGTGTATGAGAGAGAAAGAAGAGAAAGAAAGAAAGAAAAAGAAAGAAAGAAAGAAAGAGGAAGGTAGAGAAAGAAAGAAAAAAATAGGAAGAGAGAGAGAGATAAAACTCTGTGCTATTATTTTTAATTGTTCCATTATTTATCATGTGTTAATATTTTACACTGTCCCTATACCTAGAGTGATTTTACTGCCTTGCTTTTGCCCAGGACTACCACATATTTTTCAGGGTTTACATGCATTCAATGTCAATAGTCCAGAGCATAAAATACACATGTGTTTAAGAAGAGTTGAAAGGGACCTTGGAGGTCTTCTAGTCCAACCCCCAGTTCAGGCAAGAAAACTGAGGATGCCAAACTCTGAGTAGAAATCCTGGGAAAGGTGTCGGAATAATGCTTAGAAGGGACCTTGGGGTGAACCCTATACCGTTTCAGAGAAATGGCTGTCCAGTCTTTTCTTAAAAACTTCCAGTGATTGAGCACCCAGAACTTCTGGAGACAGGCAGTTCCACTGGTTAATTGTTCTCACTGTCTGGAAGTTTCTCCTTAGTTTTAGGTTGCTTCTCTCTGTTCAGTTTCCATTCATTGCTTCTTGTTTGCATTCTGCTTCTTTGGAAAATACATTGTCCCCCTTTCTTTGTGGCAGCCCCTTAAAAGCCTGTTGCCTATCACACTCTTGAGTAAAGCATGTGAGCCATTTCCTCCTTTCACTGGTCCATGAAAGTACATCTATAGTATGCAGATAATAAAGTCAAAAAAGGTGAACAACATTTTTACAGAACTATAGATAAGTTGAGGCTGGGTGACAAAGAATGGCTGGGAGGGGAGGGGGCAGGTGAGGCACCCCTTAATGTGAGTGACATTGAGTTGGCCATGCCCACCCAGTCACATGACCACCAAGCACACCCACCCAGTCACATGACCACTAAGCCACACACACACACCCAGTCACATGACCACAAGCCACACCTACCAAATAAGCCATGCCCACAGAACTGGTAGTAAAAAAATTTGAATTCCACCACTGGTTCAGAGAACCAGCAAAAAACACCTCTGATTGGAGATTTTATAGTATCTTTCTCCTGCCAGGCCCACCAAGCCACGCCCACAGAACCGGTAGTAAAAAAATATTGAATCCCACCAATGGAGCAAGGTATGTATGTATGTATGTATGTATGTATGTATGTACTGTTTAAGAACTGCCCATCTGCCTCATAGAGAAATTCTGAGATGTGTACAGTAAAATATTAAAAGCATAAAAACAAAGGATTTCTCATGATGATTTATATTTTATTAACACTGAAACTTTTAAACACTATAAGTATCTGAACAGTTGTTATTAATTTACAACAGGGAGTGCAATGGCTCACATGATTAGAAGCTGGATTGACAATCAGCAAGCCCACGTTTGAGACCTGAGTGCTGCTATGTGATGGGCTGAGCTCCTATCATTCACTCCAGCTCCTGCCCACCTAGCAGTTTGAAAGCATGCAAATGTGAGTAGATAAATAGGTATCACTTTGGTGGGCTCATTCACAGAGACATGAAAGGATTCCCCAACTGGGCATCCCCCTGTGATGTCACTAGCTAATCCTCTCAACCCAGAAGAACCTTGGTGCTTCTGATACAAAAACAGCAGCAGCAGTTTACCATAATCATGGTAGTTCAAATTTATGACTACACTTATCATGTTACAAAGACACATAGATATGGATCATGAAGGGATTTACAGACTCATCCAATCTGAGTCTGCCTTTGGTATGGGAAACTCCTTATGATGCCCTTTCTGATCACATATACTCCAGGTCTGACAAATTAATCTGTTTGTCTAGGGGCAGGTTGTAAGCTTGGACCATAATTTCTTAGTGCAATCAGTTTATATAAAAAAGAAGATATCCAACCAAATGATCCATTATATATATTAAGTATGGGAAATAAGAGGCTGAACCAGGGCTTAGTGCAACAAGGTTTATTTACAAGGACTGAACGTGCTTGCTCAGTCTGGAACTGGCTCGCAGCGAACAGCGAAAGGGCTGGACCCAGCAGCCTGCTTTTATAGCAGGCTGCTGGGGAAACCCAGCCAATGAGAAGGGCAGCCGCCCTGCAGCGAGGACGGACCTGGGTGGGAACTTCTTCAAGGTCCAGGGACATAACACCCCTTCCCCCAGATGCGAACACGCATAGTCCTTGAGGTATACTGGGAGGTTTGTGCTGACGTCCAGAGCGGCGCAACTCTGGTGTGCTGTTTGGTGGATCAGAGTCCGTCGGTGACTGTTGGCTCGATGATGAGTCCTGAGTACCACCCTCGGTCGGAGCAGGTCCGGGGCTAGAAGGGTTGGACGCTGGGAGTGTCCTCACGCCCGTCTGGCTCGGATGGGTTGGACGCTAGGTTGCCGCAGTCAGCATTTGGATTCTCTGGTCCGGCTGAAGGTGTTAGCAGGTCATCGGGGTAGATGTTGCTGTGTGGTAGTTGCAGCGGACTCTCACCAGTCTGTGCCCACAGTCGCGGCTGACGAGGGTGCCCTGGCGTCTCGAAGCTGGTCCAGATGTCGTCTCCAGACCCGGCCATCTTCCAGCTTAACCCGGTATGATCTGGGTCCTGTGATGGCTACGATTTCTCCCGGGATCCACAATGGGTCGCCAGCGAAGTTTCTCGCGAACACGGGTTCCTGCAAGACAAAATGCCTACTCCCCGATGTGGAAGCGAGAGGAGAGTCAGGGCAGTAATGTGGGTGAAGCCTGTCCAATACAGTTCGCAGGCGTCTGCCCATCAGAAGCTCGGCCGGGACTTGTTGGTTACCGTGCAAGGGGTTGAATGCTGGCTTAACAGGAAACAGGATAGTCTGTGGTGCCAGTCATCCTTGTTGAACCTGGCCAGGGCTTCTTTAGTGGTCCTAACGGCTCTCTCTGCCAGCCCGTTACTGGCAGGATGAAAGGGGCCGTGAAGATGTGACGAATGCCCAGGTTGGCCGTAAAGCGACTGAATTCGGTTGGCGCTGAATTGGGGACCATTGTCGGAAACAATGGAGTCTGGTAGACCGTGCGTAACGAACAGGCGAGTCAATGCCTTGATGACTGCTTGTGAAGTGGTGTGGATAGTTGTGCCACATCAATCCACTTTGAGTAAGAGTCTACGACCACGAGGAACATTTTGCCATGCAATGGGCCTGCGAGATCGATGTGAATCCTGGACCAGGGTGCGTTGGCACTTTCCCACTTGGTGGGGGTGGCAATTGGAGGGATGGACGGGAAACCTGGCAGGGATGGCAGGAGCTTACCCATTTGTTGATGTCCTCGTCGAGGCCGGGCCACCAAATGTAGCCGCGCCAACGCCTTCATTCTGGCGATGCCGGGTGGCCTCGTGCAACGCCTCCAGCACTCGGGTACGCAGAGATGTCGGGATGACCACTCGAGTGCCCCACAGCAGGCAGCCCTGTAAGCTCGATAGTTCCTGTAAGCGGGTCTTAAATGGAGTGAATTTAGCTTCAATGTCACTGCCCGGCCACCCCTCCTCACCCAGTCCAGTACCTGGGCGATCGTTTTGTCCGCTTTGGATTTATTGGCAATATCAAGGGCAGTGATTGGGAGGTCCAGTTGGGTGACTTCAAAAATGGCGTTGACCAGGGCAGGGTCTTCAGCTGGGGCAGGCAGGGGGCAGCGGCTGAGGGCGTCTGCGTGGGACAATGTTTTACCTGGGCGGTGCGAGTCTATACGAGTATGCTGCTAGGAAAAGGGTCCATCTGGTCATTCTGGGGGACAGAATTTGAGGGGTCTGCTTGTCACCTGCTAGTAACCCTAAGAGCGGTTTGTGGTCCGTGACTAGCTCGAAAAAGTGGCCAAAGAGAAATTCGTGAAATTTCTTCACCGCTGCAACAGCTGCCAAGGCTTCTTTATCGATCTGACTGTAATTGCGCTCTGTTGCAGAGAGCGTCCTGGAAAAAAAGCGATAGGGGCCTCGGGCCGTTGGGGAGCCTGTGGCTTAAGACTGCCCCAATTCCGAAGGAGATCGTCTGCTGCCAGTACTAATGGAAGGTTGGGGTCAAACTGGATAAGCACTGCCTCTGATGTGAGTAGCGACTTGACTGCGCGGAAGCGGAGTCTTCTTTGTGTCCCCAATGCCAAACCGTTTTTATCCAGAAGTCTGTGGAGGGTTCTGCCACAGAGGCTTTATGGGGCAGGAAGCGCGTAAAAGTTCAAGAGCCCCAAAAAGGCCTGCAGTTCCGCTTTGGAGGTTGGAGTGGGTGCCTCGTGTATTGCCTTAACCTTGGACTCCAGGGGTGAATGCCTGAGGCGTCAATTTTATAACCCAGAAAGTCCACCTGTCTAGTGGCAATGGCACATTTTTTTTTAACTTGAGGCCATGCTGCCTGAACCTCTCTAGGACTGCTCGAACTCTCTGGAAGAGTTGGGGTCTGTTCCTGGCCGAGACTAAGATGTCATCGAAGTAGGGTACTACTCCAGGAAGGCCCTGTAAAATCCGCTCCATGAGGGATTGAAAAATGCCTGGGGCAACACTTACGCCAAACTGGAGGCGCTTGCACGGAAGGCACCCTGTGGGTGACAATGGTCTGAAGTTCTGCCGTTTGGTCATCAACAGGGAACTGTTGATATGCTTGAGACATGTCCAATTTGGCAAAGATGGTGCCAGGTTCAAAAGTATGTAATAAATGCTGAATGACAGGTACTGGATAAGCGCTAACTTGCAAGAATTTATTGATTGTGGTCTTGTAGTCTGAGCAAATTCTCAGGCTACCATCTTTTTGAGGGTGTGACGATGGGCGTCTCCCATTTGGCGAAGTCTGTAGGCTCCAGGATCCCTTGTTTTAGTAATTTATCTAATTCAAGGTCTAATTTAGGCGAATGGCGAATGGAACTCTGCGAGGTTTTAACCGAATTGGGACTGCCTGGGGATCGACTGAAAATGAGATAGGGGTGCCGTTATAACACCCTAACTCATCACTGAATACGTCTGAGTAATCAGCAAACAGGGAGTCCGTGTCAGAGGTTGAGGTAGCATGGACTCCTGTTAGCCCTAAACCGAGGTGGGGAAACCAATCAAGTCCCAAAAGTGTAGGGAGGTTGCCGCTCACTACCACTAGAGGTAGGTGGCCCTTAAAGGTTTTAAAATTAACAAAAAACTTGCCTCTGCCGATTACAGGAATGGTCTTCCCCTGGTAGTCCTTTAGGCTAAGCTGGCACTTCTGGAGTCGGTTTCTTGATAGGCTGGGTTGAAGCTCCTTGAGGGTGTTCCAGGAAATAATGGAGAGCGCTGACCCCGTGTCAACCTCCATGTTGCAAGGTTTACCTTCTAATAAGACGGAAAGAGAGATTTTACTAATAGAATAGCAAGTGTGATTAGCGCAGAGGTGTGTGCGACAGTTTAATACTTGCCTTTGGGGCCCGGCATGTGCGAATGAAGATGCCCTTTGTGCTACGTTGTGTGAGGCTTGGCATACTCTTGCAATGTGCCCCTTCTTATGGCAGTTGTTGCAAGTGGCTCCTTTGAATTTGCATGTGGTCCTCAGGTGAGGTCCACCACAGGAAAGGCACAGGGTGATGTGCTTGGATGGCCGGTGTTATCTTGTCTGGTTCCTGCCTGCGGGCGCCTGGCGTTTGTGAGGCGGTGAATGTCGGCCTCGTCACTTGGGTCTTCTTCGTTGACCACCTCTTCTGAGTGGACGGGAACTGCTGTTTGCTTGGTGACAGGACCTTGGATCTCGGTGGCTGAATGAGATGCCATCTCCTCTGCCAGGGCTACCTCGATGGCTTGAGCGAGGTTAAGGTCTTTTTGGCGAGCAGCCGTCTTTGTAGGTGCAGGTCCTTGACCCCGCAGACCAGCTGGTCTAGGAGCATGTCATCAAGATAGCTGCCAAACCCACAATGGAGTGCTGCAGTCCTGAGAGCAGCCATGTACTGATTGATGCTCTCTTTGTCCCCCTGCTTCCTCATTCTGAAGGTGAAGCGTCTGGCAATCTGTGAAGGTCTAGGAGAATAGTGGTTAGTAAGGATTTCTAACAGTTCTGTCCAGGGGACATTCTTTAACTCACGTGGAGCCACAAGAGCTGTGGCTGTATCGAAAACGATGGCTCCACAGTAGGTCAGGAAATGTGCTTTCTTCGGTGTTCCCCTGCCTCAGCCAATCCGATGGCGTCGATGTAATAATTAAATCGATTCTTGTATGATTCCCACTTCTCCTCATCTGGCTTGAACGCTGGGAAGGCTGGATTGGAGTTCATGTTGTGGGTCTACTGGTTAACCTGTTGGATAAAATGCTTTCTCTCTGGGTAGCAGTAGAGGTTTAGTGCCTGTGCTAGGCAAGTGCTCTCTCTCTCTCTGGGGTAGCAGTAGAGGTTTAGTGCCTGTGCTAGGCAAGTGACTTCAGCTCTGGGGAAGTTTCGCAATTCCTTCTCTCTCTCTGGGGATCAGAAGGTGTTTAGACTGCAACGGTCATTGGCAGCGTCTTTTGAAATTCGCGCCTGTGTGGGCGTTAGCGATTTCCTAATACAACGCTGTGTTGCATTTGAATGTGCTTCAGCTGACAGCTGTTTGAATTTCGCGCCAAAACGGCACGAGCGGCTGCGGCTCGCAGCGCTACACTTCCTCTGTAGCTTATGCTAACAAGCGGCTACAGGCGCTTCTCACTTTCACTAGCTTGTTTGCTGATCGCTTTCTCTCTGGGTTGCGATCAGCGTTTGCCTATTTTGGCTGATCGCTCTCTCTCTGGGCTGCGGATCAGCGTTTTAGTGATTCAGCGTTCGTTCTCATTTCGGGCTGATCGCTCTCTCTGGGTTGCGGTCAGCGTTTGCCCTTATTTTGGCTGATCGCTCTCTCTCTGGGCTGCGGATCAGCGTTTTAGTGATTCAGCGTTGCAGCTTGCCTCTGGTAGCCGATCCCACCTTCGTCGCCAGTATTAAGTATGGGAAATAAGAGGCTGAACCAGGGCTTAGTGCAACAAGGTTTATTTACAAGGACTGAACGTGCTTGCTCAGTCTGGAACTGGCTCGCAGCGAACAGCGAAAGGGCTGGACCCAGCAGCCTGCTTTTATAGCAGGCTGCTGGGGAAACCCAGCCAATGAGAAGGGGCAGCCGCCCCTGCAGCGAGGACGGACCTGGGTGGGAACTTCTTCAAGGTCCAGGGACATAACAATATAAATAAGTAATTATTTACTATACTTGTTAACTGTCCTAAGGCATGACTCTAGAAAATATATAAAGCAGTAGAAACAAAGTAATAGCAATAATAAAATAACAATCAATTAAAGTTACAGGAAAAAATATACATATAAAGAAGACCAATTATGGACCAATTAGCTGGAGCCAAAAAAGCTTGCTGAAATTTTATTTTTCACGATCTTCCTTTTTTCTCCACAATTTTCACAACACAGGAACAAAATGCACCTTTCAAGTCTCAGTATCAGGGCTACTGTAGACAATGTCTGACACCTTATCCAATTCCCACAAACCTTGCAAGAAGAAACTCTCAAAAAGCGTTCCTGAGATAGCCAAACTGGATGTGTGAAATGTAATTATCTTAATTAAGAAATGTATATTGTTGCCTAACTGACACAAATGAAACTGTATAATAGATCTGTGATGGCCAACGGTTAGAATGCAATATTGCAAATTAACTTGGCCCATAGCCAGGATTTCGATTCTGATCAGCTCCAGGTTGACTCATAACTTCCATCTTTCTGAGGTTGATGGACGGGGACCTAGGTTGTTGGGATCTGTTGGCACTAGTCAATATGCTGACATTGTAAATCACACAGAGAGTGCTGTAAGGCACTGTGGAGTAATATATAAGTCTAAGTGCTATTGGTATTGCTATAAAAACAAAAAATCAAGTATAATTAATAGACAATTGGGAACCTTTATTATGTACTACTATATACACCTCACAAGTAGGATCGCCTATCATACTGATTCCAACACTACATAAAAGAATCAAATTTTAAATGCCTTTCTAAAAAATAGTGGAGTTGGAACCAACTGTACGTTGTGGGGCAGGAAAGACCTTTCCAGAAGACAGATGCTGCAATATAAAAGCCACACTTCCTAGGGCTCATAAAATGACACTGCTTCAAGGAATGTTGTGGCAAGGAAGTGCCTGATATAAGCCAGCAAAGAGCTAATACTATGGCCAAGTAGCAAATGGAATATTAGAACTGTGTTATTCAACAGTGGTGGGATTGTACAATCTGCCACTGCATTCTGAATATCTTAGAGGTGTCAAACAAAATTTCTTGAAGGGCCGGAGCAGCATTGTAGTTGTCCTCTGCGGGCTGGTTAGGGAGGGAGGAGGTGGGATGGACACCCCATTTTTGGCACCCCAGACACCCCTCATGTTTGTTTTCAGCCAGGACTGCCACCTGCAGCACCATGCTGGCCAAAACAGGGCATGCCTGTTTTTGCAAGTAGAGGCACCGCGGGCTGGTCCTTTGCTATTTCCAGGCCCGGCCCATGGGCCATATCCAAACACTCTGCAGGCTGGATCTGGCCTGTGGGCCTTGAGTTTGACACCCCTGTCTTACAGCTTCCAGATCGTCTCCAAGGGCCATCTTATGTAGAGGACACTGTAGTAGTCCAACAGTGTGGTATTCAGGGAATGAATTGTTATCTGGCAGTACTGGTTGAATAAGACTGCAGTTGGCAAACCAAAGCTGGGTAAAATCTCTCCGAAAAAATATGGCCAGATTCTGAGGCTCCAGAGTAAGACACATAATAATATGTATTATTCTTGTCACAAGTTTAGAAAATTTAAACTAAATGTTAGAAATAAATATTCTAGTAATAAAACTTAGGGATTTGGCACAAATAAACAATACCTACTTATGGGAGAGCAGAAATGATTCAATTAGAAGGAAAATAAAAATGGTTTATGAATAATTGAATTCTAGGTTTTGTACATAGCTTACAGTGGTTATAATATGTCACTTGTATCCTTATGATTTATATTTACTGTTTTACTGTTTATATTTACTGTTTCTTAGTATGATTTGATTGCTTATTGTACCCTATGACTATTACTAAGTGTTGTATCTTATGATTCTTGACTCTTGACAAATGTTTCTTTTCTTTTATGTAGACTGAGAACATTTGCACTAAGACAAATTCCTTGTGTGTCTAATCACACTTGGCCAATAAAGAATTCTATTCTATTCCATTCCATTCCATTCCATTCCATTCTATTCTATTCTGTTCTGTTCTGTTCTGTTCTATTCTATTCTATTCTATATGAATAACTAGAAACAGAATTTCTCTTAAAATGTCATGTTGTTCTTTTGGGAATATATAGTATAAAGAAGAAAACAAGAACAAAGAAAATGGTGGACAAAGCTAGCAGAATAAGATAGTAGAAACTGCACAATTCTTGCATTTGTTTGGCGTTCCACTACGTTCCATATACTGTCTACCAAACATTTCAGTTTCAGACCAGCTCACTCGCTATTGTTTTGCAAAGCTGGCAGCAGAGACCCATGGCCCTAACAGCCATGAGTCATCTATTTACAGAGTGAATCATGGATATAAGGATGTGGAACAGAGCTGAAGGCCAGAGTCATGGCTGGTGGGAAAATATTTTCATCCTATGGGAAAAATTCCAGTATTGGGGGAATTAATTTTCATCTCAAATCAGATGGAAATGCTGAACTGCTTGAATGCCTAACTAGTACACAATGGCAAAACTATTTGATCTGAACATGTATACTGGCAATGTTTCACTATTCAATAACACAAATGTTTTGCATCTAGATCCAAGAATTTTGGATCAGTGAAAAGAGGCAGATCAAAATTCAGTTCCTCTCAAGAAGAAAGCAAGAAGGCACAAATAAAATTAGAAAATAGTTGGTCTATCATAAAGCTCACTTTGTCTCAGTTAGTTAAGCTGCATCGTGTCTGAACTGGGCTTAGACTGGCCATTCCATCCTTTAAGGCTACAGCCTTTAATCTGGTCAAGAACACTACATTATATATTTTACCATTTAAATTGCAATTTACCATTTAAATTGCTCCTTCCTGTGTTCATGGTGGCTGGTTTCTAAATGGCTTAAGAAAATCCTGTCTAGATGGAGACTTTGGCAATTGCTTATAAAATATTCAACTCAGACTGCAGTCTCCATATCTTCCCACTTGACAATTCCCCTACTTCTGTTTAAGGAAAGTAGTGCAACCCAGACTTATTCTTTAAAAAAAAAACCTGAAAGAAAAACAACTAACTCAGGATAAAAAGAGATCTCCCCTTTCTGTCTCCAAGGTTTGCAACTGGCAATATTTTATATAACTGATAGAAATAATACCGCTGTGTTATTTCACCACTGCTGATAAAGACTGGAGTAGAAGTCAATAGAGTGGGTAGTAAACATGAAGCCATTGTGTTTCTTCCCCCACAGATTAGCCAATAAGCTGCTGAAATTAGCCTGTAACAAATTGAAGCATGACATGTCAGATGGATAAGGGTATTTGAGGTAACCTAGACTCTTCAGACATAAAGCAGAAAATCTACCTTAAGGTTGCGGTGACACTGCAGGGGGCACATTGATTATCCATTTCTGGCTTCCAGAAACGGTTACTTGCTCATTCATTCTGGCAATTGAACAATACAAATATGCTTTGTATTTGGTAAGACTATGCAGAGAAAGTTTGATTCCATTATTGAACAGTAAATAGCATCATATGGAAAGAGAACTTTGCAACTTTAATGTTGATCATCTGAACTGGGAATACAACTGGATTGGACATTGGTACTCATAGGAATATGATCATGCTGTGGTTGAGGCCTTGGGAGGGCCATGGTAGGTGAGCCTGGGCCTGTGTTAAATATACAAGGAGCTTCCCCAGCCCAGTGGCACCCCAGACACCACTTACCCACATGTTCATTTAACAATTCATTGGGGAGGGGAGGGATGGGGGTTCATTAAGTGAGATGCTTTACCTAATGACAGTCATGACGTGACCATAATGACTGCAGGCTCAATTATGGCCATATCTTGAGGACTATCAGCATTTATCCTCAGTCACACAGAATTTAGCAAGTTTATTTGAGGGCAAGCTGGTGAAGTAAATATATATTACTAAACTGGAAAAGAGATCAAAATATGGGAAACAACCTATTGCTTTTTTTTCTTTAACTATTCCCTACAATCCCTCTCCTCTAAAAAAAAAAGACAAAGGTACCTATTCACTTCTGCTCAACTATTTGATCTTCCTAGAATTTGCAGTTATCATCTATCTAAATAATGAATGCCTCCAATAAACTAATTATATACCAGCCAATTTGATGTAGTGGTGAACATGTTGGCATAGAACTAAGAGACTATGCGTTCTAGGCCCCCTCTGGATATTAAAATTGGCTAGGTGACTTTGGGCACTCACACTCTGTCAACCTAACACTCCTCTCAGGGTTTTGGTTGTGGGGAAAATAGGGGGCAAGAGTATTTGCCACCTTGGTTATATAAAAAAGGCAGGATACACATAAAATAGTAATAACAATAATAATAATGCAACTGAAGTTCTTTTAGAATGCAATGGAATAGAGTAGAGTAGAGTAGAACAGAACAGAACAAAACAGAACAGAACAGAACAGAACCAAACAAAACAACAGAACAGAAGTTGGAAGGGACCTTGGAGGTCTTCTAGTCCAGCCCCCTGCTCAAGCAGGAGAACCTATATTATCTCAGATAAGTGACTGACTCTAGTCTTTTCTGAAAAACCTCCAGTGATGGAGTGCCCACGATTTCTACAGGCAAGCTGTTCCACTGATTAATTGTCTCTTTGATGAGTTTCCAACTATTGTTTCTAGCCCTCTGGTGCTTTGGAGAAAAAATTGACCCCTCTTCTTTGAGGCAGCCCCTCAAGTATTGGAATACGGTTATCATGTTGCCCCTAATTCTTCTTTTCCTTTGAGCAACACATTTTTTCCAGTTCCATTTTCTACCATTTTCTGATTTCCTAAAAACAAATTTAATTTATTCTCATTGGTAAGGATGCACTGCCTTGAAGCGCTGGGATCAACCTGCCATTCACATAAAAAATTGAACCAAAAATGACACCTATTATGCTATTAGGACAAGGTACCTCAATGGCCAGGTTTCTGTTTTTGTTTCTGTTCATTAGTACTAAAATAGTGAAATGCAGGCAAGCCATTGTCTAAAGTTTATCTTTGCACAGTCATCCTTGCCAATAGTCCACATGGGTCTAAGCTTGACCCATTTTATCCCATGGCTTTACTTCTATTAAGTATTCATGATCTATTGCTTTGCCAGAATATTTCTGTGCAGTGTTGTTCTTCTCTGGAGCAGTACATCATGTTCAAAATGGCTTCAATGGCTTAAATACACTAAATATTTTTTTCAGATCATTTTTTTAAATGATTCAGAAGTTCTGAAAGCAAGCTCTTTTCTTTTCTTTTTATCAAGAAGAGATGATTATTTAGATTGTTTATTGTTATTGATTAATCAACATTTTTAACAGCAGTGTAGTTTGACGCTTGTAAATACCAGCAGTCTCTGGAAACAGATAGATTTGTTACCTATCTATTTAAACATAACTTTATCTATTTAAAAAAACTTTGTTTGGATTTGGGAAGATTACTCTTATGGTGTCAATCACTAAATAACCCTATTACAAATATCTTATTTTTTTGGATCTAGCTGTTGAAGTGGGATAATAGAGGGAGAGATCTTTTTTAAAAACCATAAGATTAAAGTCACAACTATGCCATCAAAGCCCCACACCATTTTTATAGGAGTCATCTTCATGTTTTTTTTAATTCTTTCTGTGGATATCCCTGCCTTTAAAGCTTGAGAGGCAATTTGTGAGACAGAGGGGAAGTATATACTGTATATTCAGACAGTAGTAGGTTATTGCATGCTGTGTTCCATGCAGCATATTGAATAAACCATGTTTTTATTCTTGAATTTGGTGTGTTGGCAGATATCCTACAGAATGGCAATTTGTGTGTGTGTGTGCGTGCACGCGCACACACGTGTATGTGTATGTGTGTGTGTGTGTGTGTGTGAGAGAGAGAGAGAGAGAGAGAAGGAGGGAGGGGGAGAGAGAGATAAGGAAAGAATTAGTCTCTGTTTCCTATTGCTACTTCTTCACACAGATTGATAGCCACATGTGGCTTCCCAAAAATTGATTTTAAAGCATAGAATATTCTGACTGTAAATGTCTTATGTCACATATAGTTTTGATTCAGGGAAACATTTCTTAATCCCAAACACAGCCCTCAGTTTTTTACTCATAATATGAGGAAATTCATAATAACCTATTTATAGTATTCATTCATTAGACTAGAACTGTTACTATGAGGGTGTCTCTGCTATCTATAAATGTTAGACTGATAATGAATTCATGTTCTTCGAGTTCCATACTAGCATTTTACATTTCAAGGTAATCATTCTCTCAAAATTCCAGTCTTTAGTTGCAAGAGAAGATGCTAGAAAGGAAGGGTAGACATCTGGATTCCATATGTAGAGCTGCCAAGACCTTGAAAATTGTGGAATATTCGTCAATCTCTTCCTTTCATTCTTTTCTTTTTCCCAAAGGAATTATCTTTCTTGCTTCATTCTCCATTACAGATATATAATGCCTTATGCAGGACTGGGGCAAACCTCCAGAAGGGTTAAGTTCAAGTTGAGTGGCCCATAGTTGCCTTTCTTTTATAAAATATATGTATTTCTCCTGGTAAGAATTTTATCCTAGTTTGGAAAAGCATGTAGTGATGTGATCCAGAGAACAGCAATTCATTTTAGGAAGAAAATATCACTCTACCTACCAAGGCAAATAGGTGAGCGTGAAATGTTCAAGTACATCTGATGATTGAAGAAGGAAAAATGGCTGTGGAAGAATATCTGAAGGACAATGATGAAGATGCACTGAAGTTAGTATATCAGGAAAGCTTACTGACTATTGGAGAGACCAAACTGGTGTACAAGAAAGACCAAATGAAGAACAGAATGGGAAGACAAAGCACTACATGGCCAGTACATGGCCAGTACATTACAAAAACAGCAGGGAAAGCAGATAATATAACAAGACCTGGCGACAGCTAAGATCAGGGAAGTTGAAGGAGAGTGAGGGACTAATTCTGGTTGCACAAGACCAAGCCTTAAGGACAAATGGGTACAAAGCCAGAATTGAGAAGACAGCAACAGACAGTAAGTGCTGCCTATGTAAAGAAGCTAAAGAGACAGTGGACCACCTGGTAAAGTGTTGCAAGAAGATCTCACAGGTTGACTACAAGCAGCAGCATGACAAAGTAGCAACAATGATGCATTGGAAGATCTGCAAGAAATATCATTTGTCTGCAAGCAAGAATGTACTAAGGCAGAAGTTTGTCTACCACAAGGATAAAACACCCAGCCACAAACTGAGCAACGTGGTATATGCAGTACAATGCAGTGAGCCAAGCGCAGAGCTGTACATTGGGGAAACAAAACAAGCACTTCATAAATGCATGGCACAACATAGGAGAACAAACCCATCAGGACTAGATTCAGCAGTCCCTCTAAAAAGTCCACATTTTGGACAGAGAGGACCACTGGTTTGAAAGAGGGGTCAAAGAAGCCATCTATGTCAAAATTGAACAGCCTTCTCTCACCAGAGGAGGAGGGATATGACGTCAACTATCTCCAGTCTCCAAAGAGTATAAATCCTTCCATTTCCCCATCATCCTGTCAGAGCTGAAGAAGCTTCTTGGATGACAAGCAAAATGTCTTCAAAGAAAAAGCAAAAAGTCCAGTTGTCCTTGAAAAAGCACCTTTGGGTTAAATTGCTCTGGGACTTTAGAATCCAAACAGACAAGCACCTGCCACATAACATCCTGGACGTAATAAGAAAGACAAATAGAATGACTGTGGCAAAGGCAAGCAAGGGTAGAGTACCTATAGTAATAGGTGCCTTGGGTGCAATCCCAAAACAACTGGAGCACCTCTTGAACACCATTGGCATTGACAAATTCACCATCAGTCAATTGCAAAAGGTGACATTACCGGGAACACCTTTCATCCTGCTTTGATACCTCTAAACTATCAAACATCAACATCTGCATATCCCAGGTCCTACTCAATAGGTAGACAAAAATGCCAAACCCAGTCTGAATATCTGGCTGACTGTGTGATGACCAATAATAATAATATATGAAGAGTTTGGTGTAGTGGTTAAGGCAACAGGCTGCCTTGGGCATGAAGTCAGCTGGGTGACCTTTGGCTAGTCACTTTCTCTCAACCCTAGGAAGGAGGCAATGGCAAATCACTTCTGAAAAATCTTGCCAAGAAATATGCAGGGATTTGTCCAGGCAGGCTTTGAGAATTGGACATGATTCAACAGAAGGAAAAAAAAATGAAAACAGGTGAAGGCAAACAATTTATGTTCATAGACACATTAGATCCACTGCCCTAAATCAAATCTTCAAAGAAAAGCAGCCTGGCAACTCACAATGATTTTTTGTTGTGCTGCTCTTTTTAGGTTTCAATTTAACATTCTTGCTGTGTTTCTATTTCTCTATCCCAATACTTACAGTGCTTTCTTGTTCTTTTTGCATTTTCTTTGGAGGAGGATGGAGGTCAGCTGTCATCCAAGAGAGATCATTAAGAAAACATCAGGTATCCATTCTGAACTATTAGCATTCTATTTACAGCAAACTTAGGCTTGAAAATTAAAGCAAAACTATAATGACAACCACCTCTAGCAATCTGGCATAAACCCTGTAATACTGAAGTTAATCTTTCATCAATGATTGGCAGTTTAAATGGGTTATAAATCTACCAGATGGCCTGAGCCAGAATGGTATTTTCATGCATAAGATAAAAATCATGGTTCAGTTTCTTATGAAATTAATGAATTGATTGTTATTAATGTGGGAAGGAAAATGTGAAAAAGATGTTTGCAACAAATGTATTTTCTGATTGATGTACAATTTTTATTTACTTTATAAACCAAGTCCTCAAACTCTTTAAGTCAAATGTGCAAAAACATCTTAAGTATCAGAATATAAACATGTAAAATCTACTTAATGGGCCACTAAATATATACAAAAAACAATAACCATATTTTGATGAGGTGTGACTAGAAAACAAAGTTCCAACATAGAACCGGCCAACTTAGAACCGAACCTAGCAAAAGCCATTTTCTTGTTTGTCGTTGCCACAGTGTGGGAGGGGGGAGAGGTTGGAATGCCTTACTCGACACAACACAGAACTTTCTCATGGGATCCAAGGTCATCTCCATAGGTGATGGATGAAGATGGGGAGGAGTGCCTAAAGACCTCATCAATTAACCTAATTGGCCAATGTGGCCTATGACACTTAGGGAGGGGTTATTTCCTATTTTAATTATACTGAAACCGTGGGGAATATTTAGAATTGGTTTTGCATTTAATCAGGCCAAAATGATGTATCGGTAATCCCCAGATTATGAGCATTCCCATAGTGAATGTTCAAAGTTATGCAATGAGCACCCCCTAGTGTTTACGAACAAGTTCTGAAACTAAAAAAATTTGCAGCATCACAGCAGTTGTTCGCCCTTATGAACGACCACAGAGGCTCTGCAACATTTGCCTTGCCTATTCCCCTCCCACCGCACTGGGTCTTTATAGGTATAGCCCTCTGGCATTCCATTTTGATGTGTGTAGGCCTCGTCCAGCATTTTGCAATGCAAAACGGAGTTTCAGAAGGGTGGGGGAGGCCCTCCGGAGCTCTGTTTTGTTGTGCACAGGCCTTGTCCAGCACTTTGCAGTGCAAAATGAAGCTTCAGAGGAGTTGGGGCAGCCCTTCAGAGCTCCATTTTGTTGTGCACAGGCCTTGTCCGGCACTTTGCAGTGCAAAATGAAGCTTCAGAGGAGTTGGGGCAGCCCTTCAGAGCTCCATTTTGTTGTGCATAGGCCTTGTCCAGCACTTTGCAGTGCAAAACAGAGCTTCAGAGGAGTGGAGGCATCCTTCCAGAGTTCCATTTTGGAATGTGCAGGCCTCGTCCACTGTGCAGTGCAAAACAGAGCTTTGGAGGGGTGGAGATGGCCCTCTGGAGCTCCATTTTGGCATGCGCAGGCCTTGTCCGGCACTGCAAAATAGAGTTTCCGGGGGAGAGGCAGAGGCAGCCCTCTGGAGCTCTGTTTTGGCATGCACAGGCATTTGTAAAGCTAATATGGTCTTCCCAGGGGCTTAGTTCAGCTTTTCATCTGAGTACCAATGGGGTGGCGGAACGAGTGAATGCAGTAGAGCAGTACTTGAGATATTACGTCAACTACCAACAAACTAATTGGCCAGACCTACTGCCTTTGCTGAGGTGGCATACAACAATGTCATGCACAGTGGCACAGGGCTTACTCTCTTCAAGATGGCCATAGAGGTAGAGTTCGCGCCAATGCTTGAGTACCATCAGGAGCCCCCTTCATCAGTGAGCCTAATAGAATGGGTGAACTCACTACAGCAGGGGTATCAAATTCAAGGCCCCGGGGCTGGATCCGGCCCACAGGATGCTTAGATCTGGCCCTCAAAGCCACCCTGGAAACAGGTGCATCTGCCAGTGAAGACAAAGCTTCGGAGGGCCACAGGCAGCCCTCCCAAGCTCTATTTTCATTGGTAGAGGGTTGCAGGAGGCCATCACAACTGAGAATGGAGATTGGGAGCCCATTTTCACTGGCAAAGCTCTCAGGCCACCATAGGTGCCCGCAACACGAGTGATGTCAAGCTGACCACACCTACTTTGTCCATACACACCCCACCCTCCCCGAGGTCAAATACAACCCTGATGCAGCCCTCAATGAAATTGAGTTTGACGCTCCTGCACTACAGGATGCTTGGGGGAATGTAAAATGAGAAGTAACAAAAGCCACAGAGACACAAAAAGAACAAGCTGACAAAAGGTGATCTCCTTAGAAACCATTTTACATAGGACAGAACATCTACCTCTCTACCAAGTACCTAAAACTAAAGTTACCTTGTAAAAAAATGGATCCTAAACTTATAGGACCTTTCCCCCAGTAAAAATCATCAACCCAGTCACAGCGGAGCTGAAACTCCCACACCTGCTAAAGAAAGTGCATCCGGTCTTTCACAGTAGCTTATTGAAGCCAATAATAGGATTGGCGTTGAGATCAGTCCCTTGGGTAGCCCCATGGTCCTATTGTAGTGGAAGGGGAAACATATTGTGAAGTACAAAGGATCCTAGACTATACACTACATAAGAGAAAACAAATATACTTAGTGCAGTGGAAGGGTTACCCCCTGACAGAAGCTATCTCAGTGAAGAGTAAAGAGGTGAGAGCAGAAAAGTTAGTCAAAAGATTCCATAATAAAAAAACCCAGAAACTGGGGCTTCCGGTTTGAGTCTCTTCGGCGACAGACTGAAATCCATGATTGTGCACCTGTAGAGATGGTGAAGAGGGGGGAGACTGCCAGCAGGGTCAAGGAGAGCCGCATCTCTTTTCCCCAGCTGGCCATTACTCCCTTTCCCGAAGGCAGTTGCAGCAGTGGTCAGAAATGGCCACCTCAAAGAACAACTGAACCAGAAAAGAATGTGCAGGAGGAAGATAAGAAGATAAAGTTTTGGTCGACCGGGTTAAACTGAAAAAGCAACAACGTAAGGTACCCTGGAATTTAAATTAAATAACATTGTTCCCAAAGAAGATTTTGAAGCTGTGAAGGAGAGAGAGAAGGGAAAGGATTAGGGTTTTTTTTCTTCCCTTCCTTATACTGACAGCTAAGAGACTTAAGCAAGAAATTGGAAAAAAAATCCACTTTGACATTAATAGGCATCTAAGCTCAAAATAAAAGTCAAAGGGATAATAAAGATTTCTGGATATTTAAAAGTTTTTAAAAGCAGGAAAGGAGATTAAAAAAAGAACAAAAGGGCAGGATCTGGGAAAAATGGAGGAAACTGCCTGGAACTAAGGAATGGAACTGTAACTAAAAGGAACTTACAGTGAAACTTTAACAAGATTCCTCAAAGATACATTTTAACTGAATCTTGGCAACAAAATAATAGAACCCCAGGAAGAGAAAGTGGAAAAAAGAAGCAAGAAGAAACAGCCTTGGATTATTTGGATTACTTGGTGATTTTTGGTTTTTGCAACTAAATGACTAAAATTAACCGGGTGGTTGTTTTAAAAGTGTTTAAAATGGCATCACTCTTAGAAGAACTGAAAATGAAACTTAAAAAATTGAAAGAAGATGCACAAGAAGGGAGAGGTTCTTTTGGCTTCATATTTCAATTCTTAGAAATGGAGATCTGGAGCTATGAGAAACAACAAGAAACGCTTGCAGAACAAGAAGAAGCCATCTTTAATGATCAAATAATTTTAAGTGGGGGGAAAAAAGGAAAGGGGGGAAAGAAAGTGAAAGGTTTAAGACTAGAAAAAAACAACCAAAAAGAAGAAGAATTTGAAAGATAAGTATAATATTAGAAAGCAACAGAAGAGGGGATTACAGATGAGAGAATTAGAAATAGAGAGACAAGGGGGTAAAAAGGGGAGGGAGAAGAAGAGGGGGAAGAAAGTAAGGAAAAGAAGTTGTAAAAGACAGAAATAAGATATAGAGAAACAGGGAAAAATATAAGAATTTGTAACCATAAGCTTGTTTAGAGATAATGGGTGAAAATTTAATTGTAAAAGGGATTCTGCAAAGGTACATAAGATAGTATTGTTAAATTACAAATAGAAATAATTTTAGAAAATATGACTAAAATGATGGATAAAATATTCACTGTAATGTAGTGGAATGTTTGTTAATAAATAAATGAATTAAAGTGAATGAGAGAATTAAATGGGAACATTTTAATTATTATTAATGATTTATAAAAATATAAGTGAGAAATATGGAAAAAAAAGAAATAATTATGGAAAGTTTATAAGTGTTCCCAAGGAAATATGATTTTAATTGAAAAGAAATGTTAAAGATGTTAAGTTTTTAATGAATATTAATGATAGAATTGAATTGGAATGGAATGTGTGTTTTATTTACATATATATATAATCTTTTCTTTTTAAGAATATAGTGTGTATTTTAAGAATGTACCAAGCAGAATTCGATTGGAAGTTATGTATTATATTGAATGCTATAATCTTAAAGGTATACATTGAAGCTTAAATAAGAGTTTGAATGGATAAAATTAAAAGATGTAAAGGTGTCATACTCCAATTGGTAACTACAGGGAAAAATTTGTTTAATGAGAAAAGATAATATGAAATTGAAACAGGACAGACAAAAGTATAAATATAATGATTTGAATTGAGATGAGATAATTAAAATAAAGTTGAGAAAATTAAAAGAGGGGAAAAACTATGTAGAAAATATAAAACAGTAATAAGATATGGAATAGAATATAAAAATGAGCATGAAATTGAGTTTGTGTCTGTATGAAGAAATGATAACCTGGGACCATGCTATTTTCAAAAAAAGATGTTTTATTTGTATTTTGTGTTTGTGAAAACTCAAATAAAATTTTCAAAAAAAACAAAAAAAAACCAGAAACCAAAAGAACTGCCTGGTAACTGGAGATGTGGATAGCAATAAGTTATCCTTTCTATACTTAATATTTTCTAGGTATTTCTCACTCACTAGGGAAGATCTGACTGTCAGAAATCATTTTCTTGTTCCTTGTTGCTCACAGTGTGGCGGGGGGGAGAGGTTGGAATGCCTTACTTGAGACAACACAGAACTTTCTCATGGAAACCAAGGTCATCTCCATAAGTGATGGATGAAGATGGTGAGAAGTGCCTGAAGAGCCAGCCAATTAGCCTAATTGACCAATGTGACCCATGACACTTAGGGAGGGAGTTATTTCCTATTTTAATTATACTGAAACAATGGGGAATATTTAGAGTTGGTTTTGCATTTAATCATGCCAAAATGATGTACTCAATAAAGAAGCTCTTTGAAAAAGATTCTAGCCTTGGAGTCCTGATTTGCTTGGGTTCATTAGTCGGAACCTTGACAGAACCTTTTATTCTGATTCTTGTCTTTGCTTCTGAAATAGGAGGCTTCAGTGAATCTCTATGGATTTGCATTTTGTCCCTTTGCATGCCATCACAACAGAGGTTACCTGCAGAAAGAAAATGGAAGGTATGGATCTGGATTACTATACACCCAAGTTCATTTTAAGATGCATTGGTCATGCCACTTCCGGTTTGCAAGGCTTCTGCAGTGGCAGGGATTCGCGACACCACACGATCCCTGCTGCGCTCGCCGCCGAGGTGCCTCCGATCCATTTGGATTTGGAGGATATAGCTGCCCCATAGAGGCAGCTGAAGACAGGGGGGACCTGGACAGGGGTTTGGGAGTGTCGCAGACCCCCTCCCCAACCGGCAAAACCCCCTTTTCCCAAGGCAGAGGAGCGGCGGTCAGCAATGGCCACCACAAAGAAGCCTGCAGCTGGACAAGATTGTGCAGGAGGAAGAAAGTGGGAAGAGTCGCGAAGAAGTGAAAGTGTTTTTTGCTGACCGGGATAAAGTAAGAGAAAGTACCCTGGAACTTGAAATTTGCCAAAGATAAATTGTTTCCAGAAAGATTTACAAGCGGCGAATGGAATTTTAAAAGGAAAAGTTTTTTTTTCTTTCTTTTCACTCTCCTTCCTAACGTGACAGCGGATGGATCCATAAGAGAAATCGGAAAACCTGCATTGGAGGTAATTAAATGCTGAAGGGATAAGGATTTCTGAACATTTTAAAAAAAAGAAATACCTTTTTACTGTGAGTGGGAAGGGAGAGGAGAAAAAAAATTGGAGCAGAATTTGAAAATAAGGAGAAGATTGCCTAGAATTTTAAAGAGTTATTAAACATTAATAAGACTTCTAAAAGATATATTTTAAATGGAACTTTGTGACTAAACAGTAACCCCAGAAAGAGAAAGTGAAGAAAGGAGAAAGCATTAAAAGAAACAGGTTATTTGGATTGTTTGGTGATCTTGGAATTTCTGAGAACTATCTTTGATTAAGAGCACTTGGGTGGTTGTTTGGAAAAACTTTTTCTTTCTACAATGGCATCACTTGTGGAGGAATTGAAATTTGAATACCAAAAATACAAAAAAGAAGAACAAGAAGGGAAGGATTCTCTTGGCACTCTTTTTCAATTTTTAGAAATGGTGGTTTGTACTTATGAAAAGCTGACTGTGCAACAGGATGACTGGGATAAAGAAGCAATTTTTGATGAAGAAGTGACTTTATTTGGGGAAGGAAAGGAGAAAGAGGAAAAGGGGACTTTAACACTTGGAAAAACAACCAAAAAAGAGAAAAATAAGGTGAAAAGTTGATACTATGTTAGAAAACAACAGAAAGGAGGAAAGCAGAAGAAGAAAAGGGAGGTGGAGAGACAAGGGGGTAAAAAGGGCAAGGAGAAGAATAAGCAAGGGAGAAAGGAAGGGATGAGAAGCCTCAATGGTGGGGAGCAGGATGCAAAGAAACAAAAATTTTTTAGAGATAATGGGTAAATTTTATTAAAAAGGGATTCCGGAAAGGTACATAAGATTGTATTTTTATTTTTGTATTTAGAAATAATCTTAGAAAATTAGAAACAATATGTAATTTAAAATGTGATAAAACATTTAGTGTAATTTAGTGAATTTTTTGTGAAGAAAAAGAAAGCAATGAAATATATGAGAGAATTGGAGTAGGAGAAGGGGGAACATTTTAACGAAATAATGATTTAAAATATGTGATGTGGGGGGGGGAAATAACTATGGAAGGCATAAGCATTCCCATAAAGGTATGATATTTAATTGAAAAATAATGTGTAAAGTGTTTAAGATATAAATGAATATTAATATTGTTAAGTTCGAAGGGCTGGGCTCACAAAGACAACTCCGGTTCAGTAACAACAGCTCTTTATTTATCAGTCAATTCAGCTCAGGGGAATAGCAGCCGCGGCAGCTCTTTTATAGAGCTCGCCGGGGCTTTAGTGGCCAATGACTTCGCTTCGAGTCTCCCGCTCTTGATATTGACCAATCGCGGCAGACTCTTAGAGAGCCAATCACAGTCGCCCAGGTTGTCCAATCAGGTAGCGGTTAATTGAACCAATAGGAACGCAGGGTTTCAAGTCTCTCGATATGGAACAAATATTAATGATTAGATTGTGTAACTTTAGTGAAGTTTTTTGTGAAGAAAAAGAAGGCAATGAAATAAATGAGAGATTTGAAGTAGGAGAAGGGGGAACATTTTAATGAAATAATGATTTAAAATATGTGATGTGGGGGGGAAATAATTCCCATAAAAGTATGATATTCAACTGAAAAGTAATGTATAAAGTGTTTAAGATATAAATGAATACTAACATTAATGATTAGATTTGTATTGGCATTGATAATAAAAAATATTGTATAATTTTAGAATGCACCAAACAGAATCCCAATGTAAGCTATGTATTATATTAAGTATTATAAATGTAGGGGAAAGAGATAAAGGCATCATACTCCAATTAGTGTACAGGAGTAGTTTTGTTTAAAGAAGATAAATGGATAGCTCGAAACAGAACAGACAAAGAATAATAAATATTATGATTTGAATTGAGATGAGATAAATAAAATAAAACTAAGAAAGTTTAAAAGAGATGAGAAGCTATATAGAAAATTGTAAATGGTAATAAGATATGGAATGGTATATAAAATGAATATGAATTTGAATTGTGTCTGTACGAAGAGTTGTAACCCGGGACTAAGCAACTTTCAGAAAAGATGTTTTTTATGTTTCTATGTTTTGTGTTTTTGTGTGTTTATGCTTGATTGAGTTAATAAAACCTTGGAGGAATATTAGAAGAGGATAATTGAGAATAAAAGATAGAAGAGAATAAGACAAGTCAGAGGAAAATATAAGTATAATGAATAAAAACATATAAAATAGATAAATATAGAAAAGAAATATAATTGAATAAAAGTAAAGGGAGAAATAATGAGAAATTTGAAAGGATATGTATATGTTTATAAGGAAATGTGTCAATGTTGTACAAAATAATGTTTTATTTGCTTTGTTAAAATTTATAAATAACTTTCAGAAAAGAGGTTTTATGTTCTTATGTTTTATGTTTTGTTTGTCTTTAAAAACTAATAAAATTTGTTTTTTAAAAAAAGATGCATTGGTAATAAAGCACAAACATTTATACATATTTCTTCTCAGGTACTTGAGAGAGAGGGATGCATTTTCCTGAGATCAAGCTGCACATGGCAACTCAATTTTCTGTAATGCACACCTACCTTAAAGTTTTTAGATACTTGGAAAGTCTTGCGAAGGAAAAGTTACTGCAATAGAAACCCATATTTCTAGGGAGTATATGCATCCAGGGTCAGTCTTTTATGGTTTTTACTTATTATCTTTATCCCCCTCCCAAATACAAATTTATAATCTGAAATAGAATAGATGGGACTTGCATGTGAATATTGATTGGTTGATGTTCTCTGGCTCTCAGCTGTAGGCTCAAAAAATATAGACATCTTTTGGAAAACTAAGTTTCCAAAGTTCAGACATATATAAAATTCATTTAAAGGCATGGCATATATATATAGGCATGGCAAATGGCTAAATATCCAGTCTATGATTTGTTTTTATTTGATTTTGATGAGTAGTCCACAAAGAAGAATGCAAAGCAGAAACAAAAATGTGTGCATAAGTGTATGTTTAATTTGTGCCCGCAGGCTCCAAGCCATTAAGTGATAAATGGATAAGACAAAATCATGTTTTGAAGTCATGAATTTTCTAAAATGGATATTAGCAGTGGTGGGATTCAATTTTTTTTACTACCAATTCTGTGGGCATGGCTTGGTGGGTGTGGCAAGGGAAGGATACTATAAAATCTCCAGTCAGAGGTGGTATTTACCAGTTCTCCGAACTACTCAAAATTTCCGCTATCGGTTCTCCAGAACTGGTCAGAACCTGCTAAATACCACCTCTGGATATTAGTCAAGGAGAATTGTATGAAACTTAGGCTGGAAATTCTTTCACAAATTCAAATTGGACTCTTTCTCACAGGAATTTTAATGTACTTTCCTCCCATTCTTGAGTCAGAAGTAAAATATTTCAATATAAATTGTACTTCCCCTACAGCATCTCAGTCACAAAGCCAGGCAGTTGCTTTTATCCAGAGATGTCAAACTCGCAGTGTCACATGGCCATCATGTGATGTTTCTCTATGTTTTTCCCCCTTTGTGGAGCAGGGCTGGGCGTGGCCTGTGCATGATGCATCTGGCCCGTGGGCAGCTAGTTTGACAACCCTGTTTTAATGTATGGTTTTAGAGTAGCAGTAGTAGAATCTTTGCTGTCACCTCTCACCCAGAGTCACCTGCTGATGAGAAAATCTGCCAGCAAATATTCTCCTGGTTGTATAGTACAGTAGAATTGAGGGTACAAGGCTTATTTATTATTATTATTATTATTATAGCCTATATTGTTATTGTATGTTAGATATAAGAGAAGCATTCCTGTTTAATTTGGGTTAGACTTCCACTGTGTGTATAGTCAGATTTTTCCATTATTGCATATTCTCCAATTTTTAGTCTCCTACTCTTGTATTGTCAGCAGACTTCCTTTTTTCAAGGTGTGCCAGATTGATTTTTGCTGCTGTCGGCAAATAAATTGTCATGCTTTTCATTTATATTCTCTGGGATCGTGCCTATTAAAAATATTTGTGGTTTTGACTTAAATTTTATTTTCAGAATTTTCTAGATGCTTTGGAACATATCTTTCAAATATTTTGAGGTTGTTGGGTTTTTTGTTTTTTGTTTAGACAACCACATATATACTGAAATGTTTCTTCTTTGTTGTGGAATTTCTAGCATTTATTGTGTTATGATTTGTCCATCTTGGCAATCATTGCAGAATTATATGCCATCTGCAGAACATTTTGTACCAACTGTTCTTAAATTATATCTGGATTTATATTTTACTGATTTTTTCCATAGTTCTTTCCATTGCTCCACTGTCATTTATGATATTGTTGTAAAGCAGTGGCCCATGACAGCAACTTAGGAATTGCCACAGCAAAGACCCAGTGTAATATGAACAGTGGGGTCATTTTCCAAAAGTACTGGTCCTTATCCTCATTATGTTCTTGCCTTCATTATATCTAAAGAAAAACTGTCAATGTCAACTCCTCTTAGAACTGGCAATAAGAAACATTCTATGGCCTTTTCAAAAGGCTGAGTGCAGGACCTCTACTACAAACAGGCAAAACCTTGATAGAAAAGGGCCTGGAAGCAGAAACATCAGAGCTACATGTTTATGGAAGAGAGAGGGGAGGGAGAGAGAGAGAGAGAGAGAGAGAGAGAGAGCTCAGGATGTATTACTATAACTACCATTTCCTAAATAAAAATATTTGTCAGAAAGAAGTATGGCATCAGCAATTTAGCTATAAAAAGAGGTTTTCTGAATGGTATCACTGCATGCTACCAGTGCTATGCCTGAAAAATATTATCTTGCTCTTTTCTTTGCATACGTAAAATCTATTCAGCACATATTGTAATGAAATCTGAAATTATACTTTTCCAAGTTTAAGAAATGTATAATTATGAGGGAGCATTGCTACCTGTCAGACAAGCTGCCTGCAACCTCTAGCTTCAAAAAGAAGTATAGTACAGGACAACGCTTACTATTCTATTGCACGAAATCAATCACACTTCAATCAATAATAAGTATACTGTACTTTGTTAGTCAACATTTTTCCAACAGCAAGATAACAACGCTTGTAACATGAAACAGCAGAATATTATTCAACAGACATCCAATTCCTTTCAACACATCATCAAATACTGAGTAAAACCAATGGCTATCCACATTCTTTGCCCATTTGCATCCAATCACAGAGATACCAAAAACCACACCAAAAAAATCCCCTCCCAAATCTGGCATACTTAAGCTTCAGATTCCTATTTCTCAAAACCTCAATCTCTTCCAGCATTAATATTGTTCTAAGAAACAAGTGATATATGTAATATGTGTTCTTTCCTTCCGCAAAGCATATCACACTCTGTCTTGTTTGATCCCTCCGTTGCATTATCAATCATCAGCAAAGACAAGGCAAATGAATTTTTAATGAAGAACAGCTCAAACTTCTTGTTCAGTTCCTGACTGTCATTTTTAAAGAGGGAAAAATGAAATCAATCCCCATGTACAGGTTTTACAACTGTGGCAAAAGAGGGAGAATTATACATGATTCTGTGCTTTATTGACTTAGGGATTTAATTGATTTAATGTTATCTTATATAAATTTCATGTAATCAATATTGGAGAGAAAGTGGTAGCCTGGACTAACATATCTTCAAAATAAAAAATTACATTCTATATGTTTTGTATACAAATATGAAATGGATTTAACACATTTTCTTCTAAAGTACTGCTAGTTATGTCTCAGGAAACCACTTCAGTTGTAAATAGACTAGATTAGAGACTCAAACTATATACTGTAGCAATACAATTTTGACTGAAAGATGCCAAATAATTTTAGCAATATTCTACTAATGCATTGAGGAGCATTAACACATTAGTAATGAAATGATGTCAGCAAAGTTGCAATATGTTTTCTTCAATAATATTTTATTAATATTAATATCTTCAATAAATGTTTTCATTGTTACTATTTATTTGTTGCCTGTTTCATGTTACATCTGCAGGTTGTTTTTGCTAGAAATATATCCTATAAATTAAATACACATGAGGAATCATTAAAACCATCTTCTGAATTTTTACATATTAAACTTGTTCAAGATTAACCTAATTTGCAGATGAATGCAATTGTTCAAGTATTTCTAGTTTCTGTAATCTGAATAGTTTGTCCCTTGGTGGTGACTGTTCAGTACCATATCAAAACAGATGTACATTTCTGTTGGGGCATTCAATCCCACATAAAGAGGATAGTAAGGCCATATTCACCAGTTATAATCCATTACCCATATTGCATTGGGAAAAATTCTGAAACAAGAAACTATATGCATGAATTCCCAGCATGATTTAGACTTCAGTCTGTACAGATGATGCAAAACACAGGTAGCCTAACACAGCAGGTTCTCTGCTTTACTCCAAAGGTCATAATGCATAGAGATTGGCAGAAATGTATCAGACCCACCCTGATCCTTTCTAGAAACAATGCCAGAAGGGTCCACAGTTTTAATGCCAGCAGTCTGTTGAGTGAAGGACAATCCTAATCCAAGTAAACTACTTTCTCAAATTGCAGACAGATCATGGGACAATCTAACAATATATATCAGTTAGGATGCAATTATTATCAGAGCAAGGGAGAATAGCAAACCATTTCTGTATTTTTGCCAAGAAGATTACGTGGATATGTCCTTTAGTCACCTGAAGCTAGCAGCTCAAAGATACCATATATCTTTGTAAGAACTTATCTGCAATGCTTGGCACAATGACTGTGGTTTCTTCTAGCAATACCTAAATTAACAGTGATGGAGCATTATAATAATAGATTTTCCAAAGTAAGTTCCAAGCTTACTAAAATACTCAGCAAAGGCAAGAGGAAATAATTATTGGGGGTGGGTGGGTAGAGAAATGAAGTTAATTATCTCTATCCTTGTTCTTCTCTCTATGGGCAGCAAGTATAAGCATAAATAGCATTACTGGCATAGTAAGTATGTTTTATAGAAGAGATTGTTGCTTTTGTTCTCTGCTGCCTTCCAACCTATGTAATCAAAGATTTTCAGGAAGAGAGTCACCCTAAAAGGCCTCTTTCATCTCAAATGTGTGATATTCACGTGTCTTCCTCCCTTCCCTCTTTATCACAGAATGAAAATTATTTGCTCTGAGAAAGCGCAGCTATTGTTAGTGGAGGTGGGGGAAGAGATGTTCCCCAGATGGTTAAAGGGAAGCAGCTCAGACACACACATTCCTGAAGCCATCTGAGTCACCAGCCTATGCACATTCACATCTGTATGAGGCAGAGAAGCTACAAGCTTGGATCTAGGTTCAATCAATTGTTTGTGAGTGCCTGGAAATCTTAAAGAAGAGGATTGCTTGCTGCAGTTTTATTTGAAAAGATTGTGGTCCTTTAGAGCTGCATGTCAGATAGAAATTCAACAGACATATCTTTCTTCCTTAGTATGGAGATCCCGAGATAAGAACTGCTGTCCTTGAACAGTTTCAGTTTGCCATAAAACTGTTAAGAACATTTTTCACACACACACACACAAAAAAAGATAAGAAAAGGGCTGTCGTCCCCTAAGCAGAGTTTTGTTGGTGTTGTTTTGTTTTGTTCCCCACACTTCTTTGATAATCTCTGCTTTTGAAACAGTTGTCTGACTTTCTTCTTGTTCTGTTCAGTTTCTTCTTTGTTAGGATCCTTAGCAAGGTGTTCTAACTAGAGTTAAAATGCTTAGCATTCAGCCCTCAGGCAGAAGAGAAGGAAATACTTTATTTTTGTTCTTTGAATTTATATTTAGAAAGGCGTGCAGGACGAATGGAAGCACTGATATGTGTACCCAAATCCCCCACCTCTCCCTCTTCCTCCCTCTCTCCTTCTGACTTCTACTGTGGTACAAATAGTACAGACATAAAAATTCTTCAAAGTTGGGGCAGAAATTTGCATCCCCCTGATTTGTATTTCAGATTTCAATTGGCAGAACAAGGAACCAACCAATTTTTTCCTTATGTGTTCTTGAAACAGACTTCTTTCTCTTGGTAAGAATTTCAAGGTTATGGCATCCATAACCCAGATGGCAAAGTGTCACCATCTTGGAAAGGTCAGTTTGGGTGAAAATATTCCTAGGAATTTGCATTGTGATAGTTTTCTTAGTAAAAACACTCAGAATTTATTTTCAAATTGTTGGCTATCAAATACATGAGTCTGTGAAAAAGAAAACAGCTTAGATGAAAGAAAATTAGGAAAACATTTTGAATGTGCTTGGAAAATGAATATATAAGAAAAGACTGAGAAGGTATAGTTTGTCAATTCAATGGGTCTAATTCTAAAATTATATTCAGAGTTAATTTTGCTTTGGTTATTTATTTATTGATATCCTGCCTTTATTATTTTTTATAAACAACTTAAGGGGAATAAATATCTAAAATTCTTTTTTCCTATTTTCTCCTACAACAACCCTGTGAGGCAAGTTGGGCTGAGAAAGAGTGACTGGCCCAAGGTCATCCAGCTGGATTTCATGGCTAAGGCAGAACTCAGAGTCTCCTACTTTCTAGCCTGGTGCCTTTAAATCACTAGACCAAACTGGCTCATGCAAAATGTCAGGCATGATACATATTTAACAAAGTAATCTTAAAGTTTTGTTTATCATCTTCACAGATCATCTTTCCACGATTCTTCTAAAGTGCACAAAGTGGCTAAAAGCATTAAGATTATGTCAAACTTTAAATGGGAAAATTGATTCAACAAAGTTTTGGAGAAGTAAATCTACTGAAACTGATTTCCAAATTAAAGTGGGAATTCGTTTCAAAACACTAAATCAGATCAAATGGTTTGAAGCATTTTAAAGCTTTTGGAGTACATTGGTGATTCATTAGCTTTTCTGATATTTCAGATATTTTTAACAACAACATATAGTTTAGAGTTTTAAGTAAGTCTGTATTTGCAGAAACTGATAAGGGTAATAAGTCGGGTAATAGCCTTGTACATGACATAAGTAGCCAGTCAATGAGATTCATCACTTCAGTCAACTCTCTACCTATCAGAGCTTTTTTAGAGTCAACAAGATACCATTATTGTGGCCTCCATTCATCTTTTCAGTTCTTAGCCCAAAGCCCTAACTCTGCTCTAACTTGTGGTAATGGAATGTTACACTTCAATCCTACCAATGTAGAGGAGAACTCAACTCAGCTTTCATCAAAGCAGAGTATGAAGCTCTGACATTGCTGATTCTTTCTCATATCTCATGTCTTCTATAATTACTGATTTAGTTCCCACCTTTCACAGGGAAGCTAATGTTTCATTTCACAGATGCTCTTACAATTAAATTGTAAAAGAATAATCACAATGGCCTTCCTCTTACCTTTTTCAATTTCACATCAAAAATCCCTGGCTATTTGATTCCTGGCTATATGATCACTAAGTTCAGCAATGTTTTAAAAACTAACCTATCCTGAGGAGGAAAAAAATATATTCACCAGAAAAGGTAATCAAAAGAGTTTGCTAACATGACAATATTTGGAATCTCACTTCCCAACTATTCCCAACTATTGAGAAACTCCAGTAGCACTGAAATGCTGGTCAAAGGCCTTTGCCTGTCTGGTTAACACAAAAGGACCAATCAGAACCTGCACCTCACCTCTTCCCTTCTCCCCACCACAGGTTCATTAAAGGGGTTTTCCCCCAGGAAAAACAGGCTACATTTGGGGGGCTGCTTCAGTGTTTGATATTTTCCCCTCAGAGAGTCAAGGGCCTTTACAGTCGGCGTCAGAATGCTATGTCAGTCTGAGAGAAGTACTTTGAAGTGTTTGTGGTCTGAACCACATGTGCAGGCAAGATGTGCCTCTCCAGCAGTGGCTGTTGGCTCCTGAGGTTCTTAGTCAGCTCACATTCCCAGAGTCATGTGACAAGGATCAACACTGCTTAACCCTTCAGCATTCTCAGAATCTTCCTTTTAAAAAGTGAAAGCAATTTGATGTTCAGTAGGATCCCTAAAATCGTAGAATAAGTTGGAACTGACCTTAAAAGTCCAAGTTTTCTTATGCTGCTGTTATGACACTTCTGAAGCCATAACAAATCTCAAAAACGTAGCCGACAGTCTTGCTAGCCAAATCAGAAGGCTTTCCCCAAGTTTTGCAATAAGAGATTATAGACATGATATTATATATGTACATTCAATTAAAGCAGCTTTTCCCATCCAATTTGGTGTCCTCTAGATGTATTCGATTACAGACATATTATTTCCAGCCAGGATGCCTATGATGATGCTTTTACTAAGGATGGTGGGAGTTAAGTTAGTCACCTTCAGCAAGATGGGTGGACATAAGTTGGATGAATGAATGAATGAGAATGTTGCACAAAGGCATTGTATTTAAGATGATACTGATGTGATGGTCACTGCAAGTATAAATAAGGACAAACCTCAGGCATTTAGGATCTAATCTGTGTGACTCTTATAGTCAACTTCTTAGAGCCAAGTGTGAAAAGGTAACCCAGACAGCAGGCTGTATTATATCCTCCCCTCCATGAGACCCAATGATCTAGATCTTCAAATCTATATCTGAAACATAGACCAACAATTCTTCTAGCAAATTCTCCTGAGTAGGGCACCAGGATCTTCATGCTAGAAGTCATTGGGATGATGGTGCCACTTACCATCAGATCATCTTCCCCCTCACCGTGGCTCACATAGAAGACCACACCAGGTTTGTCAGAGGTCGGAGGAGGCAGGAGTTTCCTCCCCTTCACTGGATTGGAGACAGACCTCCAAGACTTGCTATGCAACCTGTGCCTTCTCCATTGGCTTGGTCAGTGGCTTCTTTGCCTTCAGCTAGACCAGGGTTTGTGATGAGATGCTTGATGCGGTGCAGGGTAGGTGGCCGTTTGGTGGCCTTCCTTCCCACATCAGAAACAGGCTCCTGGAATTCAGTGGGGCTTCTCATCTCAGCATATGCTTCTGGTCAGGGGTGGGATTCAAAAATCCCAGCAACTGGTTCACTACCCAGTTGCTGGGTGGGCATGGCCATGGGGGGCATGGCCTACTGGAACTTTCAGGAGGGCTGTTTTTCACCTTCCCCAGGGTCTAGAGGCTTCCCTTGGGCCTCTGGGAGGACAAAAATGGCCTCCCCTGGCCTTTGGAGGTGTTCCGGAAGCTGGAAACAGGCCTGTTTCTGGACTTCTGGAGCTTCCGGTTCAGCCATTTTTCACCCTCTGTGCAGACCCTGCACTTACTTGCACCCCAAATGGGCCACGTGGAGACTCCTGGGAGAGGCGGTATGGTCGGGGCTGGTGGTATGGGTGGTTCAACTCCTGGTTCAGCAAACCAGATGAAAATTTAACATCCAGTTCACCAGAACTGTTCCGAACCGGTAGAATCCCATCCCTGCTTCTGATCTATTTTCTGATTATTTGATTGATTAGGTGCCATCAAGTTGGTATCAACACTTAATAATCGTATAGATATATATTCTCTATGACATATATTTTCTCTCTAACCAAGTCTTCTCAGAGTTCCCCATCACCAACATAATTGAATCTCTCCAACTTGCTGCTGGTCATCCTCATTGTCATTTTTCTTCCACTTTTCTCAGTATAAGAGAGTTCTCCAGAAAGTCAGGCCGCTCATTTTATTTATTTGTTCTGCAAACTTACATGTCTGTTCAACTTAGTCAAATAACTCAGGGCAGTTAACAAGAAATAAAAACAAAACGTATATATGAAAGAATAATAAAAGCTAAAAATATTCTACTCCTCAATCAGCACTGGGCAAAAACATAAACTGGACTCCACTAATATCCTGGCCCAAAGCCTGAGGGAGGAGCCAGGTTTTAAGACCTTCCAAAAGGTCAGCAGGTTTGAGGCCGTCTAAATATATGTGCATTTTTCTTTTCTGCTGTGCTATATTTGAAATTCTGCTATCTTGTAGATGCAGGTAATCCTTTTTAATGCAGTTTCCCTTTGGATGCTTATAATTACTAATGGATTTCCCAGCAGGCATTATCATGTCTATTATGGAATTTCTACAAAGGGAAATAAAGATCCTACATAACACTTAAGTACATATAGAAATAGAAAAATACCAGGACAAATATACCAAAATGCTTTTGATAGGGAAGAGGAAACACACAGCTTTCCTTTCCAGTTAAGTTGAGACTCCAGTTCCCAGAATTTTCATCCAGCATCGCTTTTGTAATCCAATATCCTGCCATGGCACTACCCTGCTGACTGGAA
Organism: Pseudonaja textilis; assembly: GCF_049901715.1. NCBI lineage: Eukaryota > Metazoa > Chordata > Lepidosauria > Squamata > Elapidae > Pseudonaja > Pseudonaja textilis. The sequence goes on from NC_141992.1 coordinate 102,587,486, forward strand.
ATTTTGGATGCTGTAGAAAGAATAAAACTTGTTTAAGTTAGGTAAAAGTCATGCAATGATATTTTAACTCTAACCCTAACTTCTAGAGCCTAAAGCATGTAGCCTTCTAATTCCAATAGTGAGTTAAAAACCTGTGCAAAAAATAATTTCTCAGCCTCTACCATACTAAAGTAATTCATTTGAAAATAACTCTACTGCTTGTTTGTTATTTATCATATGGCACATTCATATCATATTTCATTAAAAAGGAACAAAGGTAAAATATAAAACATAGAATATAAAATATAAAATATATTACGCCCTTTCCTGGACCAACGGTCCCTACTCACAGTCACTCATGCCCTAGTCACTTCCCATCTTGATTATTCCAACACACTCTACATGGGGCTGCCCTTGAAGAACATCCAGAAGCTCCAGTTGGTGCAAAATGCTGTGCCCCACATGGTTTATATTATAGATTAAAGAATGAGAGACTAAACCAGAGCATTCACAAGTAAAGGCTTTATTCAACGGAATAAAGGGCTGTCGCGTCTGCATACTAACAAGCAGACATGCTCAGCGAACAGCGGCTGGCTCGACCTAGCAGCCGGCTTTTATAGCCGGCTGTCGAAGGGAGCCAGCCAATGGGAGCTGTAAATGCCCCCGCAGTATAGACGGACTTGGTTGGGAACTTTGGTCAGTTCCAAGGACATAACACCCCTTCCCCCCAGATGCGAACATGAATAGTCTTTTAAATATGCAGGTGGTCTGTGCGAGCGCCCAGACCGGCGTAGTTCAGGTGAGTCACTGAGTGGACCAGAGTTCACGGAATCAGGATTGGTGGGTGCTGGAGAGCGGGGTTGCTCTGGGACCTGATCAGGTGTCTGTGAATAGTCTCTACCACCGGGTTGGCTTGTAGTATAGTCATTGTCCAACAACCCGGTGGCATCGCTGGTCGGCAAGGCTGGCGTCTCTGGCGGACGGTTCCGGTCTACCGCCCGTTCCCTTCGCTCGGTCGGTGGTGACAGGCCCCTCAGATGGTCCCCAATCGGATTCTGGTGTGGCGACTGGAGATCAACAGGAGTCCATGGTTCAGCATTGGCATGACCACTCTGGCGCTTCCTTATCTGATCCAGATGTCTCCGCCAAACTCGCCCGTCCTCCAGTTGAACTTGGTACGATCTCGGACCGGTGATGGCCACGACTCTCCCGGGTACCCATAGCGGATCGCCTGCGTAGTTCCTGACAAACACTGGGTCCTGCAACACAAAATCTCTGACCCTGCTGTCAGACCCGATAGGAGTGTCAGGGCAATAATGGGGATGCAGCCTGTCTAACACCATTCTCAGACGTCTTCCCATTAGGAGCTCAGCAGGAGACTTGTTTGTAACCGTACAGGGGGTCGTGTGTTGGCTCAAGAGAAAATGGGAGAGCTTAGAGTGCCAGTCCTCTTGATTGAATCTGGCCAACGCCTCCTTTGTTGACCTAACGGCTCTCTCTGCCAACCCGTTGCTGGCAGGATGAAAGGGGGCCGTTAAGATGTGCCGGATGCCCAGGTTGGTGACATACCGGCTGAATTCTGTAGAGGTAAATTGGGGGCCATTGTCCGAGACTAGAGTGTCAGGCAGCCCGTGTGTTACAAATAAACGGGTCAGGGCTTGGGCAACTGCCCGGGTGGTGGTCGTGGGTAGTAGGGCCACATCGATCCACTTGGAATACGAATCCATGACCACCAAGAAGGTCTTGCCGTGCATTGGCCCGGCTAAGTCAATGTGCAGCCGTGACCACGGTGCGTTGGCACTCTCCCACTTGGTTGGGGTGGTGATTGGCAGTGCTGGCCTGGATTCCTGACAGGGTCGGCAAGAGCTTACCCATTTGGTGATCTCGTCATCCATGCCCGGCCACCAGATGTAACTTCGAGCCAACGCCTTCATTCGGACGATGCCCGGGTGACCCTCGTGCAGTGCCTTCAGGACAGGTGTGCGCAGTGAGCTTGGAATGACGACTCTGGTTCCCCACAACAGGCAGCCCTGTAAACTGGAAAGCTCTTGCTGGCGGGTTTTAAATGGTGTGAATTCAGTTGTGAAATTAGTGACCGGCCACCCCCCTCCGTACCCAGTCCAGAACCTGGGCGATTGTTTTGTCTTTTTTGGAGTGAAAGGCGATGTCGCCTGAGGTGATAGGTAGGTTGAGCTCGCTGACATCGAAGATGGCATAGACCGGAGCCGGGTCCTCTACCGGGGTTGGCAGCGGGCAGCGGCTGAGGGCGTCGGCGTGGCTTAGGTTTTTTCCCGGCCGGTGAACAAGTTTGTACGAGTAGGCCGCCAGGAATAAGGTCCACCTTGTCATCCTGGGTGACAAGACTTGGGGTGTTTGTTTGTCCCCTGACAATAGCCCTAGAAGCGGCTTGTGGTCTGTGATGAGTTTGAATTTGTGACCAAAAAGAAATTCATGGAATTTTTTTACCGCAGCAACTGCGGCTAGGGCCTCTTTATCAATTTGGCTGTAATTACGCTCGGTTGGTGAAAAGGTTCTGGAAAAGAAAGCGATTGGTGCCTCGGAGCCGTTGGGGAGTCTGTGGCTTAAGACAGCCCCGATCCCAAAGGGGGATGCGTCTGCTGCTAAGACTAAAGGGAGGCGCTGGTCGAATTGGATTAGGACAGCGTCTGAGGTGAGCAGCGATTTGACTGCTTTAAAAGCATACTCCTCTTTGGGTCCCCAATGCCACGGTGCGTTTTTGTCTAGAAGTCTGTGTAACGGTTCGGCTACTGACACTTTGTGGGGTAGGAACGAAGCGTAGAAATTTAATAAGCCGAGGAAAGCCTGTAATTCAGACTTTGTAGAAGGCGTGGGTGCCTCGTGAATTGCTTTAACTTTAGATTCTACCGGGTGGATGCCAGAGGCGTCTATTCTATACCCAAGAAAGTCCACCTGTTTAGTGGTGATGGCACACTTCTCCCTTTTTAGCTTGAGGCCATGCTGTCTGAACTTGTCTAAAACCGCTCTGACTCTTTGGAAAAGTTGGGGCCTGTCCCTGGCTGAGACCAATATGTCATCAAAATAAGGAACCACGCCAGGGAGGCCTTGGAGTATTCATTCCATTAATGACTGAAAAATGCCTGGGGCAACACTAACGCCAAACTGGAGACGCCTGCACCTGAATGCCCCTCTGTGAGTGATAATAGTTTGTAAATCGGCCGTTTGACTGTCAACAGGAAACTGCTGATAAGCCTGTGACATATCCAATTTGGCGAAAATGGTGCCAGGCTCAAATGTGTGGAGTAAGTGCTGGATTACCGGGACTGGGTAAGCGCTAACCTGTAGGTAGCGGTTAATTGTGGTCTTATAATCAGAACAAATTCTTAAACTGCCATCCTTCTTAAGGGGTGTGACAATTGGGGTTTCCCATTTAGCAAAATCCGTGGGCTCAATCACCCCCTGTTTGAGTAATTTGTCCAGTTCCGCGTCCAGTTTAGGGCGTAGCGCAAATGGTACTCTACGTGGTTTTAAATGGACGGGAACTGCTTGGGGGTCCACTGAAAAAGAAATGGGTGTGCCATTATAACACCCTAATTTGTTGCTGAACACATCAGCGTAGTCTGCAAATAGGGAGTCAATGTCTGAAGTTGAGACAGCATGGACTCCCGTTAAGCTAAGACCGAGATAGGGGAACCAATCCAATCCCAACAAGCTAGGGAAGGCACCGTCAACAACCACTAAAGGCAGATGGCCTTTAAAGGATTTGAATTTAACGAGGAACTTGCCTTTTCCGAGTACTGGAATATTCTTCCCTTGATAGTCCCTCAAGGTGAGGCGGCTCTTCTGGAGTTGGCTCCTAGACAGGCTGGGCCGGATTTTCTTAAGAGTGTTCCACGAGATGATCGAGAGCGCTGACCCGGTATCGACCTCCATGAGACAAGGTTTACCTTCTAAATGAATAGAAAGTGTGATTTTATTAGGTGTCAGAAAAGTGTGATTAGCTTGGTAGCAAGTATAACAGTTTTCTACTTGCCTTGGTGGCTCCGAAGGAGAGTAAGAGGACGCAGACCTTTGCGATGCTACGTGTGCCGCCTGGCATGCTCGGGCGATGTGACCTTTTTTGTTGCAGTTGTTGCAGGTAGCGTTTCTGAACCTGCACGCCGTCCGGGCATGGGGACCCCCGCAGGACAGGCATAACAGGATGTGCTTTGGTGCGTTGTTGTTCCCGTGCCTTGCCCCTACCTGTGATCGCCTCAAGGGTTTGAGACGATGAACTTCCGACTGTTCAATGGGGTCTTCTTCACTCACCGCTTCCTCGGAGTGAACAGTGGCAGAGCTGGGCTTGGGGGTGGTCCCTTGGATTTCAGCGGCTGACTGGGTCGCTAGTTCTGCGGCTAAGGCTTCTTCAACCGCTTGGGAGAGGTTGAGGTCTTTTCTGGCCAGCAAACGCCTCTGTAGTTTTAAGTCTTTGACTCCACATACGAGTTGATCGAGTAACATGTCGTCCAGGTAATTTTTGAACTCGCAGTGGAGAGCTGCTGTCCTCAGGGCGGCCATGTATTGATTTATGGATTCCCCATCTGCTTGCTTCCTCATCCAGAAGGCAAAACGCCTCGCGATCTGCGAAGGTTTAGGGGAGTAATGATTAGAAAGTGTTTCCAGCAGCTCTGGCCATGGAACGCTCTTGATTTCTCGTGGAGCAAGGAGGGCTGTTGCGGTATCGAAGACTGCAGCTCCGCAGTAGCTGAGGAAATATGACTTTATTCGGTGTTCCGCTGCGTCAGCCAGACCGATGGCATCAATATAGTGATTGAACCGGTTTCTATAAGAGTCCCACTTCTCTTCATCCGGTTTAAAAGGCGGAAATGCTGGGTTAGCGTTCATATTGGCGCCTAGTCAATGGTAGACTGCCCTCTCTCTCTGGGTATACGAAGGCCCAATACGTGCTCACGTGAGCGCAGGCGGCTGTGGCTGCAGCGGTTCACCTGGCTCAATGACTTCAGCTCTGTACTAGTGAGCGTTAGAGGCTCTTGCTGTAACGCTGTGACTATCAGCAATCATTTGAATCTCGCGCTCCCGGAAAGCATTGGCGGATGCACTGACAGAGATTCAAATTTCGCGCTCTCTGGGCGCGTAGGCGGCTGTGGACACAGCGCCGGGCTTCACTTGAGTTTCGAATTCAAACGACAGCAGTTTGAATTCCGCGCTCTTTTTCCTGAGCGGGGCGGCTGTAGCTTCAGCGCCTGACTTCACTCTCTCTCGCTGTAGCTTCCTGTGCGAGCGGCTACAGACGCTTCACTTTCACTTAGCTAACTAGCGAACTGACCGAGCTCTCTGCTTCGCGGCTGTGGTTCAGTTGCCTATCGTGATTTCAGCTCAATGGAATGCTTCTGGTTAGTCATCCCACCCTCGTCGCCAGTATTATAGATTAAGGAATGAGAGACTAAACCAGAGCATTCACAAGTAAAGGCTTTATTCAACGGAATAAAGGGCTGTCGCGTCTGCATACTAACAAGCAGACATGCTCAGCGAACAGCGGCTGGCTCAACCTAGCAGCCGGCTTTTATAGCCGGCTGTCGAAGGGAGCCAGCCAATGGGAGCTGTAAACGCCCCCGCAGTATAGACGGACTTGGTTGGGAACTTTGGTCAGTTCCAAGGACATAACAGTTTACCTCTCCTGATGGAGCTGCATTGGTTGCTGATTTGCTTCTAGGTGCAATTCAAGGTGCTGGTAGTCACCTTTAAAGCCCTTCATGGCTTGGGACCAGGTTATCTGAGGGAATGTCTCTTGCTGGTCACATCTACCTGATCCATTAGAGCAGGGAGGCAGGGAATGCTGTAGGTCCCATCCCTGAGGGAGATACACCTGGTGGGACCCAGAAGAAGGGCCTTCTTCATGGTGGCTCCCTCTCTCTGGAACATCATTCCCCCAGAGATTAAAATGCCCCCCTCTCTAATACTCTTCTGGAAGGCACTGAAGACCTGGTTTTGCCAGCGGGCCTGGGCAACCCAGAGTGGGTTGGAGCCCATCAAATGGCTCGTGTGCTCTGCTGCCGTCAGGGTGGGGGGTGGGAGTTGGGGGTGATTTTTTATTTTTATCCAGATTTTATTCTATTGCACTTTATTAATTTATTTGATTCTTTTTATTAGTTTTAATTGTTTTTTATTTTAATTATGGTTTTACATTCTGTAAGCCACCTCGAATCGCCTTAGGTGAATAGGTGGCAATATAAATTCAATAAATAAATAAATAAATAAAATCTGAAATCATTAACAGGAAGATTACAAATGTATAACTAAGTTGCAAATATAATTTTATACTTCATTTGTTGCAGCCAGAAAATCAGTGAAATTTTCATTATAAGCTCTGTTTTGACACTCTGTCACTATGTGTTGAATAATTTGTTTTTCAGCCCTTAAGTCACAATTTGGTGATGGTATTTTGCCCCATTTATAGAGGGGATCTGCGCATCGACCATGAGCAATGAGAATCTGGTTCAGTGTTGTTCATATTGCATGGGGCTAGTAAAATCCAGGTGGTTTTTCCAAGATGCAGAGAAAGCTTTGACATTGTGGGGGGAAATTTTTTTATCCAGTGTTGTTTCCCCTTGTTATGAGTGTGCTGTAGCAATAGAGATGGCTGGATGTCTAGCTCTCAATCTGTTTTACTCCAAGCAGGCTGTGTCTCTCAGTATTGGCATTTAGGAATATCTCCACTGTTTCTGTCCACTGAAGTTAGAACCCAATTGCCAGACATATGCAGAACATTGAAATGTTGAAAAAATGTCAGCATTATATTTTAACTGATTTCTTTTGTTGTCTTTAAAGGATTGATCCATTTGACCATTTCAAATGGAGTTGCATTCATGCGAGGAATACGAAACAATTGCCACCTCCCTTAAAAAGCTCTGCACACCTTCAACTACCAAACCACATCTCTTGCTGAATTTGGATCTTTGTATTCAGTCCTCCCACCTAGCCATGATTGGATGATGATAGGATAAAAGGTACCTAAGAGGTAGAGAAAGCGGGGCTGCGGGGACCATCTTGTATAACACAACCTATTGAAATATAGTTTGCATTTACTCAAAAGACCCAAGGATGTAGCAGGTGGAAGACAGGATTTAACTCAGTTATAAATGTTTGGCATCACCCTCACCTGAAACCAGTCATTATTCATATTATCAATGGGAACTCTATCCTGCTACAGAGGTGAACTATCCCATGGAGATGGATTAGCTGTAGTACACAGAGACCTATTCTCAACAGTACTGTACTGCTTCATGGCATGCAAAATATTCTATTTCCATGCTTAAAATGATTAGACAATATATATGATTGAGCCTTAGGAATAAATATTCAAAGCCTATATGATACAGAGGTTAAGGTGCTACATTATTCGGGAGAACTAGGTTCTAGATCTCCCTTTGATATGGAGGCCAACTAGGTAACCTAGTTTGTGCTTATCAGATGTATATAATCAAATATGAAATGTATTTTGTATTAAAACAAGAATTAAAGGTAAAGATAAAGGTTTCCCCTATCTGGTTGAGTCTGACTCTAGTGGGTGGTCCTCATCTCAATTTCTTAGCAAAAGGAGCCAGTATTGTCTGAAGACATTTCTGTGGTCATATAGCCAACATGACAATACACCAAGGTGCATGGAATGCTCTTAACTTCCCACCAAAGTGGTACCTATTTATCTACTTGAATTTGCATGCTTTTGAATTGCTAGGTGGGGCAAGCAATGGGAGTTCAACCAATTGCATGGTGCTCAGGTCTTGAACCTGGACCATTAGCTTTCCAGATGACAAGCTCAGCATCATTTTAACCACTGAGCCATTGCATCCTCAAAAGAAGGATTATACAATCCAAAACTCCCAATGAAATTGAAACTAGAATGCTTTCCTTTTCAAATCTTTTGCCAATAATTCCTTAGATTCTTGATTTGAATTTTGAATTTGCCTTTCGTCTTAAAGAATAAAAACTCCACATTTTGAGTTGGAAAACATGTTGGACATTTTCTGGATGGGGTTTTCTTTCTTGACCAACTTGCCAAAACTTTTGTGGGTGGGATTCTTTTTCTTTTCTAGTTGCTCCAACAGTGAGCAGAGAATATGACTCACACTTACAATCTGATTTTCTCCTTTCATGATTCACCTTTATGGGTGAATTTACATTTCTCTCAAAAGCCTTGATCAAACAGCCAATTTCTGCTGGCTTCACTAGTGAAGGGGAGGTACTCTCAAGGGGCTGTCTTTTGGCAGCAAGTTTGTACTGAACTCAGAATTTGCTATGATTCATCAGCCTACTTAGACAATAATAACATTTTGACTGTAAAGGTCAACTCTGTTGAAAAGGGCCAGATTCCACAAGGCTAAAAATATTATCATCATCATCACCATCTAGCTGGGATTCTGGCCTTTGTAAATAGGATTGTGTTGGTCTGTGGATCTCATTATGATTTTTAGTACTGATCTCTGGTCTCTTACAAACAGGCCAGCACCTTCTTGTCTTTATGACAAGAAAAACTTTTATTCAGTATTTTTTTCTCTGCAAGCCTGAAAAAGTGTGTTCCAGTTTCATTCTGTACTAGGACTGCATAAGTCAAAGGCCATATTTCTTCATGAGAAAGTAAACAGTATCCATATACTAGCAGTATAGAGGGCTAAGTAAGTTCAATGTGGAATCAATATTAGAATGGACAAACACTCTGTTTTATCTTTCATTTTACACTATTCCATATTTTACTCTTTCCCTCAACCTCTTTTCCCTCATCTCTTCTTTTCCCTTTGATCATTGATCAACTCATAGTCCTAGGGATGTCAATCTGTAAAAATCTGATCTGAAAAAAGTATTGTGTGCTTTGGTGGGAATTGTAAGAATCCAGTTTGATATCTGCCTGCCACTATGGTTTCAGTGTCTGAACTTGCTTTATGATATTCATAAGACCTCTGAACAATCTATTATCTGCTTTTAAACATGAAGTAACATGGAGTTCTGTTCCATGGCTCTTCACAAATACTTCCGGGATTACCCACTGAATCATGCTATAAGTGCAGGCAATATAGGCATCCAGTAAGTACTGATATCAAGGAGTACCAGGACAACTATTGTAAATAAAAAAATATCTTCAGACATCTAATGAACATTGCCCATCTGTATTATTTACAAAGTGTACCCTGAACAAATGATATTTTCTGTGGAATGATTGAGCATATAATTCTTACCCAAACTATTTGAAATCTTTCTTTATAACCCCCTGATTTGCATTGTAAATGCAACAAAAGGTCATGAATCAGGGAATTTTGTTGTTCGTCAATTGCTAAGTCATGTCTAACTCTTCGCGACCCCATGGACCATAGCATTTCTGACCCCCCTGTCCTCCACCGTCTGCCAGAGTCTGTCCAAACTAATGCCACTCCACTAACCACTATCTAACCATCTCATCCTCTGCTGTCCCTTTTTCTTTTAATCCTCCCAACATCAGGGTCTTTTTCAATGAGTTCTCTCTTCTCATTAGGTGGCCAAAATATTTATGCTTCACTTGCAGTATCTGTCCTCCAAACAACAGTCAGGATTGATTTCCCTTAGGATTGACTGATTTGATCTCCTTGCAGTTCAAGGGACTGTCGAGAGTCTACTATAATTGATTAATCTTGAATAAGTAAGAGAATTAATATAATTTAGCAAGAATGAGATATGTTTCTAAAAGATAACAATTATAATGTAAATAATAATACAATAATTGAATAATATGGTATAAAACGTTGCTTAGAATGGTTTATAAATAGAATCAAGTAAGAAATGTACATACAGTAATATTATTATGCGCACAAGATATATGTATCCAACCAACACACTGTAAAATTGAAAGCTGGTTTTATTTGTTGTCTTTGTTGTTAAAATTTAAAAAAAAATTTTTTTTTTAAAAAGAGTCTTCTCCAGCACCATAATTCAAAAGCATCAATTCTTCAGCACTCAACCTTCCTTATGGTCCAACTCTCACAGCTATACATTACTACTGAGAAAACATAGCTTTGACTATATGGATGTTTGTTGGCAAGATAATATGTTTATTTTTTAATATGCTGACTAGGTTTGTCATAGCTTTCTTCCCAAGGAACAAGCATCTTTTAATTTCATGGCTGCAAACACCATCTGCAATGATCTTGGAGCCCAGGAAAATAAAATCTGTCACTGCTTCCATTTTTCCCCCTTCTATTTGCCAGAAAGTGTTGGGACCAGATGCCATGATCTTAGTTCCTTTAATATTGTCTTTCAAGCCAACTTTTGTCCATTTTTACCCTCATTTTTACCCTGCTCTTTAGTTCTTCATTTTCTGCTATGAAAGTGGTATTGCCTGCATATCTGAGGCTTCTTGATATTTCTCCCTACAATCTTATTTCTGGCTTTTGGTTCATCCAGTCCAGCACTTTGCATGATGTACTCTGCATATAAGTTAAATAAACAGGGCAACAACACATAGGTTTCTCATACTTCTTTTCCTATTTTGAACCAATCAGTTATTCCATGTCTGGTTCTAACTATTTCTTCTTGACACACATACGTGTTTCTCAGGTAATGTAGTCTGGTACTCCCATCTCTTTAAGAACTTGCCTTAATTTGTTGTAATCCACATAATCAAAGGCTTTAGCATGGTCAATGAAGCAGAAGAAGATATTTTTCTGGAATTCCCTTGCTTTCTCCATAATCCAGTGAATGTTGGCAATTTGATCACTAGTTTCTCTGCTTCTTTGAAACCTAGATTGTACCTCTGGTAGTTCTCAGTTCACATACTGCTGAAGCTTAATTTGTAGGATCTGGAACATAATCTTGATAACATGTGAAATGAGCACAGTTGTATAGCAGTTTGAATGTTTCTTGGCATTCCCTTTGGAAAACAGATCTTTTCCAAACCTGTGGCCACTGTTGAATTTTCCAAATTTGCTGGCCTAGTGAGTGCAGCATCTTAATAGCACCATCTTTTAGGATTTTAAATAGCTCCACTGTAATACCAACAGCTCTACTAGTTTTGTTTTTGGTAATGCTTTCTAAGGTCCACTTGACTTGACACTCCAGGATGTGTGGCTCAAGGCCAGTGATTATAGCATTAACAGGGATCTTTTTTGGATAATTCTTATGCATATTCTTGCCACCTCTTCTTAATCTCTTTTGCTTATTTTTGTCCTTTATTGTGCCCATCTTTGCACAAAATATTCCCTTGATATTTCCAATGTTCTTGACAAGATCTCTAATGTTTCCCATTCTATTGTTTTCCTTTATTTCTTTGCATTGTTCATTTAAGAAGGCCTTTTTCTTTTTTCTTGCTACTCTCTGGAAATATGTATTCAATTGGCTATATCTTTCCATTTCTCCTTTGCCTTTCACTTTCCTTCTTTCCTCAGCTATTTATAAAATCTCATCAGAGAGCCACTTCACTTTCTTGCATTTCTTTTTCTTTGGGATGGTTTTAATTGCTGCTTCCTGTACAATGTTACAAATCTCCGTCAATAGATCTTCAGGCACTCTGTCTAACAGATCTAATCCCTTACATTTATTCATCAGCTCCACTGTATATTAATAATGTATATGATTGAAATGATACCTGAATGGTGTGGTGGTTTTCCATACTTTCTTCAATTTGCAAGACCCTTGCCTTGCTTCATTTTGTACTCCAAGACCTATTATTCTGATTTGACTTCCTACTTTAACATCCCAATCCCCTATGATGAAAAGGACATCTTATTTTTTGGTTCTAGAAGGTGTTGTAGGTCTTTATAGCCAACTTCAGCCCTCTTCAGCATCAATGGTTGGGGCATAGACTTGGATTACTGTGATGTTAAATGGTGATGTTGAATCGTTTGCCTTGGATAAATATGGAATACAGAACCCCATAGTACTGCTTCAAGAAACTTTAGGTTTTGGTAGTATTCCCATGAATAATGTTTTAGCAGAATAGATTTGCAGGACCCCTTTCTTTAATTAATGGTCTTCTCAGTTCAATTGCATTATCATTCCTCTGCTGCTGAGCTGACAAAAAATTATTAACAGAATAAAATTTACTAACTTCTGCTTCAATTCAGCCAGTTTTCTCAAGTCCAGGGCAAAAAGTTCAGGGAAGGAAAAGATCACAATGTATCAAATCATTACTATGTCCTTAGGGTAGACCTGTCTAGCAAAGTGAGAGCAAGCAAGGAAGTTCTACAAAACAATAAATCAAGTCTCCAAAGAGATGCAACCTAGTTCTAACCATATTAGGGTTGACCACATGCAAGGTCAAGTAAGGGGCTATCGTTTTAAGAACTAGGGTTGAATAACTTTTAGGTTGGTGTCTCCTTTCTGTGTACATACGTGATGACTGAGGTGAATTGGTTTTTTTTAAACTTTTCCCTGCTAAATTAGTAGACAAGCAAAATGTGTGGACATAGTACACTTATGACAACTCTAAAAGATCAGAGAAATATTTTATGAGTTGAAAATCCAGCTAGAGACTCATGATTTAAATGGGGGGTAACTACCAGAGCCCTGACAACTTAGACATCAGCAAACCATTCAACAAAGTAGGCCACAACCTACTTCCTGGTAAGCTAGAAAAAAGTGGAAATCCATCACCTTCAGATGGATTTCTAACTAGCTGACAAACTGAAGTCAACGAGTAGTCTTTAATGGTACTACACCTACATGGAGTAGGGTAGTAGGCAGTAGGGTACCACAAGGTTCTGTCTCAGGCCCAATACTCTTCAATATCTTCCTAAATTACTTAGATGAGGTAATAGAAGGGGAACTTATTAAATTTACAGATGAAAATAAGCTTGTAGGAATAGCCAACACCCTAGATGGATCTTGACAGATTTGAACAATAGGCCCTAACTAACAAAATGAAATTCAATGTAGAGAAAAGTAAAGTCTTACACTTAGGCAAGAAAAACCAAAAGTACACATATAGATTGGGAGACTCCTGGCTTAGTAACTGTGAGAAGGATCTTGGGGTCTTAGTGGACAACCAATTAAATATGAGCCAACAATGTGTAGCGGTAGCCAAAATAGCCAATGCAATCCTAAATTGCATTACTGGAAGGATTCAATCAAGATCATGTGAGATACTAATACTACTCTATAAAGCCTTAGTAAGACCACACCTAGAATGCTACATCCAGTTTTGGTCACCAAACTATAAAAAAAGTGCAGAGAAGAGCAACCAGGATGATTAGGGGACTGGAGACTAAAACATATAAAGAACAGTTACAGGAACTGGGAATGGCTTAGTCTAGTGAAGAGAAGGACCAGGGGAGATATGATAGCAGTGTCCCAATATTTGAGGGGCTTCCACAGAGAGGAAGGGGATCAAACTATTTTCTAAAGCACCTGTAGGCCAGACAAGGAATAATGGATGGAAACTGAACAAGGAGAGATTTAACCTGGAAATAAGGACATTGTTTCAGAGTATGAGAACAATCAATCAGTGGAACAGCTTGCCTTCAGAAGTTGTGGGAATTTCATCACTGGAAGTTTTCAATAAGAGACTGGACAGCCATCTGTCAGAAATGGTGTCCTGCTTGGACAGGACATGGAATTGCCCAATTTTTGAAACAGAATAATAGCCATTTTAATTAATTTTTTAGTGGTAAAACATTCAGGCGTTTAGGATGGGACTAATTTACCAACACAGATTATACAGATGAGGCATGAAATATACATTGATAAATAAACTGCATTAAACTGCATTTTTTCAGGGTCCTTGATGATCTCTGAGCTTGGTTCTTTTCTTGAAGAACATTCATTAGCAAACTAGATACGGTAACATCATCAGTGCTAGTAGGGAGTGGTATTTGCTGTTACTTTATTTATTAGTAGCTTTCCTTATCAGTGTTGGAGGTTCCTTGTTTAAATTGTTAATTAAGCTTGATTAGGATCAAGATCATGTGAAGTAGAATCAAGATCACGTGAAGCCTTAGTAAGACCACACTTAGAATACTGAATCCAGTTCTGGTCACCACATTATAAAAATGATGTTGAGACTCTGGAAAGAGTGCAGAAAAAAGGAACAAAGATGATTAGGGCCTGAAGACCTTCAACTTTCTAGGTTCTATCATATCACAAGACCTAAAATGAATACCTAATATTGTGTCCTCTGCAGACGATGTAAAACTATTCAACACCACTGACAATGCTACTATCCTTGTGTCTGAATGGTCAAACTTCTGGCAACTCCAAATCTTGACCAACAAATGCTCTCTCCTACACATTGGAAAAAAAAAAATAAGTACACCAAATACAAACTAGGTAGATATGACCTCATTGATGATCCTCACTCTGTCAAGGACCTTGGAGTTCTCACATCAAATGACCTAAGCACCAGAGCTCACTGTAACAGCATTGCCAAAAAGGCATTAACAGTTCTAAATGTAATCTTACGAAGCTTCTCCTCTGGAAATATCAAATTGCTAACTAGAGCGTACAAAACTTTTGCCAGACCAATACTCGAATACAGCTCATCAGTCTGGAATCCGCACTACATATTGGACATTAATACAATCGAGCGAGTCCAGAAGTATTTCGCAAGAAGAGTACTACACTCCTCTGCTTGCAGCAGAATACCCTATATCACCAGGCTTGAGATTTTGGGCTTGGACAACCTTGAACTAAGCCGCCTACGGTTAGACTTAAGCATAGCACACAAAATTATCTGCTACAATGTCCTACCAGTCAATGATTACTTCAGCTTCAACCACAACAATACAAGAGCACACAACAGATACAAACTCAATGTAAACCACTTCAAACTCAATTGCAGAAAGTACGACTTCAGCAATAGAGTGGTCAATGCCTGGAATGCACTACCTGACTCTGTTGTTACATCCTCTAGCCTCTACTCCTTTAACCACAAACTATCTACTATTGACCTCACTCCATTTCTAGTAGGTCAGTAAGGGGTGTGCATAAGTGCACCATCGTGCCTACCGTCCCTGTCCTAATTGTTCCCATTTATTCGTGCCTATTTCCTGTATTCTTACTCATGTTTATACTTATACCTATTATCTTGTGAGCAATTGACAAATCAAATAAATAAAAAATAAATACATTAAATAAATAAATAAAAACATCATCAAAAAAGCACAACAAAGAATGTTCTTTCTGCACCAACTCAGAAAGCTCTGAGTTGATACAGTTCTACAGAGGAATTATTGAGTCTGTCATCTGCACCTCTATAACTGTCTGGTTTGGTTCTGCAACCCAACAGGACAGACACAGACTCCAGAGAGTAATTAGGACTGCAGAAAAAAACAATTATTACCAACCTGCCTTCAATTGAGGAACTGTATACTGTACAAGTCAAAAAGAGGGCTGTGAAAATATTTATAGACCCCTCACATCCCGGACATAAATTGTTTCAACTCCTACCCTCAAAACGATGCTACAGAGCACCGCACATCAGAACAACTAGACACAAGGACAGTTTTTTCCCAAACGCCATCACTCTGCTAAATAAATAATTCCCTCAACACTGTCCAACTATTTACAAAGTCTGCATTACTATTACTATTAATCTTCTCATCACTCCTTATTGCCCATCCACTCCCACTTGTAACTTTGACTGTAACTTTGTGGCTTGTATCCTTACAATTTATATTGACTGTTTCCTAGTATGATTTATTTTTTATTTTTATTTGGATTTCAGAATTGGTGACACTGCTAAGTTCCTATTGACCTGAATGACAATGTGTCAGTTATTTGTTTGTTTGTTTAAGATCTCCTTGAGGCACAGTAAAGCTTCGTGATAGGGGAGAGAAAGAAGAAATTATGCTTGGGTTGATGAGAACAAAAAGTGCATTTAAATTCCACCAAGTGTCATCTGCTACTTTATCTAGTGGTAAGCAGGCACTGTTTTTTCTGTCCTGGTCCTCAGGTTTGTCTGCATCCAGAGATCACCTGGCAACTCCCATCACAGTTTCCTTTTTGGCCTTTTAATTAAACAAATGTTCATTTTTGAAGAGGAGCCTGATGGCTATCTCAGTCTTTTTCAGTCCCATCAAATATAAATAAATGGTAAGGAGAAAGCCCTGGTGTCCATTTCAAGGTATTTGCTAGAACACCAGAATCTATTCAGCAACCTCTCTGCTGCTGTAAGCCCATTAATAGATCTTCTACAGCCTAAACATCTGCCAACTTGGATAAAAATAAAAAAGGAAATAAAAGAAGAAAGAAAATAAAGGAATTACATTCAAAAATGGGGGCAATTGCATTCAGTATCTGAAATGGCATCTGAAAGTGATTTAGCTAAACCATGAGGCTTTTGATTAGTATTTGAGATGATTCCAGGACATTTTTAACAACCATCATAAAGATCCCAATTTACTGATCTTCCCTCTACCTGCCTCCCAACATGGTTATAATGTTACATGTACTAAAATAAATTTTCATAGTTTTGTTTCCTCAACCTTTACAAATAACCTTTTGTACACTTTTCTACACAAATGCAGTGTCTACTCATAGGTATAATTGATACTTATATAAGTCTGAAAGAGCAGGGTAAAACAAGGCTGCTAATGCTGGGCTGGTTGCTATTCTAAGGGGTGTTTAGCTTCATTTATGATTCAGATAAGAAAGATTTTGTTTTCTCCAAATAATTAATTGCATATTAAAACCACTTACAAACTCTGTAATCATCACAAATACGAACAGGAGACCTTTACAACTTCAGTAATAATACCAGGAAAGTATGGGAAGTTCAGCTGGTTTGTAATGGAAATGTTCTGAAATCACCCTGCCTCATTTATGGAAAAACACACACACTTTTTATTATTATTGTACCCCCTGTTTTTTTCCTTTTCCTTTTAAAAATAAACCCACTAAAAAAGAAATGACAGGAAAGTTGTCTAAGCTTTTTGATTAGTAATACTAGACTTGGTATTAAAGGAGGGTTTAAATCACTCAGACATCCATTGGAAGACAGTCTGCCAAGCTTGATCTTTCCAGAAATTCCTGACTTTTCTTGCTGACAGCTTTCTCTTTCAGAGAAAGGAAGAAAGCACAGGAGCATCTGTTATCCTGATCCTGATAATAACCAACAAACACAACTCAGACAAGGAAGTAAAAGTAGTGGAGTGGTGAGGGAAAGTAATAAAGTAATGCTGCATGTCTTTGTATTAAGGAAAACTAAAGTGGAGCACACTTGAATGTGTATCTTGGATTTTAAGAGATTGGATTTTAATAAACTCAGAGTGGTGATAAGCAGGATTCCACTGCAGGAAAAGCTACTAGGAAAGATACAAACATTTAAATTGTTTCAGAGAAAGGCAACAGAGACAAATAAAAAGAGGATTTTAAAGCTGTTTTATGAAGGAAGAGCCAATAAACTTTTAACTTTGAAAAGAAAAGAGGGGGAATATAATAGCACTCTGGAATTAGCTGAAAGGTTCCCAAGAAGCCACATTAAAAAGGCCAAGACCTGTTCTCTATTGCTTCAAAATGCAGAGTAATGGATGTAAGTTACAGGAGGATAGAGTCTAACTGAATACTACAGTATTTAAACTTCCAAATTGTAAAATCATGTTAGATTGAAGTCAAATCCCATAGAGATTGTGGGTTCTTCATCACTGGATGTATTCAGATGGGTCTACAGTATGACAACTTGCCATGTCCAACTCCCCAAGCCCAACTTGCTGTGGCCAACTCTTGTGGGACAAGTGTTACACTAATATTGAAGAAATAGAGGAAAAGAATCATTAAAGAAAGGATGCGAAAGGAAGGACAAAATGAAATGTGAATGACAAAAATTAAAATATGTTTTTAATTATTTTAAATAATTAAATTGAATTGTTGAATTGTCCCGCAGTGAGTTGTCCCATGGTAAGTTGGCCATGGTGAGTTGGCTGCTGCGAGTTGTTCTGTTCCAGATGGAAGCTAGACAGCTATTTGTTGGGGATGCTTTAATTTGGATTCCTGCACTAGCAGAGGATTGGATTTGATAGCAATATTGGTCCCTTCCAGTACTATAATTTGGAAGCATCTTGAGTGCCTCCACTTGAGTTATGTAGTCAGTGAATGCCAACCAAGAAGTGAACTGTTTATGGCCTGTCCAGGTAGTTTATTATGCATAACTGCAAGAGAGCCCATGGTAGCTTTTGAATATTGCCTGATCTAACAAGATTTACTGAACAGCGTTGGAAATAAGATGAAAATTTGGTTGCTCCCTTTGCTACACCATATAACCCCAGCACAGATTCAGTTTAACAGTTCAACTGCTGGAGACCTTTTCCCCCCAATTCCATGGCTCCCTGCCTGCTGATGGGTTGCTATAATCAAAGTGCCAGCCCTTGTTTCACTCCCAACAATGAATCTAATAGACCCTATTATCAAAATGCAAAACTAGCAGAGACCTGCCTATAATGTTACAGGACTTTATGTCTTTACAAAAGCTGCATTGAAGCGAATAAGAATTACTCAACAGCAGGAGCCAATCAATCCATAGAGGAGTGGAGGGAGGAGAAGATACCATCTGAGCCTTTCTACTTGGGACTTAAATGTTATTCTACAGTGTGTAGGAGAAGAAGGGCATCTCTCGCTCCTGCTTTTTCCTTCTCTGCTGGTTTTGTAAAGATGGAAAATTGAATGCTGAACTCATCATCCCATTTTACCCGTTTGAAGCTTTGTTTAAGCTTATGCACATAATTTATGAAGTGTCAGGGCAAAATGGTTTGGGTAGGACTCATTTTTATGCTTCGGTTGTGGTTTAATTCTCTTCCTTTCTCCTGCAGTGTCTGCCTCCTTAATCAGCAGACTCATGTCTTCCAGAGTTTATTTGTATAAAAACAGCCAAAGGCACAAATTCACTAAGATATGTGTGATTCTTGCCTTTTCCTTACTGTTTTTTCCCCTCTCCTGATTAGAGGGGAACTCCCCTTTCCTGGGATTTGGCCATTGAAACACTCGTTTGACAAACTGTTCTGCATGAGAGTGTTTTAAGAGAAGGTGGGAGAGAGGTTGCATCTAAGGGGCTCAAAGGAAGAGCAGGGACTCATCTAATTATCTAATATAATACTACACATTAGGATCCTAAATAGTCTTTGCTGGGAGGGAGGGAGGGAGGGAGGGAGAGAGAGAGAGAGAGAGAGAGAGAGAAATAAAAAAGATAGACAAGAGGCCCCAGCTCAGTTATCTCCTCCAAGTCCGCTGTGGGTCTGTGTCTCATAAAAACGTTCTTGGGACTGAGGCTGTGTTTCCCTTGGCTGGCACACCCAGCCTGCTGGCTCCTCTTGACATGCAAAGTGCAGACATTCTGCTGAGGATCTTTCAACCCTGTTTGCCAGGAAAGCCCAAAGTCTCTGCAGATAAATCTTAGTAGAAGTTCTTCATATCAAACAACAGACTGAAAAGAGAGAAGGTTTTTCCTTCTTTTTGGGTGTGCGAGGTGGAGGGTATGAGTCTTTTCTTTTGAAGCTTAAGTCTTGCCAGTGTGCAACTGGCCAAAGCAGTGCACTGAAAGTGTCACAGTATTTGGCAAGATATGGAGCCAGTTATAGCATGCTCATTGGAACTAGTGCTGAACTAACATAGTGGAGCCCTGCAGACTTTGCTGTTGCAAGCCCTTTTTTCATGCCATCAACACAACAGAATAAACATTTCCCAATCTTGGAAATTTCCTTCCTCCTTGAATTTGCTTTATTACTCAGTGCTAATACATTTCATGCAGAGGCTACCATGGCCACCTTTGAGGATAATTCTTGAGAGGAAGAATATCAGAATTGTTAGATTGGGTACAAAAGAGACGTGAGACCAGTGCACTTCAAGCTCTTTATTTTATGTTAAGATCTGTACAAGATCTTGGAGCTGCAGCAGCCCTTTATATAGGGATTGCTCGCGGCTTGTCGGCCAATGACAGGACTTTGAATCTCCCGCGATCGGCTCGGCCAATCGCGGTTGATTCTTAGGAAGCCAATCATGGCCGTTCGGTAGACCAATCGGGATGCTGTCCGTGTGGCCCAATCAGATTTCAGCTTTTGGAGTATGTTAATATAGAACAGCCCTCCCCTCTTGGTTCAGTCCTACATAACATGGTCACGTAGTCGCGCAAATAGGCGGGGCTTCCTACCTGCCTATTTGACCTGCGCGGTTCAGTTGATGTTTGGTCTTCGACCGGTTCAGACAGACTCCTCGCCGCTCTCATCCCTCTTGATGGAACCGCCTGGAAGGGTGAGCCGGGCCTACTTCAGTAGCTCCCTCCCGGTCTACCTGGGCTGGTTGAGCTGCCAGTTCCGCTGTCCCCGCCTGGTCTTTCTGGGCTGGTTGAACTGGCTTGGCTGTTCCTTCCAGGTGAAGCTCCGGGTTGTTCGTCTGCCAATGGTTCGTCGTCTACCGGTGAGTATTGCTGGTTTATTTTGGCTTGGGGGTGTTCGGTTTGTGTTTTAGGATTTTCTTTTCCTGTTTGTTTATTGCTTGAGGTTTCCCCCCACTCTGGTTTCTTTATTAGTGACTTTTTGCAGTGTTTGTGGGCTGTCTGCGTTGTTGGTGGCTATTCTTGACCTTAATTGGTCAATGTGCCATTTCCAGCTTCGTCCATCATCCATTTGTAGCTGGTATGACCGGGGGCCTGTTACCTGGGTTATTTTTGCAGATACCCAGAGCAGTCCCCCATGACATTTTTGGTGTAGACTGTGTCTCCTGTGTTAAATGTTCGGTGTTTGCTTGATGAGTCTGGGGGTTTCTCGGGGTTGTATGTGGGGTGTAGTCTATCTAGCTGGGATCGTAATTTTCTGCCCATGAGTAGTTCTGCTGGGCTTTTGTTGGTCGTTGTGTTGGGTGTTATGTGCTGTATTAATAGCATTTTATTTATTTTATCCTGCATGTCCCCAGTTTCAATTTTTTGTATGTTTTTTGTGTAATGGACCATGCATTCCACCCGCCCATTCGCCACCGGATGAGCGGGCGCTGTCAACGCATGCCGTATGCTCCATTCTGCCAGGAATTTTTCGAATGCTAGTGCGGTAAATTGTGGCCCATTGTCTGACACTAGCACATCTGGTAGGCCATGGGTGGTGATTAGTTTGTTTAGCTTTTTGATAACGGCCTCCGTGGTGGTGGATTTCATGGCACTTACCTCAAGCCAGTTGGAGTAAGCATCGACTGTTATCAGGAATGTGTGTCCCTTGGTAGGTCTGGCGAAGTCTATATGGATCCTGGACCATGGTCCCCTGGGGGTTTCCCATTCCAGGATTGGGGAGGGGGGGCTTGGTCTGGTTTCCTGGCATCTCCTGCATGAGGCTACCCAAGTCTCAATCTGTTTGTCCATTCCTGGCCACCAGGTGTAACTCCTGGCCAGGGCTTTCATCTTAACTATGCCCGGGTGCCCCTCATGCAACATAGACAACACCCTCTTTTGTAGAGCTTCAGGGATCACAACCCTGTCCCCCCAAAGTATGCAACCCTTCTGTGTAAAGAGTTCGGTTTGCCGGTTTTGAAAAGTTCTAAATTGTTCGCTGCTGTCGTTTTCCGGCCACCCTTTTTCCACCCAGTTCAAGACCCGCGCCAGATGTTTGTCTTTATTAGTTTCTCAGGCAATGTCTGATGCAGTCAGGGGTGGGTTGGGTAGTGTCTCTATGTGCAGCGCTGATGTTGTGAGTGCCGGGTCGTCCTCCAGGTCGGGCAGGGGGGAGCGGCTCAACGCGTCTGCATGCGTGATGTTCTTCTTGGGTCAGTGTGTCAGCTGGTAGGTGTAGGCAGCAAGGAACTCGGACCACCTTGTTATCCTTGGTGACAGTATGTTCGGGGTGACCTTGTTCCCTGCCAGTATCCCTAGCAGCGGCTTGTGGTTGATAATAATTGAAAAGGTCCTACCGTATAGGTATTCATGGAACCGCTTCACGCCGGTGATTACTGCTAGGGCCTCCTTGTCCATCTGGCTGTAGTTCCTTTCCGGCTTGGATAGTGTCCTCGAGAAAAAAGCGATGGGTGCTTCTCTTCTGTCCAGCAGTGTGTGGCTGAGGATGGCTCCGGTGCCAAAGGGTGATGTGTCGCAGGTCATGGCTATCAGTAGGGTCTCGCTGTATTGGATGACTTCCTCCAGGCCCAGGTGGCTGTTTTGTCCAGCAGCCTATGTAGGGGTTCCACTACGGTCACCTTCTGGGGCAGGAAAACATTATAAAAGTTAATGAGTCCAAGAAAAGCCTGCAGTTCAGTCTTATTCCTAGGTCTAGTGGCTTCTTTGATGGCTTTGCGCTTTTTTTCCATGGTGTGGATTCCATTTTTGTCTAGGAGGTACTCCAGGAATTCAACTTTCTCTGTGCAAAGTTGACATTTTTCCTTTTTAACTTTTAGCCCGGTGTCTTTGAATTTCTGCAAGACCTCCCTTAGGCGGCTTTCTAATTGGGTTTTATTTGTAGCTGACACCAGTACATCGTCAAAATAGGGTACCACCCCTTTTATTCCTAGTAATAGTCTTTCCATCAGGCTCTGGAATACCCCTGGTGCCATGCTGACTCTAAATTGGAGCCGTTTGCACCGGAATGCCCCTCGGTGGGTTACGATGGTTTGCGCCTCCGCGGTCTCAGCATTGACTGGCAGCTGCTGGTATGCCTGCACCAGATCGAGTTTTGCAAAGACCTTGCCTCCCCCCATTGAGTGCAGAAGGTGCTGTACCACTGGGACGGGGTAGGCACTCAGCTGCAGCGCATGGTTGAGGGTGGCCTTGTAGTCATCACAGATTCCTACGGACCCATCCGGCTTGATCGGGGTGACTATGGGGGTTTCCCACCAGGCATGGTCTATAGGCTCTAAAACCCCTTGCGTGATGAGCTTGTCTAACTGCTCATCGATTTTGGGCTTGAGTGCAAATGGCACTCGCCATGGCTTAAGGCGGATTGGGGCAATGTTCGGGTTTAGGCTGAAGGATATTGGGGACCCCTGGTACTTGCCTAGGTCACTGTTGAAGACCTCCTGGAAGTCCCAATCACGTCCATTCAGTAGACCAATCGGGATGCGGTCCGTGTGGACCAATCAGATTTCAGCTTTTGGAGTATGTTAATATAGAACAAGAATATTGTACAGAGACCTCTGTGTGAGTCAGCCAGACCCTTGCAGAGAACTTTTGTCAGACTCAGAAGCAGACTCAACTTTTCTAGACACTTTTTCTTTTCTTTTTTTTCAGGACTCTTATCTGGACTCATTAGAGAAGCCCCAGGCTTGGTCAACAGGATTGCACTGGACTGAATATCAGAAGATTAATGTTCTAAAAGGAAGTGCTTTATTTAAAAAAAGTATAAATTATAGCAATGATTGCAAAGATCCCTATTGACAGGTAGCTTTATTACATTAATTGTGGAAAGATTGCATCAAGTTTGTATGTCCCGAATGTTCTGTCAATTATTCCTCTGGTAATCCTGCACGTTTTAAATTTATAATAATAAAACATTTAATTAGTTTTGACAGAAGGTTGAAATTTGTCATGTCATTTACTTCAGATAATGCTCATATGAGCCAAACAGAAACTTCCTGTTTCAATCACCAAACAGCTCCAACTAACTGATTGGGATAAGCTCTGGCACAAGGCCTCCTGAAATGAACCAAACTGCACATATTTAAAAAATTAAACACGGAAAGCGAAGGTTGAGCTTGTCTGCTGAGTCAGACCATAGCTCCAGGAGGCCAGTGTATGATACTAAATGGCAGCAATTTCTCAGTCTTTTGGACAGGATTCTTTCCATTTTGCTCCTAGAAACATCAGGGACTGCACCAATTACCATAGGAGCAAAATTGGTATTTTCAAAGTTTTCATAGCTTCAAAAACAGAAAGGTCATGGAGACTAAAATACATAAAATTATGCATGATGTGGAGAAATTAAATATTCAGATATTTTTGTTCTTTTATTATGGAGCCCATGAAACTGAATGGCTGAAAATTCAGGATATATATTGAAATGTTTCTTACTATAGTACGTAGATAAAACCTTGAGTTCAGTGTTTCAGTGATTGCTACCATCCTGGGCAACTTAAGTGGGCAATGTAATAAAGGATAAAGTTGTATTTACTATCAGAGACAAGATGCTTCTCAAAATGTCAGTCTTTATTTTTGACCTGCTTGTGAGCTCCAGGAGTTGCGTGACTAAGATTTCCACTCTGAAAAATATGAGCAGGCTCTATTTAATCCAACACATTAACTAAGTATGCTCTGAAATTACACTAGAATTAGAAAATATTGTATTGTATACAGAAATAGCCAAGGAATTTCTATTTTCATGCAACTAGAGCAATTTAGCTTAGAACAATTCATAACATTTGATGTACGTTAGTTCTTTTCATCATTAAATTTATATGATGCATATATACATACATCAGCTCCACTTCATAATAACAGTCCATCCTGATGATCAATTTGATTCTTCCACATTCTGCTAATTTAACAAACATATTTTATTTGTTAGTTCATATTCATGTTCATTTCTTCTCTTATATTCCATGTCATATTCTTTCATGTTCTGTGCTTTTCTCCAGATGGGTCCATTGAAGCTACCCGTTGTTGAAAGGTGTCAAAATGCCTTTCCTTCGAGGATTTGATTTTCCCTCTGGGAGAGCTCCAGCGCAAGGATACGGACAACTGCTTGAAAGCTGGATCTTTTCATTTTTCAGGAAAGCGAGGGACAGCGAGAAGTCTACGTTCCTGGGCTAGCTAGCTTCTTATGGTAAGTCCCTGGTTTTTTATACCCTTTTCTCCCTTTGTGAGTTGATTTCATGTGAATGTTTGTATTTGTGCTTAATGTGTCAAATCCTGTTTGAGTTTGTCTTTATTCCTACCAGAGGGCAAACTCTGCGGGGTGCAGAAGGCAAACTCCGCGGGGTGGTTAGATTGTATTATCGGGTTTTTTTCCTAATCTCTTTTAGCTTTATAATGGATTTTCATGTTTGTCTTGTGGCAATCTCCTGTCTGTCTCTTTTGTAATTTATATTTTTGTGTGTGTCTTTTGTCTGTTTGTTTTGCTTATTTGGTATGTCCTGTGTTTGTAAGGGTTTCCTTTTCTTATTTGTCTAGTTTTCTTAATTACTTGGGCTTTTGTCTATAGGGATTCTTTAATACCTTTTATTTGATTCCTTTTCCTATGTAAGTTTGTTTTATGGCTGGCCTGATATTCCCCTTTGGCTTTTCCTGTTTGAATGACACTACTGTCTTCGTGAAGTTCCCTTTCCACACCGTCACAGCTTTGTTCAACCAAGTTTTTCACATGATGCTTTCTAGTAAGACAAATAAGATGTAAATTAGGGTGATATATTTGATAACAGAAAAGGTATGAAGGGTAATTAATATTCAAGAAATTAATAAAAATAAAGAAGTACATCTGGCATGATTGTTTATAATGGAAAACCAAGGTTGGAAAGAAGTTTTCAATGTGAGGCAAATTAAATTTTAGTAATGTCAAGTAGGTCTTGGGGGAAATTGACATGCAGGAAGAGAAAGGAAAGGAAAGAAATAAAATGGAATGATTGTAGACAAAGAAGGAACAAATTCTCTTTGAAATAATTAATGTCACAAAAAGTGTATAGAAATTAGATGTAAGGAGAGAGGATAAGAATAGAGGAACACTGATCTCTGAGGGAAATGTATGATTCAAAAATTTGTAAAATAAATAAAACTGGCTCTATGCCCATGCTTCGCTATGAAACTATGTGATCGGGGTTAGTTTTGGGGGAGGAAATAAGGGGGAAAATTGTGCCTCTGCCTACCAGCATCCATCAGTATTCATCTGGCTAGTGTTCTGTCAGTGTGTGAGACAGTTGAGGGCTGTTTGAAAACTGAAACATGAAAACTGAAACAGTATTTGCTATGTGAGCAAGAAGGAGCCTGGATGTGGATTAGCCCAACTGTTCTGTACTAAAGCTGGTTGCTGCTGTGAAACTGAAACTCCTCTCCTCTGCTTATGTTTTGCATTTGGAACAGATTTCTTTTCAGGTGTGGGGGAGAGTAGAGCTCCTTAGCATCAGAATGTGTTAATAATAATATACAAAATACTAATGTTCTGATGGCCATTTTGAAAAATCCTTTCTTAGTAAGCATCTCGACGCCAAGAGGAATATATGTGCCAAATTTCAAGTTTGTAGGCTTTATGGTTCTGGAGATTTTGTGATGAATGCATGAGTGGTATTTTGCTTTTATACATGTAAGAAGATAAAAAACAAAAAAAGCAGGATTTGGGCTACTGAAATCGTTATTTTAAAAAGTGAAAACAAAATATGATTGTTTACAAGAAACATATATTAGGAAAAGATATAAAATATTTGAGTCACAAAAATTACTTTTTGTTTATTTTTATAAACAAATATTTATTTATTTAAATTCATTTAAATTTATTCAACAGGAATAAAAAAGAAATTGAGTTTTTTCTATATAAATCTTCCACTGTATCCAAAAAATCATGGCAGGCATGTTGGGATGGAAGTTAATACATAGGAGGTTAAGACTTTGTTATTGAAAAATATGCTCCAAATGACAATTTTATAAAGGACCTATAGATAGATTATTGGACTTTCAGTATGAAAATTAGCATCTCGGGACAGTGAAATGGGATGGTTTCCCCACAAATAGAACTTCTGAGAAAAATATTAAAAATATACAAGGCAATGTGGGGATCAGCATTTGTTGCCTATATAAAGTTAGGAAAGGAAGGAGAGAGACACTTATTTGTTTTTATTTATTTTATTTATTTGTCAAACTTGTACAGGATAACAAGTATAGGTATGAACATAAATAATGGAAGTAAATACAGGTAAATGGAGACAGTAAGACAGGGATAGTAGGCACGCTGGTACGCTTATGCGTACCTCTTAAGAATGGGGTGAGGTCCACAGTAGACAGTTTGAGATTGAAGCTGTGAGGGTTTGAGGCTGTAACAACGGAGTCTGGTAGAGCATTCCAGGTGTTTACCACTCTGTGCTGAAGTCATATTTTCTGCAATCCAGTTGGAAGCAGTTTACCTTGAGTTTGTATTGATTGTTTTCCTATGTATTATTGTGTAGAAGCTAAAGAAATCGTTGACAGGCGAGATGTAGCAGACAATTTTGTAGGGGAAATTGCTGCTTTTGACCCAGTTCCTCTTGTGACTGCGATTTTGCTTTTAACTTTAACAGCTTCTTCATGACAGGATAGAGGGTAAAAAGCGAGGGTGGGATTCAAAAATCCCAGCAACTGGTTCACTGCCCAGTTGCTGGGTAGGTGTGACCATAGTGGGCATGGCCTGCTGAAACTTCCAGGATGGCCATTTTTTGCCTGTCCAAGGGTCCATAGGCCTCCCCCGGGCCTCTGGGAAGGTGAAAACGGCCTCCCTTGGGCTCTGGAGGCCCACTGGAAGCTGGAAACAGGCTCGTTTCCAGATTTCTGGAAGGTCCATTTTTCTCCCTCCCAGAACATCCAAACTGATCCTGTACTTACCTTAATCAAAAATGGGCCCCATGAAGATTCCTGGAAGGTAGTGGGGCAGGGTGGGTTGGACCAGCTGGTCGGTTGAAATACCGGTTCAATGAACCAGATGAAAATTTAACATCCGGTTCGCCCGAACCAGTCCAAACTGGTAGAATCCCACCCTTGATAAAAAGGCAAAAAGTAGTGATATATTGTCCTCCTGATAAATTTGCTGAATTCCTGATGCAGTCCTGTGATTGGACCGATGACATGCAGAAGAAGGAGATATCAAAGCTCAAGAATTCAAGCATGGTTTATTTATTTATTTTTACCCCATCTTTATTATTTTTATAAACAACTCAAGGTAGTGAACATTCATCTTCCTATTTTTCCCACAATAACAACCCTTTAGGTGGATTAGGCTAACAGAATGACTGGCCCACAGTCACCTAGTTGATTTTCATACCTAAGGTGGGAATCTGGGAGACTCTAGACCACTAGACCAAACTGAGTCTTTAGTTATGTTTCTCTCCAAAATTAGGACAGCATCATTTTGTTGCTAGAGAAGAAGAAACTGTGGATGCTGCTAGCACTAGGAAACAATTAGTGGAAGGAAGCACAGAAATGGCAAAATGTGTATTTTGAGAAAACCTGACCTGTGGTCTCTAAAACAAAGACCAACATTTTGGTAGTATTAACATTTTGGTAGCTATACGTGTTCAAAGCAAATAAATCATCAGGCAATTAGTCAATTTGCATACAATAGCAATAGCAATAGCACTTAGACTTATATACCGCTTCACAGTGCTTTACAGCCCTCTCTAAGCAGCTTACAGAGTCAGCATATTACCCCCAACAATCTGGGTCCTCTTTTTACTGACCACAGAAGGATGGAAGGATGAGTCAACCCTAAGCTGTTGAGCTGCTGGCAGTGGGCGGTCAGCAGAGTTAGTCTGACATACTGCATTCTAACAACTGGGCCACCATGATCCAGATACAATTATGGATTGCCATTAATAAATCATATAAAAGTAAATGGCAGACATATTTTTATCCTCACTGAGTTTCTGCATAGAGATCAGGAAACCTCCTTTTTAACCATGAGGTCACCATATTCAAGTTCTTCTAAAGTTATTATTTTGGCAATGAATAAAGGATTAAATAAATGAGGAACATCATCGTATAACTGGAATTTAAAGCTTGTTACTATCTCCATATTAGTGTTTCATGAAGCACTAATTCATGAAGCACATCATTCATGAAATATGAGTGCTTTGAAGACAACTTCCATTTATAATATTTGCATATTTTATTATCACTAATATCTTACTTCTTACCACAAACAACCTGTTACAAAGCAAAAGATGAATAGTTTCACAAAGTCTTCAGATTGGTAGTACTAGAAACACTCAGTATAGAAGCACAAATTTAAGATTTGGGGAAAAAATAGTGATGGGAGAAATTGTATGGGATGATTCAGTTATCTTTATATTAAAATTGGTCTGCAAGGAAACTTCTTACCAAAACAAGGAAAAAAAACCAAGTATATCAGGGAACTTGCTTTCAAAATGTGCATGAAAATATTTATCTATATATTTTATCTGTAAACCACCCAGAGTCACTTAGATAATGAGATCGGTGGTGCCTAAATTTGATAGGTTAATAGAAATAAATATGCAATTTCTAAAAATGCAGGCTTTTAGGAAGAGCATTTTGAACTATTGTGGAAACAGGATGGAACAAATTTGTGGTTGAATAAAGATGACCAACGTGGAATATAAAACATTTTCATCTAGTCATAGGGCATAGCATTTAGGATTTTGCTGATAGATCTTTCCAAATTGAAGTAGATTTTGCATTCCAGTGGTATGCTCTACGTGCATTCTTCCACCAAACTGTCATTTTATTGTGGCGTTTCCCAGCAAATAAAAGGCAATGACAAATGCCCTTAAATTTTAGCTCATGTGAAATGGTGCCTTTAAAAAGGTCTGAAAATGCAGATATAGTCCCACAATATTATTCTATTTTGCAAATTTTAGGGAGGTGTTTTAAGAGTGGCTGAAAGTTCTGGAATTTAATCCATAGTTGATTTTAGCTTTGAGAATGGAAGGGAAACTGAAAACAATTCTACCAAGTAATATGTAACAATTAATACCAATGACAAAGCATCTTTCTTTTGTCAGGGGGGGGACATGACATAATTGTGAATAGAATTTCAAGGCATAGTTATTTTGGTTACAAAGTAATCTTGTCACTTGACAAAATGAACAAGTCCATGCCTTCCCTATAACTTCCTTGCTCATATATTTTGATGTGGTATTGCAATTACAGAAAGTCAATGCCAGCTCTGCCCCATTCCTGTAAAAGTCAGTAAGACAATGACTGATTTAAATTTTCCACATACCATTTATCTCAATACTCTTGAAACAGAACCAACATTCATGACAAGACAGAACATTTATTATGATCAATCAAACTGGCACCAAAGTAAGTACAATATCAAGTTCTTCATTAGGCAAGAAAACAATAAATAAAAGAAGGGTTTGAGACAAAGAAAGTAAGTGAAATGGAATCAGCATTTCAACAGTAGAATTTGCACTTTAATAGCCACATGATGCTGAGTACTGTATACTAGATGCATTAGTCATATATACTAAATTATATTCAGTGGTAGTATTCAAATAATTTAACAACTGGTTCGCCCAGGGTCAGGTTGGCCATTGTGGGAGGTGTGGCCCATCCCCATCCTCCAGCTCTGCTGCATATGCAAGACAAGCCTTCCGCAACAGCCAACCTGACCCTGGGTGAGCTGGATTGACCATCACCCAATCCCCCCCACTGTCAAAGGGCATCCTGGGCACTACGCTGCAGTGGCAAAATGGGAAACGGAGCAGCAGGCGCAAGGTAAGGAGGATGCTTTCCCTCCTTCTTCTCCCTGCTCCTCCTCCTCCCCTTGTGCCAGCTGCTTCGTTTCCCTTTTCTCCACTGCAGAACAGCACCATACCATGGAGCTTGCCGCACCTACCACTGCCCACTTCCCCCAAGCATTTCTTTGCCTACCTGATTTTCAACTCTTGCATTTCTTGCTATCATGTGCATGAAAACAAAAGTTTGTGAGACTAAAAAAAAAGTTCAATCAATCAATTCCAACTTTGGAAGATTCCCCCTCCCCCCCCCCCAAGACATTGGAATTGATTGATTGAACTTTTTTTTAGTCTCACAAACTTTGGTTTCCCTGCACACGACGGCGAGAAAGAAGAAGAAATGTGATGGAGCTGGAAACCAGGTTAGCAATGAAATGCTAGGGGGAAGTGAAGGCATCTGGGCACCAGGTGCTAAAAAGGCCCATCTCTCTCCAGCAGCTGCCCAAACCCACCAGAGGGAAGGCTGGCATCTACTGGCACTTAAACATGGTGGCATTCCAGCTCTGGCTGGGAAGATGTAGCTGGCATGGGTGGTGCAGGCAGGACATCCACTCACTTCAGCACCCTCCCCGAACCTCTGGCGCTCTGCTGGCCCTAGGCTGCCACCTTATGCACAGGCCCCGCCCTGTCCCCAACTTTTAGGGAGGTTTTATTCCTTACCTGGAAGAAAGTTGAATGAAACAGTGGCAGTGATAGTGCCCACCCGTCCGCGGACAGGGAGGTGAGGCGACGGCAGCGCTGCTTCCTTGGCTGGCGGGTCCAGCGGAGAGAGCCCGAAGCTGCCCATCCTTTCCACCTCTCACCCAGACCGTCCCCATCCCCACGCATCTCCAAATGCGCCGGCAGCTCCAAATGCTGCAGCAGCACGGGCATCGGGCAGAGGTGCTCACTCAGCGAGGTTCAGCTCAGAGGACATGGCACAGGCCGTTCCCTTGCCTCCCTGTCCATGGATGGGTAGGCGCTATCGCTGCCTCGGACAGCCTCTTCTGGTGGCCCCTTCGGGTTTGGGCTGGAGGGACTTGGGAAGGAAGCCAAGCTCGGGTCAGCCCGGCTCTTTCACTTGGCAGGTGGGTGCGCACCCGCGGCTCGCTTTCTCGGCTCTGCCCAGCCTGCAGAGCTCTGGTGTGGCCCTGGTGGGATGAGCAGAGGGCCCGGTGGGGAGGCGCTCACTGCCTTGGCGAGAGCTCCGCCGCTGGGCAGGAGGACCCGCCTGTCAGCTACGCTGGGTGCCCCAGGCGAAGCTCTTCGCGCTCTGCCCGGTGCCAGGCAGGGATGGCGGCTGGGCACTTCTCCCAGGGTGGGCTGATCCTGTGCTGTGCCCCCAGGAGATTTGCCTCCCCACTTGGGGTTGGGCTGTCCTCTCAGGCAGGGGAGGCTTTGTCGTACCTGTAGTAGGGCGTTGTTTTTAAAAGAATTGGCTTTGCCTTCGAAGGCGAAGGAAAGGCGGCAACAGGAGCACCTGAAGCCAAGTGTCTCTGCTGGGCTCCGGTTGCAGGGAGGAGCCCTGAGTGGCCACGCGTAGCTGTGCCAAACGCCATGGTGTTGCTCTAAACACTGCGGCAGCATGTGGAGAAGGAAAAGCAACAGTGGCGGAAGGTCTCCCAATATGAAATGCCCCACTAATGCCGAAGTCAACACAGGCAGCACCATATCCGGGTATGCAACAAAAGTACTTCCTAACGGCAAGCCCCCCGCCATTCCCCCCCATTTTGCATGTTTATTATAGGCCTTAATTTGGGAAGATGGGCTTAATTTGATTTTTTTGCCTATAAAACATGCTGGGACTTCCTATTGCGGGAGGCCATATTGTTGGAGAAACATGATATTTAAACAATGCAGATATTTTGGAATCTCACAATCCAAAACAAATTCTAAAAATTCCACAGAATTGGCCAATTTAGAATCAGCAAAATGGCCAACTAAAGATGAGGGGGAATATCTATCTATCTATAAAATATTTAGAGCCATTCTATTGCTCTATGGTTGCAGAATCACTCTGAATTTTATAGTTGTGTGGGAGGCTTTGCCATTTCCAATTTTCTACAGAAGCTGTGCCAGATTGTCTCTGAAAAAACATGCAGCAATTTAATTAGGAAATAAAAATTTAAAATATAGGCTTTGGATTGGCACATTCAGACTCCAAATACCATGATAAGGAATTCTCAGAACCCAACCATTGATTTAGGCAACAGTACAGACATAGCTTGCCATTGCCTCCTTCTGGTTGTTTGTTGCTTTCGAGTTCCTTGTCAGGCCTATAGCTGCGGGAAGTCTTGGAAATCTCCCATCCAAGTATTAATTAGCAATCCTCAGCTTTCTCTGAGATCCTTTGAGATTGTTAGTACCTTCTCCATGCTTCAGACTTTAGTTATATACCTAAACAATTTAGCAAGGAGTACAGCCCACCATTGTGCAGTTACTTTACTTAGTACTATAATCCCCTCTGGAGCCTTATTTAGAGTTAAGGACGATAATTAAGTTGAAAGTTTATTTAGTTGCAATTCATGCCTATGAAGAGTATAAATCGCTCATCATGCAATGTCACTCTGATTTTAATTTCTTCAGAAAAACATATGGAATATTGAAAGAATAGGCTAGTATTTCCAAGGACCATCGAAGTAACCTAAGAGAAGTATTACAAAGATCTATAATGAGAGGTACCTGATGCTCTCTGAGCTATAAACCTGCTAATTAAATATTACAATATCATAAAGAACATATAGGTAGTCCTTAACTTACAATCATAAAGGAGCCTGCCCATTACAATCGCACGTTGCGATGGCTGTTACATGAAGTGTCAAACCTAATAATCCCCCTATCCCTGTTCCCCCAAGTGAATCATTAAATAATGCCCCAGGTTGTTAAGTGGAGCACCAGGTGCTTCAGGAGGCCTAGGACTTACCCAGGCCCATCTGTTCCAGGCCTCCCAAGGCTTCTCCCACCTCCCAATGCGCCACTCCCTGTCCCTTGAGATACCCTGAGGCCAAGTCCTGCTATCAAGCTGGTGTTTCAGTTATGTAAGGGAGCCTAAAGAACTACTGGCACAGAGAGCAGCTAAAGCTTATAGGCCTTGGACAACTGCCCATTCAGCCATCTGAGGGACCACCTGCGTCCGGATCCCAGCAGCACCCAACTTACCTTTGTTTTTTTGCAGAGGAGCCTGGCCCAGTAAAGCGAGGCTTTCTTGGAGAGGCAGCTGGTCTCATGCTAATCTGTGCCAACTCAGAAAGCTCAAACTGCCCAAGGAGCTGCTGATACAGTTCTACAGAGGAATTATTGAGTCTATCATCTGCACCTCTATAACTGTCTGGTTTGGTTCTGCAACCCAACAGGACAGACACAGACTTCAGAGGATAATTAGGACTGCAGAAAAAACAATTACTACCCACCTGCCTTCAATTGAGGACCTGTATACTGCACGAGTCAAAAAGAGGGCTGTGAAAATATTTACAGATCCCTCACATCCCAGACATAAACTATTTCAACTCCTTCCCTCAAAATGATGCTATAGAGCACTGCACACCAGAACAGCTCGACACAAGAACAATTTTTCCCCGAAAGCCATCACTCTGCTAAACAAATAATTCCCTCAACACTGTTCAACTATTTACAAAGTGTACACTACTATTACTGTTAATCTTCTCATCACTCCTTATCACCCATCCCCTCCCACTTGTGACTGTAGGACTGTAACTTTGTTATTTATATCTTTATGATTTATATTGACTGTTTCCTAGTATGATTTGATTGTTGATTGTACCCTATGACTATTATTAAGTGTTGTACGTTATGATTCTTGATTCTTAACGAATGTACCTTTTCTTTATGTATACTGAGAGTATTTACAGCAAGACAAATTCCTTGTGTGTCCAATCACACTTGGCCAATAAAGTATTCTCTTCTCTTCTCTTCTCTTCTCTTCTCTTCTCTTCTTTTTAAACAAATTTTATTAATTTTACAATTAAAAAAACATCTACAACATATACACGAATAACACGGCCAAGAAAGGCAAGGAGAAGAGAAAGAGGGAAACACGAAAAAGGAGGAAAAAGGAAGAAAAAGAAAAAAGAGCAGAAGGTGAACAATTAAAAACATCTTTATTTTTGACAGTTTGTAAGATCTTTTCTTCTTAAGTTATATCATATACGCACATCTTATCGGTATCTATATTTGAATTACCTTTGACTAAGTTTATTTTATGCACAATCTATCTTTGATTTAACCAGTTATACCAAGAATTCCAGTTATTGTAATATATTGAGGACTCTTTGTTTTTTAAGGCTAGAGTTAATTTGTCCATTTCTGCGCAGTCTAGAATTTTCTGAATAATCATCTGTTCAGTGGGTGTATGGGGTAGTTTCCAGCACTGTGCAAACGCTAACCTGGCCACTGTTAGGATATGTATAATTATGTATTTCGTCTTTTTTGATAATTGTTTGTCAAAGATCCCTAAAAGGAAGGACTCTGGTTTGTATTCGATTTGTTCTTTGGTTATCTCCTCCAGCCATTTCCTGATTTTTTGCCAATAATTCTGGGTTTCCTTACATGACCACCACATGTGGAAAAAAGTTCCATCTATGCTTTTGCATTTCGAGCATTTTGGACTTGTGTTGGGGTGCATCTTCGCCAATCTCAAAGGGGGAAGGTGCCATTTGTAAAATATTTTGTATGCATTTTCTTTGTAGGCTGCCGATTTTGTGACCTTGTTATTTCTGTTCCAAATCCTTTCCCATTCTGTTAGTGTAATACTCAGTCCAATATTCTTGCTCCAGGCTATCAAATTTCCTTTGACTATCTCTTGTTCTAATTCTACTTCCAGTAAGTATTTGTAAAATTTGGTTATATTCTTTTTGTTTGATCCTAATAAAATTTTATCTAAGTGCTGAGGTGTGTTATAAATTCCAAAGTCTTTATTGTCTTGTTTATATCTACTGTGTATTTGAAGGTAAGCCCAATGATCAATTTTAAATCCTCATTCTTGTAATTCTTGTCGTGTTTTCAGATTTCCTTGTGAGTCTAATAAGTCTTTATATTTGATCATTTTTGAGATATCCAAATTGTTGGGGTGAACCATTGCCTCCATTGTTGATAGCCAAATCGGTACTTTTAAATAGTGTTTTTTCCTTACTTTTTTCCAGTTAGTTAATAGAGAATCCCTTAATAAGGTGTCTATGAAAATATGACTGCTTGGGTTTTTCCACCTCCCATAAGAAGGTGTGCCAACCTCTCTGCAAATTGTGACCCTCTAACAGCAGTGTTCTTTTATTGAGTAAGTTCACCCAATCTTTTAGCCATAATAAGGTGGCTGCTGTATAATATAATTCCCAATTTGGAAGTGCAAATCCCCCTCTACTCTTCAGATCTTGTAGTGCCTTTACATTAATTCTAGCTTTCTTTCCCTGCCAAATAAATTTGAGTGTTATCTTATTTAGTTCTTCAAAAAAATTTTTATGTAATTTGATTCGAATTGTCTGAAATAGGTATAGGAATTTTGGTAGAATACTCATTTTAATTGAAACAGTCCTGCCCAATAAAGAAAGCTGCAACTTACTCCAAGATTCTAAATCATTCTTTACTTGTTGGAGTAATTTGTCGTAATTATTCTCTTTAAGTGATTTGCATTGTGGTGTTAGCCATATTCCTAGGTATTTGACTTTCTTTGTTACCTGTATTCCCATCCTTGCCTCTAATTCTTTTTTCTGATCTTCTGTTAGCTTTTTGGTTATTAATTTTGTTTTTTTTCCTATTGATTTTAAGTCCTGCAACTGCGCCGAATCGTTCTAATTCTTTTATTAAATTGTGTCCTTTTTCTATTGGTTCTTCCAAAAAGAAGACCATGTCATCAGTAAACGCTTGCAATTTGTATTCTTCTGATTTGATCTTCAATCCTTTAATTTCGGAATTATGCCTAATGCGTGTTAAAAGTGATTCTAGAGCGAATATAAAGAGAAGCGGTGAGAGAGGGCAACCTTGTCTAACACCTTTTTCTATTTTTATTGGACCTGTTTGTTCCCCATTTATTAATATATTGGCCTGTTGTGTGTCATAAATTGTTGTTATGATATTTTCAAATTTAGTGCCAAGATTCATGTTGTAAATTTTTTGAATTAGAAAGTGCCAATTTAAATTATCAAATGCTTTTTCTGCGTCTAAAAACGTAAGTGCGAATTGTTTCTCCGGATGGGCTTCATAAAATTCTAAGACATCTATGACTGTTCTTAAATTGTTCTTTATTTGTCGAGATGGGAGGAATCCATTTTGGTCTTCGTGAATGTGTGGGTTTAAAACTTGTTTTAATCTATTAGCTATAATGGAGGAGAATAATTTATAATCAGCGTTTAGGAGTGAGATTGATCTGTAATTATTAATATATCTGTGGTCAGCATCCTCCTTCAGGATCAGCAAAATCAATGCTCCCCTCCACGAGTCTGGCATCTTAGCTGCTAGAAGTACCTCATTGAACACTTCCAACATCAGTGGTCCAATTAGTTCCATGGTTGCTTTATATAATTCTGCCGGAATCCCATCTGGTCCTAGAGATTTGTTATTACTTTGATTCTCTATTGCTGACTTCAATTCGGACCATGTAATGTCTTTATTTAGTAATTCTGTCCATTCCTCTCCAATTACTTTGTCATTCGTTTCCTCTAGATAGTTTCTTATTTTATCCTCGTTAACTTCTTCCTTTTTATATAATTTTTCAAAGTATTTATGAGTAATATCTTTTTTCTTCTCTATCTCGTGTTGTAAATCGCCCTTCTCATCCGTTAATTGATGTATCAATCTCTTTTCTTTTCTTTTTTTTAAATAAATTTTATTGAATTTACAGTTTAAAAACGTATCAACAATACATATACAGAATAGAAAAATCGTTTGCTTTTAAATGTACTTTTTTATTCTATTCCCCCTTTCCCACCCTTTCCCTTTCTTCCTTTATACTCCTTCTCCCCCCCCTCCCAACCGGTCCCTATCCGGTTTGTTAGGCTGGGTGTTTCCTTTCTTCCCCTTTCCTGATTTTTTCTATTCTCTTTTCTTTCCCTTTTTTAAGTTTGTGGGATAACCATCTTCCTGGTTTATTTGCATACTCAAAATAAATTTTAGTCATTTTCAGATTTATTTCCATTTTTTCTTGCTCAAATAGGTTCAATTTATGTTTAGTAGTTATTAACTGATTTTGTATTTTTTGGTTTTTAGGGGTTTTTTGTAATTGATTTTCTAATTCCTTAATTATTTGTTGTAATTTGTTTTGTTGGGCATATTTTCTTTTATTTCTGATGGCATTATAGGAGATTATTATTTCTCTTATGATTGCCTTCATTGTATCCCAGATAATTTGTTTCAAAGTTGCTTGATTGTCATTTTCCTTTAGGAAATAATTTAATTCCTCTTTCAGCTTATTAATATACTCTTCTTCACTTATTAAATGAGTGTTTAGAGTCCATCTTTTCTTTGATTTTCTCCTGCCTCTCCAAATTATTTGAATTGGGTTATGGTCGGCCCATTCGTTTGGTAAAATTTCGATTTCTTTTATTTCATTCGCCAATTCCCCATTCATCCAGGCCATGTCTATTCTCGTCCATATTTTATGGAGATTAGAATAATATGTAAATTGTTTATCTTCTGGGTTTAATTTTCTCCATAAATCTACTAAATTTAATTCTTTCATCATATCCTTACAAGGTTTAGAGAATTCTCTTTTCCCTTTTTTGTTCTTACTCGTGTTACTATGGTCTTTTTGAAAGTCAGCAATAGAGTTAAAGTCGCCTATCATACAGATGTTCCTTTTTTGAAAACCTATTGTTTTTTGGTGTAGATCTTTAAAAAATTTTCCTTGTTCTTCATTAGGAGCATAAATTGCTACCAATAAAAATGTAATAAAATTAATCGAAATTTGTACAACCAAAGTTCTTCCTTCCGGGTCTGACCAAATTAAATCCGCTTTTAAGTCGTCTTTCATGTATATTGCAATTCCTTTCTTTTTATGTTTATCTACTGTGCCATGAATAGCTTCCCTAGTTTCGGGCAAATTAAATATCTTTCATCATTTTTCATAATATGTGTTTCTTGTAAGCATATTATATCGGCATTTTGTTTAGTTAGTTTGGTTAATATCCTTTTCCTTTTAGATGTTGAGTTTAAACCATTTATATTGATAGAAAGGAGTTTCTTTCCTTCCTCCATTTAACTAGGTCTGTTTTGCTTGTGATAATTCAGCTCTCTTCTTGTAGTTGTTGTGGGATTGGTTCTTCTCTTTCTTGATGTGGGTTGTCATTCCCTTGGGTTGTCGTTCCCTTGGGGCGGGGTCCTTCTTTTTTGTTTCTATAGCGATTTTGGTCTTCCTGCAGATTCCTTTTGGTTTCCTCCTTTGTGTTTTGCTCATCCATGCCTACTAACTGTTCGTGGAAGTCTTGTGCCTGTTCGATAGAGGCTATTTTAATTTTTCTTTCTTTCCATGTTATTAACATCCCTTCCGGGATTAACCATTTGAGTGGAATTCCTTTTTTGTTTAAATAATTGGCTAAAAATTTGTAATCTTCTGACCCTCACTTTTCTTGGGATTTGTTTAAGGATCATAATCTCTTTGCCCTCATATGTTATTGTTTCATCTCTCGACAGTCTGAGTATTAAATCTCTCACACACCTTCTTGTGAAGCGGATGTGAATCTCTCTCGGACAATTGTGTCATCTTGCATAACTAGTGCTGACCCTATAGACCTCATTGAATTCCTTGAGTAGATCATCTTTCTCTTTCTCTAACAGTTTGGCGAATAATCCTGCCATTAGCTGCTCTAATTCTTCATTTTTCAATTCCTCCACAGTCTGAAATCTCAAATATGCCGCTGCTTTATCCATTTCTAGATGGATCAGGGAATCTTCCGTTTCTCTGGTTATGTTTTTTAATTCTTCGTCTACCCTTTCTAGATTCTTCTCCGTTCGTTCTGTCCTTATCTCTATTTCTTTTATCATTGTTTCATTTTTTTCCATAGCCTGTTGCAGTGTCCCGATCTTTAGCTTTCCCATCTCTTCCTTTAATTCACTGATGTCCGCTCTAGTTTCATTATGGTTCTTGATCATTATTTCTTGCATTTTGGACATTGATTCTTGCAAAGATAGTAGGGTGGCTTGTATATTGGCATTGGAAACATTGGGTTGTTTTTCTCCTGTTAAAGATTCTTCAATAGTTTTTTGAATTGTTGGAGAAGCTGATGTCAAAGTGGTCATTAAGGTCGGGATAGTCTTCTTTCCCGTTTTCAGGGCCGTAGTTGTTGTAGAGGTCATCTCTTTTAGAATTTGTTTTTGCTGTTGAACTATGTTGGTTATATTATCCCAAATCACCATTCAATGTTATTGCCCTTAAAGTAAGGTTTCAGGTCTAATTACAGATTACCAAAAGGTGTTATTTTTGATTCTATGTCTTCAATCAGGAATGTAGTTTGCGCAATCTATATACCCGTATTATAGAGCGCTATCCGATACTATATAATATTCTCTATGATAAGTTTGTATGACAAATATAAATATGTATAACAAATAATATATCAAACCAAACCCAACTACAACTTTAAAAAAAATTCTTTTTAAGTCTATATAAACCTTTGTCTTATGCTATAAGTTAATATTAAATATTCTAAATATTCTAAATCAGCAATATTTTACAATCCTTATTGTAGCTAATTATTCCAAGCAATCAAATCAATTAGCACTTAAATCTGTAGAAATCAGTATACCTTTTCTAAATAAATAAATTTATAGATGTTATTGAAGAAAAGGAAAAAAAAGGAGAGAAAGAGTAAGAAGAAAAAGAGGGTTACCTTAGGATCAGGAAATCAATAAGTAGAAGACAAGATATTAAATTTGTGAAAATAAAGCCAAGAGAGAGTTCAAAAGATAGAGTAGAGTGGTAAAGGAATAGAATTATAAGGTCAAAATTAAAGCTAAAGTTTTTTGAGATTTTGTGTTTCTTTTCTGGCACACTGGAAGGAGGATGGTGGGAAGTGCTGACTAATTGCTGTCAACAGTCAGCCTTTCCCAGACTTCAATTAGCCTCTTTCTTCTTCCTTTTTTTCCCCCAACACTTTTAAGTCCAATGTCCTGATCTCCTTTGCTTATTGCTTTCACCTCAATCCAATAGTGCTCTCCTCCCAATTG
This sequence comes from Pseudonaja textilis, assembly GCF_049901715.1. Lineage (NCBI taxonomy): Eukaryota > Metazoa > Chordata > Lepidosauria > Squamata > Elapidae > Pseudonaja > Pseudonaja textilis. The sequence goes on from NC_141992.1 coordinate 102,627,902, forward strand.
CTTAGAAGTCTGTCATATAAACAATGTTAAATAGAGTCAGTAGTCTTGTTATGCTAAATTCAAAGAGTCAAAGTATCTCTTTCAGCGCCACGTTTCTTTCTCCTCCATCGCCTCCCTCCTCTTCGGGTTTTACTTAGAGACTAATCCCAAATAGCAAGCCACTCACAAACTCGAGTCCATAAAACTCTTAATTTCCCAGTATTCTTCTTCTCTCCACAAACTTCTCCTTTCAGACGCTGCAATAGACACTTTCACTCTGACATTCAAGCCCTTCCATCCATGCTTGTCGCGCTTTCGCTTTTCTAGCTGCTTTTCTGGCCACTTTCTCCCGGCTTTCCGACAAATAGGGCTCACAATAAGGGAAAGGAAATCTCACGCCAGTCTCACTCTTTGCTACTGTAGTCTTTCTGCACCTCTTTCTACACTGATCTTACAGGCTGTCACTTTCTTGCTTAGTCACGTCAGTGGCAGACCGGACTTTGGAGCCGCCATATGCTGGCAGCTGGCTCTTTCGCGCTGGACTCAGGGGCTCTTCCCTTTGTTGCCAGGAGATTGCCTTCCCCCACACTGCAACCCGAGGGTCCCCTACGCTGACATGAATCCCTCCGGGGTTCATGTGTCCTCTGGGGATCGCTCCAAACACAGGAAAAGGTATTCGAAAACCGCAGCTGGGCTTCTCCACCTCTGCATGTCCCTGTCCTACCACCGGAAGTCCTTCTATTCTATTCTATTCTATTCTATTCTATCCTATCCTATCCTATCCTATCCTATCCTATCGTATCCTATCCTATCCTATCCTATTCTTCTAACAAGTGGTACATTTGAGGAGACACCCCTCAAAAGAAGATTTAATTTGTTTGTAGAGTTTTTTTTTAAGGAGGCTGTATTTTGGTATCTAAAAACAGAAAATTGTTTCTGGACTGAAAAATATTTCTAAATGTTTGCTCTCACTATGACTTTTGAGGTTCAGTCCCCCCAAACTAAAAGAGTTCTTAGAATAGCTGCCAAATTTTCCAAGAGAAAAGTAGCAGAACAATACCATATGGGCACGTTGCCCTCTGTTGGTTAGTTGTTCTTCAGAGGAAGACCAATTTGCTTTCCAGGCTAAATTGAGGTTCTATGTGTTCCCCAACCTTTCCAGCTTTGCAGAGCGACTGGCGGGGGCAGGTTCCCTGTGAGTGGCCAGAAGCACACATGTGCACAGCTCCATTTTGGGAACACTCGTGCAAATGGAGCATTCACACACACTCTTGCCCACTGCTTACACAATTGAGGATGCATGTGTGGTTCACAGCTGGGGATTGGGGATCCCTGTTCTATGAGACTAGGAGGCTCTGCTTTTTTTTTTTTGCACAAACTCTACAAATGGAGCTTCCTTTTAAAAAAAAGCCTCCTACTGTCTCCCCAGAAGTACCACTTACTAGAAGACTTGCACAAGGTTGCCATGAGGCTGGCAACCACTACAAGAAAGCCTTGCCTTGCCTGGGCAACTCTGAAAAATACAAATGTAAGTTGGGTGCTTCTGGGCTCTGGAAATGAGTGAGCAGCAGGCTGAGTCCTGCAAGTCCCTCAGGTGCTTGGATCAACAGTTGTCTGAGGCCTACAAGCTGTAATTTTCCTCCCTTTGCCTGTATTTTCTTTCCCTTGCTTGGCTGAAAGGCCAGCTTACAAGCAGGCCTTGCCCTGGGGGAATCCCGAGGGGCAGAAGGGGATGGCTGGATGGGGAATTGGCCAAGGTCTACAAGCCATAACTGCCTTCTACATAGGTAGCTTCTTTAGGTTCCCTTGCATGACTGAACTGAGAGACCCAGTGAGATGGGGGAGATAAATAGGTGAGGACGCTGCTGCATCCCTGCAGTGGGTGGGTCATAAGGGTGAACAATGGGGGAATTGAAGCGGCTATAACTTTGAAACCGGATTGGATGTACTTTTTCAGCATTGTCTTGTAACTTCAAATAGTTGCTAAGAGACCAGCCGTAAGTCGAGAACTATTTGTATACAGTTGCATAGACATTTTTAGGCACATCTGGACTAATGGTATGTTTTAATGAAAACGGAAGGCAACAGAAGCTGACCAATCTCTACTTGATCCAAAGTTATATGTTTACTATTAATATGCAGTTTTCACAATTTTTACACTGATGATGCACACAGGCCAATATTTTTATTGTGGAGAACTTGATCACTTCATAAATGGTCTGTTAATGCCCCCACTTCTGAAGCAACAATTAAGTGGTGTACTTGTGGGGCAGAGAACATAGAACAATAGAGTTGGAAGGGACTTTGAGGTTTTCTAGTCCAAGCTTCTGCTCAAGGAGGAGAGGAGACCCTATACAATTTCAGACAAGTGGTTGTTCAGTCTCTTTCAAATCCTCCAGTGATGGAGTAACCCAACTTCCTAAGGCAAGTTATTCCATTGGTTGATTGTTCTCACCATTAGGAATTTCCTTAGTTCTAGGTTGCTTCTCTGCTTGATTAGCTTCCATAGTCTCTTGCCTTGCCTTTTGGTGCTTTAGAAAATAGTTTGATCTCCTTGTCTTTGTAGGAGCCCCTCAAATATTGAAACAATACTCCCCTAGACCTTATTTTGATAATATATTCTTTCTCTAAGCTCTGTGTTTACATTTCACAATACAGTATAAATGAGTTAAAAAACAGGTAATTTGTCTATCTCGGGAAATTTTCTTCTACCTATAATCAACTGTCTTTTAGAATTTGGAAGTGGAAAATGTTAAACAGTGAACTGAAGACAAAACGCGAAGTGTAGAAGTGTAGACATAACACATTTAAGTATGTAATATAGTGAAAATCAAATTCACTATTGCTGCTAAATTATGTCGTTGTTTTTAATCACGTGTTCATGTGTCAATATTGCATGGCTAAATTAAGAAGTTTTAAAACGCAAAGGATGCTAGACTTTTCTCGCATCCTAGTCAAAAATCTGTACTGTATCTTTAATATTCAGCATATTTATTCAGCCTAGCCACGATCAAAAACTAAAAGCTTTCAAGTTCAAGTTCATTTACGAAAACTCCCCTTTTACAAACAACAGCAAACGTTACACCGCACCGCTTCCAAGCAAGGCGTTCTCTCTAGAAACCCTCTGCGCCTGCGCCTCGTGTTGCGTCTTGCGCCTGCGCAGCACGGCTCGCTTTTTCTCCCTTGGTAACGGAACCCAACCCAACCGGTCTCGGCTTCGCTGGCGGTCGCCCTTTCCTTCCCTGCCTCTTTTAAGGTTGACCGTCGCCGCTATGCAGGGGGAGGATGCTCGGTACCTCAAAAGGTAATGGTTTTCCCGCCAAAGTGAAGCGGGAGGGCGCATTGAACCGAAAGTAAGAGCAGAAGGCCGAGGAGGGGCGCGGTTCTTCTGCTGGAGAAAATGGCAGGAGAGGAAGGATGCCTCGGCCGGGAGGGCGGCTGGCTTTTCAGAAGGTGTTGAGCTGCAGCAGGTTTGGGTTAATGCCCAACAGACGGGTGATTTCAAGGGAAAGGACCTTACTGGAAAAGCGGGGGCGGTCTGGGGCGACACCAGCCTACCCTGTTCGAGCGTATCGCCCCTGCGGTGGCTTTAGCTCTTTGCGAACCATGGGAATGACCATTCTCTCTACTGATGTTAGGGAGGATCTTGATTGCTTTTTGGTGGGATATAGTTTCATTTCTTTTAAACTTGCACAGCTCACATGCTGGAAATAATAAGGAAGCATACTGAATGTAACAGCAACTTTGTAAAATAATATAGATTATATTGATCAGTTCAAACTTGTGAGGTACTGCAACCTGGAAAAATCCTCAAAATGTTTTTATTTCTGTGCTTAACTGATACAAAAATTGTAGGTTTTTAATTCACTAATTTTTACTTAACAGAAAGGTAAAAGGTGGAAATATTGATGTACATCCATCAGAAAAGGCGCTTATAGTTCATTATGAAGTGGAAGCTACAATTCTTGGGGAGATGGGAGATCCTATGTTGGGAGAGCGTAAGGAATGTCAAAAAATGTAAGTTTAACAATGTTCAAGTAAACCTTTGTTCAAAAGCCTTTGATGAAACATTTTGGATAGCCAATGTTTTTGCCTTTAAAGTCTTTTTTTAAAGATTGAATTAGAAAAATAAAATCTGAAGCCTTAATTTAATATAATATATTAATATATTTTTATACATTTAGTTAGAAAAGATGTCAAGCACATATATTTATTTTAAATCACTTAAAATACATGAAAAGTTCTTACTATGCCTCAAATATTTTATTAAGAGATCCAAAATATATATAGCACTTTTCCAAATGCAACCAAGATCCATCATATCAAAAAAAGAAAATGAATTTATTACTTCATGTTAAATGATTGATTTATCCTCATAAAAAGAGAGAAAAGAGATTTAACCACCACTCTCCTAGGAGAAAAGGTTTGCTGCTTTATTTTAGTAAAAGAAAAATAATCCTATTTTTTATAATGGCAAGTCCTTTTTGCACAATGATTGTGTTTATTTTCCCTTTTCATGTATTTGTACACCATATTTTGCCATGGGTTAGCATGGTTAATTAAATTGTGGTTTATTAATTGCTAGATTTTTCTAACTGCTAGTAAGGCATTTGACAAAGTAGGCAACAACCTACTTCTTGGTAAGTAAGAAAAATGTGAGATAGTCAGCATCACTAACATTGATTTATAACTGGCTGACAAAATGCTGTTACAGAAAACAATGTATAAATGTATAAATAAATAGTTAATGCATTGGTTGCCAGTAGGCCTGTGGATCAATTCAGAGGGCATGGCACGGCACTGAGTTATCTTACACAAAGTAAGGATGCACGGCACAGTTGAGGTTGAAAAAGCAGGAAAGAAGAGGTTTTTCAAAAGCTGCGCACCTGCGCGCAGTACTTGTAAAGCTGTTCGGGTGGCACAGCTGAGTTTTTTTGGAAATGCTGTACACAGTGCGCAAAACACACTCTCACCGAACCGGTAGTAGCACTGGTTGAATCCCACCCCTGAGTTAAATGCTGTTCCTGGGAGAGTTTTTCTCCAGCCGAAGGTAACCTGGACATTGGGGGCAAAGTTGGAGTTAATAAAGGGACTCTTATTGCTTATTATGACTGTGTTGCCTTTGTGCCACACCCCGGGTCATTACAAATACACTCTCCCATCTCATTCTCATATATTTTTTAATTGGAATAAAAATTTATACCTAACAGTCTCTCTGATCATATGTTTGTAGCTGTTTCAAGAGGGTTGAATAGTCCTATTAGCAGCTATACTTTGATATAGGTAGTCCTTTGACTTATGACTGTAATGGTGTCTCCATTATATATGGTTGTGGATTGTGATGGCCATTAAGTGAAGCATCTAATTTAATGACTCCACCCCATCCCACCCTGTAGCTCAAATGGAGCATGAGGTGACTTAGGGGAAGGGAGGCCTAGACCACCTGCTTCAGGTCTCCAAAGCCCAAGATGCCCGGTGCTTTGCTCCCTGTTCCTCAGGATTCTTTCAGCCCCCCTGCATTGATAGCTTCTATTGCCAGGCTTTAGGCTGTCCTGGGTAGCCTGGTTCGTAGCAGGATAAGTCCTACAAATAGGCCTTGTCTTAATTGCTCTTTGTGTGCTGGTGGCTTCTTTAGGCTCCCTTGTGGCTGGCTTCAGAACAACTGAAGCTTCCAGGGACCGGGTGGGATGGGTGGGGAAGATAGTTTGGTACTGCAGCATCCCTATGGTCAATTGTAAGGGTGAAGAAAAGCAAGGGCACTGCAGTGGCCGTAAGTTTGAAACAGGATTGTAAATACCTTTGGGAGGGATTGTCATAACTTTGAACAGTCACTAAGTGAATAGTTATAAATCAAGGTTGCTTTTTCTCTCAGGCCACCACCAGTGGTAGTGATGAGAATTGTAAACATTCATGGAGGGCAAGCAGGGTTTTGAGGATGTCCGCTGCCTCTGATTTGCCCGTTTGTATTGTAGACGGCATTATTCTGGAATTCAGATTCAGATTTAAAATCAACACAGACAGTCCTTGTTTAGTGACAGACAGCCTTGTTGAACAATAATTTGCAGTTATGATAATGAAAAAGTAACTTTACAATCCCTCGCATTTACAATCTTTGCAGGTCTAAAGCAGGAAAGCTGAAGTAAGATCATAATCACTGTTGCAGTTCCACTTTGCAACTAGTTTGCTTAACTAGTTGCCAGTCCCAATTGTGGTCGCTAAATGAGGAATAGCTTTAGCATGTTTTGGTTAACTGCAACTCAGTGGCCATATATGAAATTGGGTATAACGGAGTACTGTCTCCTGATATATTTGATCATTTTTATTGTTTCTGCCATATTTGTTCTATGGTTGTTTTCATTGTGGGCTTTGTCTAGTTCAGTGGAGATTAAATACAAATATTATATGCCAGTTAACAGATCTGAATGAAGTTTGGGTCATGAGTGAGAAGGGTTTTGCTTTAAATAAAACAAGAAAACCAAATGGCCCAATTTGGTCTACCAAAATAGCAATAGCGCTTAGACTTTTGTATCACTTCCCGGCACTTTACAGCAGTTTCAAGATCAGCATATTGCCTTCAGCAATCTGAGCCTTCATTTCACTGACCTTGGAAGGGTGGAATGCTGAGTCAACTTTGTGCCTATCAGGATCAAACCCCAGGCTGTGGACAGTCTTTGCTGGCAATACTACCTTCTAACCACTGCACCACCATGGCTCTTGATAAAGGTTGAAATTGTAAAATAATTTATATTTTAAGACTGAGTTTTATACATTTAAAACTAAATGTTGAAGATAGAATTTGTGTGCAAGCTGAAAATAAAAGCTGCTGGGTTTTATTTTACAGCATTCGGTTGAAAAGCCTCAATGCAAATACAGACATTTCTTCCTTGGCTCGGAAGGTGGTAGAGGAATGCAAACTTATTCATCCCTCCAAACTGGCTGAGGTGGAACAATTACTCTATTACCTGCAAAATCGCAGAGATACCTCATCCGCCAAAGGTGAGCAAAACAAGTTCAGATTGAAACAAATTGTATGTGACATGAGCACTTTTTCCTTTGAGAATATTAATGGGATAGGATGGGATGGGATGGGATGGGATGGAAGGGACCTTGGAAGTTTTCTAATCCAGCCCCCATTTCAAGCCTATACCATTTCAGATAAGTGACTGTCTAGACTCGAATCTCTAGACTCTTCTTAAAATCATCCAGTGATGAAGTGCCCACAATTTCTAGAGGAAAGCTTTCCACTGGTTAATTGTCCTCACTCTTAGGAAATTCTCCTTAAGTCCAGGTTGCTTCTGTCTTAGTTTTAGATTAGTTTCCAAGCATTGCTTCTTGCCCTGCCCTCTGGTGCATTGGAGAATAATTTGACCTTCTCTTCTTTGTGGTAGCCCCTCAAATATTGAAATACTGCTATTGTGTCATCTCTAATTCTTCTTTTCTTTAGACTAGCCAAGCCCAAATCCTGCAGCTATTCTTCATATGTTTTAGTCTCCAGGCCTTTGATCATCTTAGTTGCTCTTCTCTGAACTTTTTCCAAAGTCTCAACATCTTTTTTGTAGTATGGTGACCAAAATTGGTTGCAAGTGTGGTCTTAACAGGGTTTTATAAAGCGGTACTAAAACTTCATGTGATCTTGATTCTATGCCTCTGTTTATACACCCAGGATTGTATTAGCTTTGTTGGCTGCTGCTGCACAAAGCTGGCTTACATTCAAATAATCATCCACTAGGACTCCAACGTCCCTCTCACAATTACTGTTTTTGAGTCAGGTCTTGCTTAATCTGTACCTTCATTTTGTTGGATAGGGCCATTGTTCAAGTTTGTCAATATCTTTTTGGAATCTGAGCTTGTCTTCTGGGGTGTTGGCTACTCCTGCCAATTTAGTGTCATCTGCAAATTTGATGAGTTCCCCTTCTATTCCCTCATCTAAGTCATTTATGAAGATATTGAAGAGTACTGGGCTTAAGATGAAGCCTTGTGATAACCCATTACTTACTTCTCTCCATGTGGATCTAGTACCATTAAGGACTACTTATTCAGTAGGGTTTGTCAGCCAGCTACAAATCCATCTGGTGGTGATGATGTCTATTCCACATTTTTTCATCTTACCAAGAAGTAGGTTGTGGTCTACTTTGTGAAATGCCTTACTGAAATCTAAGTATACTATGTGCACAGCATTTCACTGGTCTACTAATTTAGTGACTTTATCAAAGAATGAAATAAGATTGGTTTGGCATGATCTGTTTTTAACAAACCCATGCTAGTTATTAGTTATAAATTTATTTGCTGCTCATTCACAGATCTGTTTTTTGATTATCTTTTCCAGGATCTTCCTAGGTATTGATATTAGACTGATTGGTCTGTAGTTTCCTGCCCCCCCCCCCTTTCTTGAAGATGGTAATCACATCAGCCCTTTTCCAATCCTTAGATACTTTCTTAGTGCTCCAGGATTTTTGAAAGATATGGTACAGTGGTTCTGATATAACATCTGCCAGCTCCTTCAGAACTCTGGGATGTAATCTATCAGGTGCCAGTGATTTATATATGTCAAGGTCAGATAGGTGTTCTCTTACCATTTTCTTGCTTATTTTAATTTTAATTTTAGTTTTTAGTTTGTGTTTTACTGTAGTTTTTTTGGTATGTTGGGTTATAATTTCTTTTTGCATGAAAATTGATGTGAAGAATAAGTGAAGCAGCTCTGCTTGTCCCTACTGCCTGTTATTTCCTTGCCATCTTCCTTGAGTACTTTTTCCTTTGAGAATATTGAGAGGAAAAGGCCAGTACTATTGGCAACCACAGTTTGAACCAAAATAATTGGTATGTTTATGGAAAAACAATGATTGCTTGTATATTGCAATGAAATTTAGCACTATTGGTTTTGATTGATCGATTGAGGAAAATTATGCTTCTATATTCCTGTAGAAATACTGATATCACATTTAATCAATTCCACCTGCTCTAATTACCCTATTTTCCTAAACATGATAAAAGTAAGGAAAGACTTTTAAAAAGTATATAAGCCATTATTCTGTATTGTCTTTCCACAGAAAAGAAAGAAAAATCCAGTAAACCTAAAGATCCACCACCATTTGAAGGGATGGAGGTGGGTATAATTGAATCCAATTTAGTATTTTTTCTAAAATGTATATTTTATGCAAAAATACTGACATTATTAAAGATTAATCTATTTTAAACAGATTTGCATCTTATATTTCATTGTTCAATTGTTCAGTATAACAAATTATTACATTTTAAAAGAACTTTTAACACTTTAGTTAATTTATTATTAAATAATCCATTATTTCTTGGTTTTTCTCTGTTCCTTGTTTCTAATAATTCTGGAACAAAATCATTATTAAAGTTATTATCATAGTTGTCTATTTTACTGTAATACCAGGGCTTAGGCTGCATTTGAATTTATATATTACTAAAACTGTCTGTTTTTAACCTTCAGTTGGATGAAACATTGCATCATAAGATAACGAATTATTATTCATATGGGATTAACATTTTAATGATCTTCAGATCAGTTGTATAGGCAAAGTTGTGGCCACTTCAATTGCCACCACACTGCCATCACATGGTCAAGATTTTTGACACTCGCTACCAGCTTTCCACAAGCAAAATCAATGAGAAAGTTGGCAGAAGTCAGAAATCATTTCCATTCCCACTGCTACTTTGCTCAACTGTTTACCTCTTTGGGGTAAGGAAATATTTCTGAAAGAATGAGCCAAGGGATCATGGATTGTCTAGTATTAGCTATAATTTATATATGCAGTGCTTCGGGTTTAAAGGGAAGAAGGTGATATGGAGCATACTTAGACTTCTAATGTAGAGCTTGCTGGCAACTGCTTAAAGCAGCTACATCTTTTCCTGAATTCACTTGACTATATTCTGCAATCACAATGCAATCCTGGAAAAGGCATGTTTGGTTTCAGATTTACTGGCGGGTGCTGCATGCACATCTACATGCCCTTCAAATCTTTTTACTATGATTCTGGAGCATAGCAATTTGTTATCATTTTCTATTTCTTGTATGTTAACTGACAAAGAAGCAATTCCATTCCAAAAATAAAAACCATTGGGTTCTTTGAACTTGATTGTTTTCCTTTAGGCTAGAAAACATCAGTTCACTGCAGGAAAACAGCCAAGTTCAGTGAACAACAAGAACCCAGCAGTTCAAATCTGAGTTCCATATATTCTCTACAACTGTAATATAGGACAGTGCATTCAGATTAATATTATTCAACATTAATTATTTTATTTAATTATTCAAGTTAATCTGATTTTATATTTCCTTCAGCTCTGTTTATACAAAACTTTACTTTTTAACATGAATTATTGTCTCTTCAATGCATTTAGACTGTTTTCATGTTTAACTTTTCTTATAACCGTTTGCTTATTGATGTCTTGCATTCCTCTGTATTCTAATTTTCCTTGCCTGGTGTTTTCAGATTGATGAAGTAGCTAATATTAATGACATGGATGAGTACATTGAATTGCTATATGAAGATATTCCAGATAAAGTTCGTGGCTCTGCACTTATTCTGCAGCTGGCCAGAAATCCTGATAACTTAGAAGAACTTCTCCTTAATGGTAATTAACAGATTAATGCTATTACGATTGGGCTGGCTATTGGTTCAATAATTTAGTTAACCATAATTAGATAAACGAATCCCACAAGAAATACTAGTTTGTGTTCAGAATAACTGATCCTTAATTAAAGTTGTGATTATTCAGAATAACCCAGACCATGGTTTTTCATTGACTCTTAAACTCATTAAATAATTGGCTGTCATGAGGTAGCACAGTAACTATTTTTGGGTAATAGTGACTATCTTGGTTTAATTAATTTGAAAACCTGGGAAAAAATTATGTGTAAAAACAAATTGTTTATCTTTGTTACGGTAATGTTGTGTCTTTCAGAGACACTTGTAGTCAAAAGATTTTTGGTTTGGTACTATTCTGAATTTTTTTAATTTTATTCATGGTGATTCATGTTCAGACTTTTTTGAGAGGTTAGGATCTAAAATGTATGTACTCCACAGAGATTCTCATTAAAAGCACCAATATTTTCCTTATGTAAGTCAGTAAGGGGGCAAGTTAAAGTGTACAGTACTTTAAAGATAATTTTGACTCAATGCACATTCCAGTGTCTATAAATATAGGAAATTATGTTGATTACTTTTAAAAACCATCTGATGGGCCATTGTGAAGGTCACTCAGGTTATATGGTAGATAAGATTGCTGGCACCTCCTGCTTTGAACGAGGCAGTGGTCACCATCCTCCTCACCATCCTTGGATCCAAAGTTTTTCAACAACTATCAAACAGTCTGTAACTTTCCTTTTTTAGGGTAGGCTATTGAGAATATAGTTGATGAGAATCCTGGAAGAAGTGGATTATCTACACCAGATGTGTTCAAGCCTGGTGCCCATGAAGCCCTGGTTAGCTACTAATATTTTCCCATAAGATTCTAAACTTTCAGCATCATTATGTGATTTTATGTTATAAAACTATGTTATATATTTTATATACTGCTCAAGACTATTCTTGTTTTTTCAGTGCAGCCCAATTAAGTCAAAAAGTTGGACACCATGATCTAGATCCAGTTTTAAGCTAGGATTTAGTATTGAGACAGCCTTGGTCATGCTTGCTGATGACTTGGGATGGGATGCTGATGGCACATCCATCCTTGTGTTTTTTGATCTTTCAGTAACTTTTGATGCTGTTGACTATGGTATGCTTTTGAGCTGTCTCTATCTGTTGGAGATAGGAGCATAACGTTGCATTATTGTGCTTCTCTTCTTTCTCTGGAGGTCATACTAGATCCATAGCACCTATTCAAATAGCTTGGGATTGGGCTGCTTTTCTACCTTCCCTATGGGGATGCTTAATGAGGTGAATTCATATCAGTTGTCTGCTGTCTTTGACAGCCCCCTTTCACCCATGCTTGCCTTGCTTTACCCGTTACACTGCTTTTCTTCTCCTTTGCCTAAGCTAAGTGGTTAAATGTAGTTCTCACATCCCAGGTCCTTTGGTCTATCACAAATTTCAAAATGTTCTTTTAATCTTAAATGTTCTTTTAATTGTGTGGGATTATTTTTCAGCAATATAAGCTTCATGTCTGTACCAGATAATTCCATGTTGGGTTCCAGGAATTCCATTGTACAGTAGAACCTCTGGTCACAAACACTTCTGATCATGACCAAATCAGATTCTGACCAAAAAATTCACAAAATTTTTGAATCTGGTCACAAACACATACTTGGGTGGCGATCAGACATGGCCGATTTCCCCTTCTACGCCATTTTTTTGTAAGCAAATTTCCTATTGTTTGTTTACTGGAAAAGGAAATGAAGCTGGTGGGAGGGAGGGAGGGAGGAAAAGCAGACCCTTGGCTCGCACTGCTGCTCAGCTGCTGTGCTGTGCCGTGCTGTGCTGTGCTATGGATTTTGCTCCTCCGTCCTGCTGGTCACCCACCTCCTCCTTCCTACCACCGCTTTGCTTCTCTAGCTTGCTCCTGCCTTGTGCTGCTTGCTTGCTGGGCTTGGATAAAAGACTGGCTGGGAGCTTCTTTGGCCGCTGTTGCCGCCTTGGCTGCCTCAGTGCTCTCGCCTTACTTTCGCTTGTCAGCAGCCAGAGCAGCAGCCAGAACCCCAGGGTTAGGGTTAACCCCACAAAGCATCTTGGGGGATGTAGTATTTCCTCTTCGGTGAGGAGGTGGTGGGGGGAGAGCAGGAAAGGCGATTGACCTGACAGAGAAAGTAGGATCTCGGGGATGCGTGCGAGGTGCAGAAGGCAAACTTAGCTGCAGGTAATTGGGGGGGGGCAGCCTGCCCTCTCCTCCCAGTTATAGTCAAACATTTTCCAGGGTTCAGTTTTAAATACATTTTCAGTTGTAACTTTTCCCCTCCACGCCCTTTCTTTCGTGTCCTTATTCAACTTCTTTAAACTTTCGGCCACTCAGAGTTAGCTGCTTTGTATTTGTTTAAAGATTCAGGTCACGAGTTGTGGAACAAATTATGGTCATGACCAGAGGTTCTACTGTATAACATACTGCTAATATGCCCAATTCCTTAAGCTGTTTTTAGGCTTATGCAATGATCCATGGCCTCATATCTTCATCCATTTCATTTTGAGTGCACCAAACGTTCTGGATGGTTCAGTCCAATAAGCATCCTCTCAACCCATGTCAGTCTCTTACTCAACCTTTTAATGCAACTTCCTTTTAATCTCCATGAGGGAAAATGATGTAATATTATTTTCTCCAAAGTAGCTGGAGAAGTATCCAATCCTAACTATTCTCTCTGACCCTAACTAGTCAATGAACCTTCCCATGGATGCTCAGATTTCCATAGTGACTATCCTAATAACTGTCTCTGAGTTTTCCGCCCCTACCTAGTGCCACAGGTTTTTTTTCTTGCAGGATTTGTATATGATGACTACATCAGTGAGTTCCTGAAAAAAGAAGTAATGAACCATAGATGCCAGAATTACAATAAAATACAAATCTGTATTAAGTGAAGTGATGCTAATACAAGCGGTATATTGAAGGAGCTCTCATCCTGCTCATCCATGACAGGCAGTGGCAGGAAAGGCCTTTCATCATGTCCTGGGCTTGTGTTTATGAATCTTCTGATGCATAGTTTTGTAACACCGGGTTCCCTCTTCCCATCCAGCACTATCCTGAGATTGACACTTTTGTATTCATGTCAGCGAAAGCATGGGTATGGGAACCAGGGATATTTCCTGCTCCTCAGAATGTATGGGAGAAATCAATTGATAGAACAATAATGTATCTAGAGAGAGCAAAAGATTAATTACTTTGTTTTCCAAGGCTGGGAGGTCAATTAAATCCTTTGTGTGAAGGAGGTTGGAGCAATTACCATGCTGGAATGAGGATAGCTACATTGTTAAATAGCAGAAGGGTTCGGAAAAGAGAAAACTAAATTTGTTATCAGGGCTTGCTGTTCAAAGAGGCAGCAGGCAACTTTCATAAGTGGAGAGACTAGCTTGACAGCTGGTCAGTCTTGCAGAATATGTTTTTTTATTACAAGGCTTATACTGAAATAGCAATAGCACTTAGAGTTATATACCACTTTATAGTGCTTTACAGTCCTTTCTAAGCAGTTTACAGAGACAGCATATTGCCACCAACAGTTTGGCTCCTCATTTTATCCACCTTGGAAGGATGGAAGGCTGAGTCAACCTTTGAAATGAACAGAGGTTCTTCATACTCTTAATTCTTCAACCCTGATTGATGCTACCCTTTGTCTGATGCAGTCATTTTGCAGAAGACATACTGTAAATATGAACGTCATGCTATTGTTGAGACAGTACTTTTCTTCTTACTTTTTAGAAACTGCATTGGGTGCTTTGGCCAGGGTTCTACGAGAGGACTGGAAACAAAGTGTAGAACTTGCTACTAATATAATATATATATTCTTCTGCTTTTCCAGGTATGTATAGTAACATGTATGTAAGTCAATATGTTCTGGAACATTAATATTTTAAAATGAATACAGCAGTAATTATTAAGTCATGCTTGTGGGTTAATATAGGATTTACTCTGACACCAGTACTCTGATTTTAATTCTTTTTAATGTAGCTTTTCTCAGTTTCATGGACTGATTACACACTATAAGATTGGAGCTCTTTGCATGAATATCATTGATCATGAGCTAAAGAGGCATGAACTCTGGCAAGAGGAACTTACCAAGAAGAAAAAAGCTGATATCCTCGTTTGTTGTTGTTAGTAGACTAATGGACAGGCATGAATCCAACTTATTCTTACAACTTAGAGCAGTCTACTTCGTTTTACTCAGTTGTTGTGTTCACTCTGCATGCTCATTTGGTTGTTCTTCAGATTCTCCTAACCTTTAATTTTTAAATAAAATATTTTACAGTAGTGATGCTTTCAAGATTGAATATATGATTTATGAGAATGGTACCCTTTTGGATATATAGGATCTATTATCAGAGAATGAATAGAAAATTAGTATATTTTCTGTATATATAGAAAAATATTTTAGTGGTTATCTTAGTTTGGCAATTGCTACAAGAAATTAGTTGTAGTCTTTCACAGTCCCTTTATTTCAGGTTAATGCAGAGAACTAAGATATTGGTTAAAGAGAACTAGTATAAATCAACAAAGTAGCAGCAAATCTGCTTTTTGAATAGCTGTATTTATATTGGCTGGCAATTACTGAGGTTGCTCATATGTCACAGAAAACCAAAACGCCCAAATAGTTCTGTCTTATTACGAACAATACTCAGATATTCATTGCTCAGTCATACTTGTTTTCTTCCTGCTCACAGAAATACTTAAGCAAGTCATGGAAACCCATTCAGTGTTTGGTTTCTGGAATACCTGGATTGTTTTTGTTACTTTTGATTAATAAGAAAGTAATCCAGAGTTCCTGCTTAAAACATATTACAAGAACATTGCTGACTGGTTTAACTGTTTTTACAATCAGAAGAAGCCGGTGAGGGTGATAATATATACTATAGCGTGTGCCAGAAGGCTTTCTGAACAAGGAGTCTTATGCTATATGCATATCGCGTCTTGTAATTGCAGCAGGACATGGGCATCTCCACATATCAAAAAGTGTTTTATAGGTTTTGCATTTCTTAAGTGTTGGGCATATCCTTATCTCTAAATATCACTAGATGAAGATCCTGAAAATCAAACACTGAAAAAAGAATATGAAAAAACCTTTAAAAAGTACCAAGGTCTGGTGGTTAAGCAAGAACAACTACTTCGAGGTACAAATTTTGATTCCCAATTATTCAATATACTATAGATACTTTTTCAGCATTTAGCAGAATTATGGGAAAGTCTAAAAGATTGCATAGCTTATTCTATTTGTTAAAAATGAAGCTATTTGAATGACTTAGAATTAAGAACACTGTATATAGGTTAAAGTTAAACCAATGACTCATCAGCTAATGACTTTCAAAATACGTTTATATAAGGCACGTTCACTGCCTTGGGATGTATATAACATGATGGAATTAATAATTTCACATTGTTGTGTATATACTAATAATGGAGAAGCAAATTCTAAAAGCTCTTTAAAAACTGATATACTGTATAGTATTGTAAATGAAAATATATTGATCAGAAAAAGAGTTTCTGAGAATTTAATGTTAGATTTGAATGTTCATTAGATGAAAACACCCCACTAGTAAGTACTTTTCATTCCTCCTGAAGGTCAGTGCCATTAAATAGCCTGCCAGAAAAATTTCAAGAGAGAAAAGGAGACAAGACAGAGATCTTCTTTCCTTTCCTCTGCATATACTCATCCTCCATATGTATCCTGATGTTTCTTCTTATATACCTTACAATTTTTTTTATTTTGAAAGTCAGGAAGGCACAAACTCTGGAATGGGAAAAATATGATTCCCAGTATTTATTAATACAAGTAGAATTGATAAGTATGTAATTTGATTGTAATTTGAAAGTGCAGCTAATTAATTTGACCTATTTCTGCTCAAAATACAAATGAAATAAAATGTTTGGAAACTTATATTAATATGTATTAATTAGTATTATTTTAGTGAAGATAATATATTTAACAGAAGTAAAGTCACTTAAATCTTTTATTGGTTTAATCGCTAACAATTATGATTAAGTTCAGTATAACCAAAAGGTGTTGCGTTGTAGTGGATAAAGAGGATGGTCTTGGTCAGAAGGAAGGTCTACTACCAAGGGAACAATCAGATAAAGGAAACATGACCGTGAACCAAGAAAAATTTGTGAAAATGTCTCAGGGACCCTTCCTGTCACCTCCCCTCCCCAATTTTAATGAAGATAAAAGAGGGGAAAATGTAGCACATTCATACTTCCAACATTTTATTATTATAGCTGTTCTAATTAAAAAAATAGTTTAGATCTTCACTAGATTTGTTTCTGCATGTGGTCTACTTAATAGGGCTGACATTTATAAAATTGCTTTTTAAAAAACTTTCGGATAAAGAAATAGCACACATTTGAGATAGACAATGCAGATGTGTTGATTTATCTTTTGAGTTTAAGTTCAGAATATTGTTGTCCACAGTATATAATACATATACAGCAAAGTTGACCCAGATGCTTGAAATAATTCATGAATTAAAAAGTGACCAGAGAATACTCATAATCTCTCAATTGTGTGTTTTGTTTTTTCCTGCTGATGAATCAGTTGCTCTTTATTTGCTGCTAAATCTTGCTGAGGACACACGGACTGAATTGAAGATGAGGAACAAGAATATTGTCCATATGTTGGTGAAAGCTCTTGACCGAGATAACTTTGAACTGTTAATACTGGTTGTGTCATTTCTGAAGAAACTCAGCATCTTTATGGAAAACAAAAATGATATGGTATAATTTTATAGTTTTCTATTGAAATATTGTTACATATGCTGAAAGCTAGTCAACAAAGCAGAATGAAATTTCTAGTTTTCATATTGTTTTTATTTGCTAAGTGGCCCATGCTATGCATCAGATACTTTGTTGCTTTATTTGTTTCTGTGGGGAAAAGTCACATAGTAGTTGTTTAAAACAGGGGTCGCCAACCTTTTGGACCTCAGAGACCACCAAGCTCATAATTTTAAATCCCAGGGGCCACTAACCGGTTCTGTGGGCGTGGCCTAATTTGTGGGTGTGACTTGGTGGTCATATGACTAGCTGGGCATGGCTTGTATGTAAATATTATAAATATTTATATAAATATTGAATTTTTTATTTAAAAAAAGAACAACTTTTACCCAAAATCAGGCAAAGCAGGCAGGCAGATTGAGTTGCTCACAGAATCACAGATTCATTCAGAGATCTATCTATCTGCCATTGTCTAGCTCAGTCTGTCACATAAAGTTTGCTTGCAAGCAAACTCAAAATTAACTCACAACACACCATGTATGTAAATATTGAATTTTTTATTAACAAAAGAGCAACTTTTACTGAAAATCAGGCAAAGCAGGCAGGCAGATTGAGTTGCTCATAGAATCATTCAGTGATCTATCTATCTGCCATCGCCTAGCTCAGTCTCTCAAATTTTCTTACCGTGAGTCTGCACTGAATAACTGAAACTTCAATCCTAAGAGAGGTTCAGCTGTGCTTAAAAGCAGAGCCGAAGATCTAAAGACTAGCTAGAAAGCAAGAAATCCAACCATTTCCTGCTTCCTAGCTAATCTAAATCTCTCGGCACAGCAGAACAGATGATGGTCGGAAAAAGGAAAAATAGCAATTTAGCAGGCAAGTTTGCCGGGTAAGGAGTGGGCGGGGAGTGTTCCTGCAGGCCATGTGGATGGTGCCTTGTGTTTCTGCGCAGCCTGGATTAATTGCTTTGGGGAGGGGTGCTCTGGGTTTGAGATTTCTCTGCGACCCACCAAAATTTTCTCACGACCCACCAGTGGGCCGTGGCCCACCAGTTGGCAAACGCTGGTTTAAAAGACAGAATATCCTTACTATGCAGAAGAATCCCAGGTTCATTAAGTGAACAAATGAATTGAAATTTCAGGTTTCTTTCTTTAAAAGACACAGTGACTTGTAGTAAATTATATCATAATGTATTGGAATAGATGGTTCAACTAATATAAATTGGTCTCAGACATTCAGACGACAAAATCCTATATATGTTAGATTATTGTAGATTAGTCATTGTAGTGAGTCTGTTGAATTATGTCTAACAAGTTTTATTGATTAAATTTGTATACAGCTAAGCAAAAAGATGAGATATTTAATTTACCTTTTAATTATGATCAGATGTCTCCTCTGAATTGATAGTAGTTATAGGTATTTGGAAATACTACTTTTAAAACAAGATGCAAATTTTAAGTACTTTCAAATGATACATTTTTGAACATGATACACTTAATTTGAAGCAGTGTATTACTTAATACCTCGTTCCCTAAAGCAGATAAACAGTATCTCAGAATGAAAAATTGGAAAAAAATGAAAATGGAACTATTTCAACTTAATACACTAAAATGTATTGCAGCTAGTTAAATTAAATATCCATTCATTACGTGTTGAATGAAGAAAATCTATAAACAATTCATGAGAAATTCCAACAAACCCTTTTAATATAATTATTGGTACATAATGGAGAGATATTTGTCTATCATTACATTTTTTCCTTCGGTTTGTGTTAAATGTTAGCAATATTTCACAAAGTCTTCATGTTTTTCCATACTTCTTCCATAGGTTGAAATGGATATAATTGACAAACTAGTGAAAATGATACCATGTGAACATGAAGATCTTCTGAATATTACTCTTAGACTTTTACTGAACCTTTCCTTTGACACAGGCTTGAGAAATAAGATGGTGCAAGTTGGACTTCTTCCAAAACTCACTGCATTGTTGGGTAGATTTCTTTTCTCACTATGAAACTTAGCATTAGTCTTAATAATCATGCTCCATTGTTTATTAGAATTTTAGGAATTATATTTTTCTATTGATTAGCATGATTAACATGTTAACTATTGCGCTAAATGCCTGAATATCTTTGGTTATGTTGTTGTAGCATTCCTGACATATTCTCATAAGTATTCTACAGGTATTAGAATATTTCAGTAAATTCAATAATATTTTTATCTGCAAAATCTGATGATTTTTATTATGATTTTAGATTTATTTTAAAACCAGTTTGGTGTAGTGGTTGTTGGCCTTGAAACCAGGAGACTGCTCTAGTGAAATTGGCATGCCACAAAGCAACAGACTTTACCGCTCTCTTTCTTTGCTGAAATGCATCTAAGCCCCCATCAAAGATATTGGAAATAAAATTAGGTCATTACAATCCATTGTTTTGTTTGGGAGCATTCATGCATTAATGCCTGCTTAGGGAAGGGAAAGGAAAGGTGTTGGGGTGGTAGAGCATGCTGAGAGCTAGAAGGCTGCTGGAAATTGCTTTATCTTCCTGAATAATTATTGTATAATTTTATACACACATCAAAATTATGAGTAATTTTTCACCAAAGAAGCCAGTAGGTTTTTGAATAAGCAGTCTTTTCCATGACAGTCAGTTTGTTACAGCAATTACAACCTATTCTCAAAATTACAAAAGTATCACCTAAAACATTCTTTCTGAATGTAAGTAATATTAAGTATTTCTAAATGACGGTGACATTATATCTCTCATTTAATGAGGCTAAAGGAAATATACACCTTACCTAGAAAGTTGCTGGATCTCAGTATGGTTGATTTAATAATAGATTCCATCAATCAATCTATTCAGCAATAACTCCTGATTTCACTTTCCCAGATCTAAATTATAACTAATAAGACGATCTCTTTATCTCATCTAGCAGGTTTCTAATACATTCAGATTGGATTCTCCAAACTGGATTAATTTGACATTCATAACTTCAGAAAGATGTTCTAAGAAGAATAACACAAACTCTACAAACAAAGAATCTTGGTGCCCAATTTCCAGTTTCAAAGTATTACAAATTCACAAGATAATCAGGTGAAAACAATCAGGTTATTACTATAAAATCTAGTCTTGCCCATCACCCTGCAGAAACAAGCCGAATTTTAAAAAGTCAAATGAATTAACAACTAAACTCCTTCTATGTAGCAGGAAGAATGCATCAATAGGGTATTCTGCTATTGCAGAGCAACCTACTGGAAGTAACTGGTATATACTTCCCAGTTGTGCTCTGATCTTGACGACTCCTTTTATATTTTTATAGTGCTGCTTCATATTTTAAAACAGTGACTATTCTTTTTTGTTAGACATACAATGAAAGTTAAGAAATGCATTTTATTTTGTTCCATAATAAGAAAATACATATTATGTATTCATTAGAACATTCCAATCTCCACAAGTTCTTAAAGATGCTACTTAAAAATGTGAAATTTTACTGGAGAGTAAATATTATTATTTCTGATAATCAGCTCAAAATTTCACATTTTTTGTCATTGACATTTTAAAATTGGAACTCTGTGACAACCCCTGCTATAAATGATTTTTATCTTTTCGCCATGTTATCATTTTTTCATTCTCCTTAATCAAGAGGCCTGCTATATTAATCTATTTTATGTTTTGCTTTGTATTGTTCTTCTGTCTCAGCTATGGCACCTTATTAACATTGTTATTTTTATGAATAGTCCTTTCAAAAGCTATTTTTTAACAACTATTTGTCCTTTTCATATTGAATTTAAAACTATATATTAAGCAGTTTACACATATGTATGAGAAAGGAGTTACTTATTAAAAGCAGCAGTGTTTTTCTAATTAAGTCTAATTTATCCTATAAAGAAACATGGATTTCCAAACCCAATTAAGTGAGCAAACAATAAAAAGTTAGATGCAGCAGAACATAACAGAAAGCATATGTCCTGCCTTAAGAGTTCAACAATATCTTATCAAGATTGCTTGAAGTTACTCATAGCAGTAAAATGTTATGTTTCCTCTTGTTTTTCCAATTAAATGGAAAAACCTTCATTCTTACAGCAATTCTGCTACAGCTGGTTTCAATATTTTGTGTGTGAATGTTGCCTGAGGTGTCCATTTCTTCCTAGCAGTAATTGGTTGTAACATATGAAGAATAAAAAAAATAGGTCTGCGGACAGTGATAACTATTCAGAGATTTATTTTGAAGGTAGATTTTGTGCTACTATGTACAACATCTATGTCAGCTCCCCCTCCATGTGTTTTTTATTTATTTATGAAGCACATATATCTGCTCATTTCACTGACATAACTGGGTAGCATACAATAAAATAAACACTTAAAATAAAACCTTAATTACTATTAAAAACAATTAAAATATATAATATAATATCTCACAGGAGAGTGTTCTGCCCCATATTATTTATTTAATTAAATTGTTATACCACTTTTATTACTTCATAAGTAACTCAAGACATAATATTTCCTCCTATTTTCCCCACAACAAGCACCTTGTGAGTTGGGTTGGGCTGAAAGAGAATGATTGGCCCAAAGTCACCCAGCTCACATTCTTGCTTAAGGCAGGACTCAGTCTCACAATCTCCTGGTTTCTAGACCAGCTTCTTAACCACTATATCAAACTGGATATTTTGGTATGTCTAGGTATTCCACAGCTAGTGACTTTGCTTGCAATGTCTAAATAAATTATTTTTCAAAGTAATAAATATTTTCTTCCAAGACAAGTAACAGCAAAATCTTTTATCTCCCAAACATGGGTAGTAAATGAAGATAACAATTACTACTTTTTTCAGTTGTGCACATTTAAGAAATCTTACTTGTGAGGTACCGTCCACAAAAGTTAATGTATATTTTTAAGGAAATTATATTTCTGAATTCAGTATCTTAATTAATGAATGACAGTGATATGGGTTTTTTCCCTTTAAGCAACCAAAGTGATGCAGAATTGTAGGTGTATTAAACTTTTGGTGGAATCCGCAAATTTATTTCAAATAACCCTGCTGACTTTCATAAATCGTTTCATAGATTCTGGCCCTAATCTCTCTAGCGGCATCGTTGTGTCACATTTGTAACTCCTGCAGTAATCAGAAATCAAAAAATGGTTTAACAGCAACAAAAAAAGGGTTTTTAATGCCAACTTTAGGTGAAAGTAAAAAGTAGTTGATAATATTCAGCAGGCATTTCACATATGACAATAATTTGTTCCATTCACTTAGCCACCCAACTCACATAATGAAATGAAAAATACAAAAGCAATAAAAGATAACTAAAAACATAAGAAACCCACTAAAAACTATTAAACCAATCAGCAGGAGACCTAAACTAAATTCTCCAATTTCAGAATAGCTTAACTAGCATAGCTAACACAATTCCCTAAGAGGTAGGAATTGACATGAATTTGAGGAAGGCTAATTTCAACCATTGTGTTTACAAATCATAGTACCTGGAGTCATACATAACCCCGAGTGAAACCAAACAATTATGGCTTAATACAATGTATGTGCCCATGTGTCAACTCAGTTATTGTCTATTTGGAATGGTTGAAGTCAGCAAGGGAAAGCATTTCATATACCAAGAAAACTACTACTAAATATCTCTCTTAACACATTTTGACTCCAGAAGCATATATTTCTGGCATCTATATATGAGTTTTCAATCACTGCAATGCATTCTCTAGGTCAGATGCTTCACATTGATTTTGATGAATGAGGTTGACAAGTCCCAAGTTAGAAAAATCTAGCCTTAAAATTATAGGAATGATGTCCTTATGAGCAAAATAAAACAGTTCTGCTCCACAACTGATATTTTGTGGTTTACTGTTCAAAAGCTTGGAATAATTTTAAATTTGAGATCCAAGATATGCATAGTTGCAACTTTAAATTTGTTGAAAATGTGGTGTGAAAATAGCCCAAGGGACAATATTTTTCCACTCCAACTGTTCCAAATGAACCACAGCTGCAAATTTAAACAGTATTATTTCTATAAACCACTGAGTATATTTTATAATGGCAATATCTTACATAGAATAGTCAGTTACAACTGCTAATGACTGATGTTTTGAGGATCAATTGATCTCATCTGGGAATAAATATTTCAAATTGTATAATGAATGCAAAGACAATTGAACACAATTCACACTAATTAGTTGGTTAGCTAATTATAAATTCCTGCAAAAAGTATTTCTAACCACAATATTAATGAGGTCATCATTATTCAGATTTATTGCTATACAGGTTGTCCTCAACTTACAATCACAATTGAGCCCTAAAATTTTGTTGCTAAGCTGTTAAGTAAGTTTTACCTCATTTTATGACCTTTCTTACCACAATTGTTAAGCGAATCACTGCAGTTGTTAAGTTGGTAACATAATGTTAAGTGAATCTGGCTTCCTCTGTGACTTTGCTTCACAGGTTGCAAACCTGATCATATGACATCAGGACGCTGCCATCATCATAAATATACATGCCAGTTGCCAAGTATCTGAATTCTGATCATGTGATCATGGGGATGCTGCAACCATTGTAAATGTGAAAACTGATTATGTCACTTTTTCAGTACCATTGTAACGTTGATCATTAAATGAATGGTTGTAAGTTAAGGTCTATCTGTAATGCATCTGTAGGGCTCAGGTTTTAAGTCTAATTAGTAAACCTTATCTCAATGACACATTTTAATGAACATTTTCTAATATTTTTCTCTATCTTTAAAAATGATGGTTTTTGTATTTTTTAAAAAACTTCCTTGGCCTCTACAGATGACTCTAATTTTCATTTTCAGTCATGCACCAATGGACTTTTGCTCTTTTTTGTTGTTGCTATTATAAAACAAATGATAGCACTACCAATACTTAAGCAGAATGGTGGACAAGTTACAGCTCACAACCTGTAAATTCATTATAAACCATAGGCATAGTTCCAGAAACATTCTCTTGTTCATTTTCTTCAGTGGCTTCCTGAAAAAGATAACATAATTATACAATTATAATATTATAAATATAAATTATTATAAAATTATAGTATAACATAATTTATGTATTGGGTGGAAAGCATCGGGTGATTGTGTTGATTATTCTAATCTTCACTGGCAAATGATGCGGTTGAGAGAATGAGAGACCCCCTCCCCCGACTTGTACCTTCCACTGGTCCGTTTCTAATTTCCTACCAAGTATGATTTATTGAAAAATAAACTGAAACTTACACTATTTTAAAATTAGGCCATTGCACTTAAGGAAAGTAGAGATGATATCCCTACTTTCTGCTTAGCTGTTTCCTGACATTTACATGGAGACCATGACTATAAATAGGATATGGAAAATTTTTAGGTTTTTTTTTTATTTTAAAGGTACATTTTCATACCTAGAAAAGAAATAAAATCCTTTATTAAACATGAGAATCAGGCAGTTCAATAAGGCTAAACAACATAGGGATAACAAAGCTCAAAAATATTTTTTGTTAAAATATTGAGAATCTCATTAGTTTTTTTACTTGCATGAAAGTAAAGTGTGTAATCCAGAAACTTTCCATAGTTGATTTTCAGGAGTATTTTCATTATCTGAACTTTGAGGACAAATGTTTCTGAATAAGTATATTGTAGGATCACATGAAAAATTACCTTCATCCAAAATTGCCCATTTATTGGAAAGTTAATGTTTATGTTCTATATACTTTGCTTAGAAAGGTATAATTTTATAGAATTTCTCCATAATGTAATAAGATTTAGTAAAGTACTTTTTACTCACATTGATTCCAGTCCAAAACATTTAACTGAATTGTGCCTAAGGTATTTGTACGTGGTCTGCATGAAGAATTTTATTTTTCCACTTCACTCTGTATACAACTCTATCAATCCTTTCAAATCTTATTCATAGAACTAATAAACAGGCTTTTACTAGGCTTGTTAAATTGATGGGTTAGGGAAACAGGAGATCCTAATAAAAGGGAAAATAATTGGTAATTTACAGTACCAACATCCTTGCAAGATTTAGCCTACTCTAAAGATGAAATACCTATGAGGAAAGTAAACCACAAGTATAGACTTATGGATAAACTGAGAAATTTAGGCTCTAGAATATACTCCCCAAATTGAGTTTGGTTTATGTGAATGTACCATGTTTTCCCAAAAATATTACCTACCCCAAAAGTAAGCTGCCTCTGATTTTGTGGGGTGAGCCTAATATAAGGCCTACCCCAAAAATAAGCCCTAGTGAAGGGGTGGGCATGGTCAGCCCAGTAGGCAGCTCTTCCCTTCTCCAGTCACCTTGGCCCCTTAACCCCTGCCCACGGATCAGCTGATCCTGTCCCTTTCAAACAATCAAATGTCTCTCTGTGTATGAGAGAGACACAGAGAGAAACAAATGAGGGAGGGGAGTAAAAAGAATTGCAAGCAACGCTGTTTGAAAGTGTTTTCTCTCTGCCATTTCTCTCTCTCTCTCCCTTTCCCCCCCTCCCTCCCTCCCTCTCTCTCTCTTTCACACACACACACACACACACACACACACACACACACACACTCGCACACGAA
Source organism: Pseudonaja textilis (assembly GCF_049901715.1). Classification (NCBI taxonomy): domain Eukaryota; kingdom Metazoa; phylum Chordata; class Lepidosauria; order Squamata; family Elapidae; genus Pseudonaja; species Pseudonaja textilis. Next base: position 102,653,799 of record NC_141992.1, read on the forward strand.
AATGGGTAGGGGGATTTGCCTGTCCTCTTTTGCTCAGACTGTGCTGAGCTTAAGAAAAAGAGGACAGGCAGGAAAATCCCCCTACCCATTTTCCTGCCAATTGTATTAAAGGCTCCCCCTCCCCAAGCTTTCAGCATATCCCAGGATTGCAACGCTGTAGGCTCGGTAGGAAAATGCTGTTTAGAAAAGACATGCAGGCTCAGATCAGTTGTTTTGAAGAAGACATTCAGGCTCTGAAAGTACAGATCAGCTGTTTAGTGAGGCCATGGAGGTGCTAAGTGGGAGGGGCAGCTCACCGCGACCACCCTTCCTGGTACGGGAAAAATTGGTAAAAATATAAGACCTCCCCAAAATTAAGACCTGGTGCTTTCTTTGGCAGTCAAAAAAATATAAGACCCGGTCTTATTTTCTCAGAAACACGGGTATGTACAGTAGCACTTTCTAAAAGTGCCCTCATATATTCATGGAGAAATCCATCTGTGGATAAGCTGATCCTTGAATATGGTGACAACATGAAAAATGCATCACCTGTGAAAAAACCAATTGTGATAATTAAAACATAAAAATTTCAAGGATCAATTTCTATATGGTTGGTGCAATATTGGAATGAAAAATTCAAGATTAACTTACCTATGGTTGTCTTATCTGTGAGTATAAAGAATAATAATCTACAGCACATAATAGCAACACAAAATTCTCTGTAAACTGATTCCTTGATTTTTTTCTCTTAGTATGAGATTTCCCTGAAAATCTTTTATTAAAAAAAAGTCATTATCATTCAAAATAAAACCCTTCCTTCTGTAAGCATTGAAAAGAGTTCCTAAATGTGGCTAAATGTAAATCAGATGTGACTAATTCATATAGATGCTCATTGTTAAATGTTTTTGTTTCCTTCTCCCACAGGAAATGAAAATTATAAGCAAGTGGCTATGTGCATTCTCTATCATATAAGCATGGATGATCGTTTTAAATCCATGTTTGCTTATACTGACTGTATACCTCAGGTTGGTATGTTTTCTTCCTTCATACTATTTCTATCTTGAAAGTCCTTAAATTAAAACAAGGATCAAGAGCTGGTGGGTCTCTAAGTAAAGTTTAAGGACAGGATAATATTAATTCTGCAGCTGGTTTTGTCCTTTCAGTTTTGTTGAATATTCTTTAATTCTATATGCAAATGCTAAACTATTTTTTAATTATGGTTGCACTATTTAAATTATAATGATATATTTAAATACATATTTTAAAGAAGAATTTTATACATATCTCAGACAGGGCAACTTTTGGAGATATATTTATCCTACTTTGCTATTGAGATTTTGAAATAACTTTGAGGTCCTTGTAATTTTACATTTCCATTCATTTTTCAGTAAAGGCACTAGATTGTATTGATAAATTCAGTAACTTAATATTCTTGATCTGGTTCATTCAAAACATTTTTGTTGTTTATTCTTTTGTTGATAGTTTACTGTTCCAGTTACATGTCAATATGTACAACATGAGTCTAATTATTGCACAAATTAACCTTTGTTTAGTATTTTTGGAGTCCAGTCATTTAGAAATTTTACTTTATTGTAAACAGTGCTATTTATGTTGGATCATGTCCACTATATTTATTTCATATTCTGTAATGAAATTTTGATACATAAATGTGGAAATCCCCACCATAAATTTTGACAGTGTGAAATATATATTTAATAATGAAGGCATTCTGAAACTTTTAAGAGATGTTTATGGAAGTTTGTTCTTTCAAGCGCCTATAATTCAACATTTCAGCAATAAAATGTATTACACACACACACACAAATTGCTTACACACTCGCTCCCTTCCACACTCATACAAACAGAGAAAAAGAGATTGTTTTATCGTGAATGTTGATTTAGAAAAAAAAAAGTCCTGCTGAGTTTAATGCATACTTTCCTGTGAGTGTACATAAGATAGTAATCTCTTATTCCTAACATCTGTTTTGATTCAGCCCTGAAAATAATATAATTAATACTAGACAGCCTTTGACCCATTGGTCATCCTTTCAGATATATTTGTGTGTGCAGAGGGACTAGCAAAGATTGTATAGATATGGGAGACTTACCCCAGCAACTTGGAACCTTCCCTGCAAAGTTCCCAGGAAGGAAATTGCAAGTCTCAACTCAGTGCTGTGCTTCTGCTGTCAGTAGCAGTCACATGTGGGACTTGTGGGTAGGCATCAGGGACTGTTATAAATGAGGATAACATCACTGTAGCAGAATGGTAGTTCTGAAATGGCAAAAACTTTCCAGAATTTCATTCTCAAGGAAGTGATGCGTCTTGGCATTCTGTAAGTTAGACCATTTGAGATACCATGCTTGAAAAAAATTGCCTTATGATGCACTGTTTCACCCAATTAAAGGTTACAGACATGAGCATTTTAGTAACTCGTAGATTCAATTGAATTACTATAGAGTTATATTTTACAATTGTTTCAACATGTCTTCCCAAATGTCAACAAATTTGCAGCTTTGTACTTAATCTAATAAAATTTTGTATTAATTGGATGGAATCGTCCATTCATTTGTAATCTGTCTAATTTATAATGACTTTAGGCAGCATACAAGTTACACATTCAGTATAATAAATATAAAATGAAGGCAAAAGCATGGGGACTAATACACTTAACAGAATACAATTTCCTGACCCAACACCTATAGGAAGAGCTAGGTTTCAAGACCTATTCAAGTTTGAGGCAACTTGAATCTGCTAGGATACGATTCCAAAGTGCAGGTGCTACCTAGGTCTGATTAGAAGATATTGTTACGAAGATAGGACCTGGAGTATGGCTATTCTGTCTGATCTTATTGAATAGCAATAAACAATGGAAGAAAGGCAATTAAGGGGTTCATATGTTACAACCAGCACGTTGAATTTCACTGAATGCAGCTCATACAGTATGTCCATAATTTCTTATCACACTGCATTTGGGACCAGCCGCAGCTTCTGAGTGGTTGTCAAAGGCAGATCCATGAAGAATGTACATGCTAAGCGACTAAGACATAAGAGACTATGAGAAAACAATCTCAATCTAAGAAAGGGCACAGTTGGTGCACTAGATTAATCTGGGGAAAATCATTCCGTAGCTGCTACCTATATTTTGAGTAGGAGTTAAGTCCTGGAGGACCCAGAAATTGTGCAGCAATCTTGTTTGGAGCAGCTCTATCCCAGTAAAAAATAAAGAACTTCTAAGTTTATTGTTAAAATTGGGTATTAAGCATGTGATAGAAAATAATTAGTAGCTATTTTCTCTCAGAATGTTGAGTTGGGCACAGAATGGCTCTAGGCTAGCTGCTGGAAACTCACCAGGCAAGCCATGAGAATACCGCCTGCATTCCAAAGCCCCAAGGACATATACAGATACCAGCACGTTTAGTAATTATTAAATATATCTGATAAAATTAAATCTATCTATCTATCTATCTATCTATCTATCTATCTATCTATATTATACTGTATATATTATAATTTAATCTGTCAAACAATGGATAATTGTTTGACAGATTAAATTATAATATATACAGTATAATATAGATAGATCTGTTACAGTCTGTTGTTAAAATGTTCACAATTGGATAGTTACAATCTGGTGAAGTATCTGTTCAGATCATTGCTTCAAATGTCAATGATACCTGGTTTAATATGACAATAAAATGATAAATGGAAGTGATGTGTAAAATCTAGAATATTTGGCAGAAAAGGATTGTCTTTTAAGCACCTGGTAGACAACAGAGAGGCTTCTTTGGAAGGTTATTCCATAAGTCTAGGGCTACATTTGAGAAGATCTTGTCTTATAGTTTTCTGCCTTCACTGAGGGGGGTAGATGGGGAAGGGGTGACTAATGAGCCTTTGAACTGTTCACAGTATGAACAGAACTGATTTTTATTATAGACTTTAGTCTAAAATAAGTAATATTCAAATGTGCTCTTTTTTGTGACAATAGAGTTTAATATCTAAACTTTTTTTTAGTAAATGTTTATTTAGTAAATTCAATTGATTTTTCAAAGTACTTGTAGCTGTTTTTCCCCTTATAATTAAACTTCTCTCTTATTTACTTTATGGCAAGTTACCTCTCTAATTTGTTAAGCAAAATGGTCTCAATGTGGCATCTATGCCTTAATAAATGAAGAATTAAAAGCATATGATTTGCAGCTAAATTGATCAGAATTGTCTGTTCAATATAGTCTATAATTACATCACTTGTCATATTTACATCACTTGTCATTTACTTTGTTCACATGTAACTGAAATACATCTATAGGTAGTCCTCATTTATACAGTTCTTTATACAGTTGCTGTTCACAATATAATAATAATGAAGAAATATTTTTACAATCATTCCTAGCATTTATGACCTTAGCAGATATATAAACAAAAGGAAAGCTGAAGTAAGATCATAAGCCCACTCATGGTTTCACTTACTGACTGCTTTGCGTAACAAATGAGTTGTTGCTCCTAGTTGTGGTTTTTACTTGTACTTGCTTTTACCATTGCTCTGTAGAGACACTATTTATTGATAATTCTTATACAGTATTTAGAAATAGTCCAAAATTAGATTCTTACTTTTTCCTTTTTCCATATTTTTGCATAATTATCATGAAAGTGAGATTGAGACTTAAAGTCTTCCTTTTCAGAAATGTAAACTATAAGTTTCCAGTTTATTATAACTTTGCAGACTATATAGAAGTATCAAATAAACTTTCATTGTTTAATTCTGTTTTTGAAGTTCTGTTGTTTCAGGTATAGAATCATAGGATTGTGTTGCATCACTTTAATAGTTGATAAGAATGCAATATCACTAGAAAACTTTTTCAAGCCTTCTGTAGATTAATGGATGAAATTGTAGTTAGAGTTAAGTCTATTCTTGTTTAGATCCCACTATCACAAGCATCATTTAAATAGGTGCAAATATAAACCATATGTTTGTAACAGCACATAGGTAATAGTCTGGCCAATCAAAGAGCATGATTGTGCAGTGATGTCATAGCGATATTTAATATTCTTCCACAGAATAGTAGGCAAGCTGCAACTGACGTATCCACATGTTTTCCACTATGCTTTTCTGTTTGGTCCCTCTTTGATCTATTTTTTTTAGCTTAATGCTGGTAAACGTCCTCAGTTGACAGCTCCTTTAGCTTTTGTCCTCGATTATCTGCTGAAGAAACCAGAGCTTTACTTCAAACATTAGAGTTAGGGAGTAGTCAGTCAGAGGCATGCAGGTCTGGCATAATCATTCAAAGATGTTTGAGCAGGCAATAGAGAGAACTGGACTGAGGTGTATGAAAGCAGTTGGGGGTTGGCCTCTGGTCACTGGTAAATAAGTGAAGTCAGGTGCCAGAGAGTCTAGACACAGTGATTCTAGTCCTCCGCTGTGGCATCTGATACTCAATGTGGGACTTGTCTGATTGAAAACTACTCTCCGTTCGTTGTACCCGTTGTAACCCTTTTATTGCTCTCCTTCTAAATGAAGAAAAGATGACAATGGTTGCAGTAAAAGCAGAACAAATTTAATTTTGATATTTCCTATTTGGTAGTAATTATACCTTCCTTTGAAGCGGCACGAGTAGCAATCAAATTAAATGAAGACATAATGGGAAACATTGAACTCATACTAAAGGATTATTCTAAAAACTTTGAACTACTCTAGATAAAATTACAGGGCTCCCCCTCCTTCCATTTTTTTTGTATAGGAACACAGTTTAGTAGTGATGGCATATTCTAAATAATCTTTTAAATAAAAAATTCATTTTCAGTTGTAAATATGCAGAAATAGGTTTATGACCCTTTTAAATGAAGTTTCTGGGTATAATAGCATCCTGATAATGTATTAAATATTCTTTCAATTTCAAGTTTTATTATTTTGAATATCAGTTACCTATTAATTTATTATTATTTTTAACTCTACCCTGGTTAGTTTTTAAGTTGCCCCCCCCCTTTTTTTCATCATGTGATTTTTTTTCTTTAAAAAACCCTCTTTTATTATATTACTGCATGTTGGTCTCTACTGCCATAATTAAGTTTCAGGTTTCATTATTCTTACAGCAGGTTCTAATAAATAATAATAGCACATATATACAGTACACTACACATGCACACACCGCCTTTAGCCCCACCCTGCAGAAACCTATAGTAACTAGCAGCCTGAAGGATGATTTAGAGCAGAATATATTTCCTTTCGGAGTTTCACTAATGGGAAAGAGGCAATCAAAGCTGGATGTTTGTTCTAGCACAGATGGGGTAAAACAAACATCTACACTTAACTTTTCCCAGAGGTATCTCAAATGTCAGCCTTCACCCAGACCTATACTAGAACTAAAAGAGTCAGAGTCTTGCTGTTCATAAGATGTTTAAGTTTTATTACAGATACTAGAAAAGCTGTTAATTGGAAGAAAGCCAGTTTCAAAATGTACAATTCGGGCTATATATCTGGCAGATCCATATGTCCAAAGTTAAAAATAAATCTAATCATCCCATTTTATGGAAATGATATAATATTAACTTAAAACAATTAGTCCCTTTTAATAATTTGAACTGTACAGTCAAAAGACAAACAGCAGTAGATACAAGCATTTCGTATTTCGTATCAGTACCTACATTACAATAACATGGTTAAAATCAGCCTCAAATATAAGATCTAGCAACAGCAAGAGCACTTAGCAATAGCACAGAGTTATATACCACTTTATAGTGTTTTACAGCCCTCTCTAAGCGGTTTTTACAGAGTCAGCCTATTGCCCCCAACAATCTGGGTGCTCATTTTACCCACCTCGGAAGGATGGAAGGCTGATTCAACCTTTAGCCTGGTGGGATTTGAACTGCCAAATTGCAGGCATCAGAAGTGGCGTGCAGTCCAGCATTCTAACCACTGTGCCACCAAGGGCATTAATTAAGCCTATAATGTGTGCAGGAAAGCAACCAATGACAAGCCTTACATCCACGGGAGGCGTAGATTGACATACAGCTTTTTCTGCATGCAGAAGGGGGGCTTCAATTGGTAATCCAACCACAACAGCAGATCATGACCATAAATGCCTTCTTTGGCCATTGTAAGATACTAGCTACTGGCCACCAGGTGGATCCATACTCTGTTTAAAATTTTACTGTGCCATAGGAACTCTTGTTTTCTGTGTTTTGCTGAAGCAGTAGCCATTAACTGCCAACTTCAGCAGTAAAGCAGATACAAAGTCATCTAGCAATTAAAGTATTTGACTATTGGCTAAAGATCTTATTTATGGACCCAGATAGAGATTTACAGTGTTTCCTCATACTTTTGTAAATAAATGTATAAAATTGTATAAATAATTTTAGTAAGTTACCACATTCTCTTAAAATGGAACAAATAATCTTTATATATCTCTTGTCTTGCCTATAAACAAATTCTTAAAACAATGACATTTCAGTCCTGATCAGCAAAAATCTTGTAAGGGTTACTAGAGATAATATTAACATACCTGTTTTAATCTTGATCAAATAAAACAAACATTATACACCTTTCTTTTACCTTTAATATTTTTGATCTTTAAACCCTTCCAATAAATCTGTAGAACTTGATTTCATTTTTACTTGTCTCTTCTCACAAATTCTTCAAAGCATTAACAAGGCTTTTTTGTAAATCCAATTTAGGAATATTATCCAGACGATTGTCTTGGTTTGTTACTTGTAAATCTTTTTACTCATTAAGCTGGTTTCATTTGTATGTCTGGTGTAGCATCTTTTTCCACATCATTCTTCTAACCTGTCATTTTTAAATCCACTTTCAGATCAGTCTTAGTTTTGTCTGGTGAAACTATTTTTTTGGCAGAGTTGTCTTCAGTTTGTCATTTCTTCACTGGAAGTCCAATTTCCAGGAAAGCTCTATATTATATGACTTTTCTTGAGGCCCATTTTCACAATCAATATTTTTTTTATTGTTCTCTATCCTCTTGTGGAAAAATAGAGAAAATTCTGTATGTGATAGACTTGATTACCAAAAAAAGCTAATAGAGAACAAAAAATATCCTCTTTGTTTTAAATCAACTTTGCAGCCTTTCTGCCTCAACACTTTGCTTTTCAGAATGAAAGAAATAAATCTTTGACTTGATTAGTAATTATTAAGCAAGACTTTTAAACTCATTTGTGTACCATTGCTGGTTGTTTGAATATGATACCAAAAGCCATACATACGATTACTTTGAATTGCAGAAAGCCTCTTTAGAAACTTTGTACTGAAAGTCAGTGCTTTAATTTTGTATAGAAATAAAATGTGCATTGAATTGGATATAGCTCTTTTCCCCATCAAAATATCCAATGAAAATTAATCCAATAGTTATGGGAAATTTGTCTATATTCAAGCAGCTTTCTAAACATTGAGTTATAAATCAAGTTTCTACTTTCAGAACACAAAGAGCAAGAGTGCAGTTTTACAGGAAATGGTTTGAGAGATAGAAATATATCTTTCACTTTAGCATGCTTTTCTTAGAAATACAAGATCTAGAGTACCTGCTGGCATTTCCTGTTAATGTGCAGAAAGAGCCAGTAGAAGTAGTAGTAGTAGATTTGTAGCTTAAAGAAAGAGCAATATTGTAAGAGCCAGTGGTTTTTAAATACTAGGAGAGGTGATTGCAGTGCTGCTGTGATACAAACCTCATATCTACGGGAATAAATAATTCAGCTTCTGATTTCCAGAGTATGTATAAATACTGACACTGGTTATAGATAATAAATATATTAACAAAGATCATAAGAATTTAATGAAATCAATTATTCCTTCAGTTTTAAAATGGCAAAAAAATTACTGTGTTGTACCCTCCCCCAAACAACTGTGAGTGAGTTAGTTAGTTTATAGGCATCAAGGCATAATAAATGACTAGACCTAAAGAATTTTTGGCTATTCTCATTTTTGCACTTTGAGTAATTTTCCATCGTAATTTAAGTTATTTATTTCGCTGTTTTATATATTTGCTTGTATATCAGCTGTAATAATCATGATATGTTCAGAAAAGTACTTTTCACAAAAGTTCATCTGTTACACTAGTGGCATTTGATCTTTTATTGTAGATAGTGTTAAGTATGTTACTTGCTCTTTTTCCTACTTTGTGTTTATGAGAGATTGTTTTATAGGAGATGGATTACAGAAAGAAATATGTTTTTACATTTTTTAATCCTACCTTTATTATGTTTATAAATAACTCAAGGTGACAAAGATGTCTAATATTCCTTCCTCTTCCTATTTTCCACATAACAACCACCATTGAGGTGAGTTGGGCTGAGAGGTGATTGACCCAAAGTCAACCAGCCAGATTTTGTTTGTTTTTTTATTTATTTGGTAAATTTATATACCCACCCATGTTACATACATATCTCTGAATGACGTACGAAGTAGCATGCAAAGTTAAAGCACAAAACAAAGTAGCAAAAAATAAGAATCATTAAACATTAAAACAATAAAAAATATTAAAACTATACATAAAAAGATAATCTGGAGGAGAGTGCAATCAAACTCACCAACTTACAGCCATTCTTCAGGCTCCATGCCACTACTACCAGATCCCCAGGCCAGATGACAAAGCCATATTAACAAATTATCAAATCTCCTAAAACATCCCCACCCATCAATTGCCTCTGACTACAGCTCCATTGTTTTTGTTCTGTAGATTGATAGTCTTTCATAGCAAAAGATTTCCCTATTCTGTTAAAGGAGAAAATACTTCAATTAATGCTGCTTCAGATAGATGTCCTGAAAATTTAACAGATTGAAATTTGTGTGTTGCCAGCTAATGAAGATGCTGTTGGAATGTCCTGATGAACGTGTTGATCTGGAACTCATTTCCTTCTGCATTAATTTAGCTGCTAACAAGAGGAATGTACAACTAATTTGTGAAGGTGAGTATTGTCGAGTATATTCAAGGTTGCTGACTATGAGCAAAATAACAAACAACAGCTGGCTTTAGAGAGATTTCATTGCATAAAATATTTTCTGAGGCAATATTTTCTGAGACTTGCATTTTCCTCTAATAATAGAATCCTTTTGTGCTTTGGAATTACATGTAATTATCCATTATTTTACCTGGCTTCCAAAATTATTGTATTTAAGCTGAGTAATTTATAGGAAGGGGAGAAATGGAGTGAAGTATTAATATTTAAATATAATATTTTTTTAAAAAGAATTGTTTCTGCTTTCTGTTTATTTTTGATTTCTAGACACTACCTGGACTGGTCTCTGCAGTTTTCTTAGAAAGGTTTTTTGAAATTGGTTTGCCATGGTCTCCTAATCAGGACTCAGAGTCACTCACCTGATCTCTAGCCTGATGCCTTAACCACAACACAAAACTGGCTTCCGTTTGGCTTATACATCAAGTTAAATTACCATTGAATTATTTAGTTCATATCTTATAGTATTATGTGTTTATATATTCAAAACTTTGTATTCAGAATCCTAGTACTCTGAGGAATAATTATCAGCATTTCTTCTAGTTTTGTATTAAAATAATCTGATACATTTGAAAATCTGTTAATATTGTTCTTTGGGAATGGTATTTCACCTAAAGAAAAATTTAGCTAAACCTTAGACATGAGAGCACTGAAAAGGGCTTGAAAATAGATTACCTGGATCTGTTTCATTTTGGCTTAAGACCTAGATATGGCATAGAAAAAAAAAACTTGGTTGTGCTGATTGATGATCTTTAGTGGGAGAAAGGCCAGGAAAATATTATCATGTTTATTCTCGTGGATCTTAGAATAGACATTATTGATTACAGACTACTGTTGGAATGGCTCATTAGTCTGTGAATTGTAGGCACCGTGTAGTTCAATTCTACTTGTAAGAAATGGCTGTCCAGAGATTGACAGTGAATAATTGCTATGTTATTCCATTCCAGTATCTTTGAGTTGTGGGATCCTATAGGTTTTATTTTTTATGTTCTGTTGCTCTGTATCTATAGGAAGCCAATGGGGATAGTCATCCAGAGTCCTCAATATGTCTTGTTCATCAGTGTGTGAGCATCATTCACTCTGCCTCCATTGGAATAATTTTAATAGATGTCTTATCAGAGCTGCTAATTTACATTTGGATTTATTTACAATTTTTTAAACTGTCAAATAATGGATTGTTTGTTCTTTTTTTAAAAAAAGTCTCAGAAACACTCTTTGTAGAAAGCAATTTTAAAAAATTAATGTAAAGGAATGTTCTATTAAAATGTTTTATTTATATTATTATTATTATTTGTAAATTTTATTTTGAGTTTTCACAAAAGAAATACAAATAAAGCATCTTTTTTGAAAGTAGCATAATCCCGGGTTACTTTTCTTCGTACAGACACAAATTCAATTTCATGCTCATTTTTATGTTCTATTCCATATCTTATTACTGTTTTACATTTTGTGCATAGCTTCTCCCCTGTTTTAATATTCTCAATTTTATTTTAATTATCTCATCTCAATTCAAATCATTATATTTATATTTTTTGTCTGTCCTGTTTCAATTATATATTATCTTTTCTCATTAAACAAAGTTTCTCCTGTAGTTACTGATTGGAGTATGACGCCTTTATATCTTTTAAGTTTATCCATTTAACTTTTATTTAGGCTTCAATATATACCCTAAAGTTATAACATTCAATATAATACATAACTTCCATTCGGATTCTGCTTGGTACATTCTTAAAATACACACTATATTCTTAGAAAAAGAAAAAAATATAAATATATGTAATTAAAACAACACATTCCATTCCAATTCAATTCTATCATTAATGTTAATATTCATTAAAATCTTAACTTCTTTAACATTACTTTTCAATTAAATATCATACTTCTATGTGAACAATTATAAGCTTTCCATAATTAATTTCCCCCCTTCACTTATATTTTATAAAACATTAACTAATTAAAATGTTCCCCTCCCTTCCAAATTCAGTTTTCTCATTTATTTTATTTCACTTATTTTATTAACAAACATTTCACTAAATTACAATATTTTATCCCTGACTTTAATCATACATTGTTTCCAATTTTCTAAAGTTATTTCTATTACTAATATAACAATACAATCTTATGTACCTTTACAGAATCCCTTTTTCAGTTAAATTTTCACCCATTATCTCTAAATAGGTCCTGTTTCTCTATATCTTGTTCCGGTCCTTTGTAACTTCTTTTCCTTTCCTTCTTCTCTCTCCCCTTTTTACCTCCTTGTCTCTCTACCTCTATTTCTCTCTTCTGTATTCCCCTTATCTGTTGCTTTCCAGTATTATACTTATTTTTCAAATTATTTTTCTTTTCGTTGGTTGTTTTTTTAAGTCTTAAATTCTCCATTCTCTTTCCCCCCTTTCCTTTTTCTTCCCCACATAAAATTGCTTGTTCATTAAAGATGGCTTCTTCTTTGTCCCAGTCTTCTTGTTTTGCAGACATTTCTTGTTGTTTCTCATAGTTCCAGATCTCCATTTCTAAGAATTGAAATATGAAGCCAAAATAACCTCTCCCTTCTTGTGCATCTTCTTTATACTTTTTAAGTTCCATTTTCAATTCACCCAGAAATGGTGCCATTGTATAAATTTTTAAACAACCACCCAATTAATTTTAGTCATTCAAATGCAATAACCAAGAATCCAGAGATCACCAAGTAATCCAAATACAGGCAAGCTGTTTCTTTTTGCTCTTTTTTTCACTTTCTCTTCCTGTGGTTCTACTGTTACAAAGTTTCAGTTAAAAATGTATCTTTTAGAAGTCTTGTTGAAGTTTTTCTGTAGATTCTTTTTAATTCCAGTCTCCTCCCTCTTTCCAGATCCTGCCCTTTTATTCTTTTTTTTCCCCTTCCTGCTTATGAAAAAAAATTTTAGTGTCCAGAAATCTTTATTATCCCTTTGACATCTTGTTTTATTTTCAGCTTAATTGCCTGTCGATGTCAAAGCAGATTTTTCCGATTTCTTATTTAAATCTCTTAGTTGTCAGTATAGGGAAAGGGAGAGAAGGAAAAAAAAACCCAAAGCTTTTCACTTTCCTTCACTGCTTCCGACTCTTCTTTGGGAGTGATGTTATTTTTTTGTAAATTTAAATTCCAGGGTACCTTAGTTGTTGCTTTTGCAATTTAACCCGGTCAGTCAAAACTTTCTCATTCTTATCTTCCTCCTGCACATTCTTTTCCGGTCGAGTTCTCCTTTGAGGTGGCCATTTCTGACCACCGCTGCAACTGCCTTCGGGAAAGGGAGTAATGGCCAGCTGATCCAATCGATCCTACTTACTTTACAAGAATCGATGTCGAAGTTGCAAAAAACAATGATGAAAAATCATAACGAGATGAGAGCAGATATAAATGGATTAAAAGAAGAGATGGGGAAACTAAAAGCAGAAATGAAAGCAGATATTTTCAAAGTAGAAGTGAAAGTTGGAATAATACAGCAGGCCTTGGAGAAAAATGAAGCAACAATAAAAGAGGTAGAGAAAAGAACAGAATGAACTGAAAGGAAATTGGAAAGGGTAGATGAACAACTAAAGAATGTGAGCAAGGAAATGGCGGACTCCTTGATCGACCTAGAGATGGACAAGGCTGCTACATACTTGAGGTTCCAGAATATAGCAGAATCAAGAGAAGAAGATTTGGACAGGTAATGGCAGAAATATTGGCGGAACTATTGGAAAAGGACAAAGATGACATCTTGAGAGAGTTTGATGGAGTTTACAGAGTTAGCACAAATTATGCAAGATGCCACAAATGCCCAAGAGAAGTCCATATACAATTCGCGAGAAGGAACATCCGGGACACTATATGCAAGATATCAAAAGAAGAATTAATTACGTATAAAGGTAAAGAAGTTTTGGTTTCAAACAAATACCAAGAAGAGTAAGAGATCAAAGACGAAATTATGAATTTTTAGCAGCCCACTTAAATCAAAAAGAAATTGTATTTAAATGGTTAATCCCAGAGGGGATGTTAGTTTCGTGGGAGGAAAGGAAAATTAAAATAGATTCTATGGAAAAGGCCCAGGAATTTTATGAAAGGTTGATAGGCCCGGAAGAGCAGAGCAGTAAGGATGAATTAGAAACGAACTCCCAAGAAGATCAAGACCAACATAAGAACAGATATGGAGCTTTAGGAAACCAAGGAAATAGTCAACCACATCAGGAGAGAGAAGAAGATAGGAGGCACAAAGAGAAACTGGATCAGTCACAAGACAAAGAGCGAAACAAAATTAAATAATGTAAGAAGAAGGAAAATATTGTCAATTAACATAAATGGTTTAAACTCTATGATAAAAAGGAAAAGGACAATAGCCAAATTAATCAAGCAAAACGCAGACGTAGTAGTATGCCTACAAGAAACCCATATAAAGAAATCAGATGAAACATTTAAAATGCCCGAAATTAGGGAAGCTATTTACTGCACCGGCAGATGTTGGGAAAAAGAAAGGGATTGCAGTTTATGTGAAAGAGGACATGAAAGCAGAGTTAATATGGTCAGATCCTGATGGAAGAACTCTGGTTTTGCAGATCTGGATCAATGCTATTCCAATCCTTTTAGTGGTAATTTATGCCCCGAATGGAGAGCAAAAAGAGTTTTTAAGTATTTATATGAAAAAATAGTAGGATTGGAAAAAAAAGAAATATTTGTATCATAGAGCACTTTAATGCTATTGCTGATTACCAAAATGACCACAGCATTGTGTGGAGGAACAGGAAAAAAAGAGAGAGCTTCCAAAAATATGTATGGAAATGGTGGGGGAGTTAAATTTGATTGATATATGGAGAAAGTTAAACCCTGAGAAAAAAGGATTTACATTCTATTCAAACCCCCACCAAATATGGACACAAATTGACATAGCATGGATGAATGGGGAAATAGCAAATGAAATAAAAGGGACTGAAATCTTACCCAATGAATGGACAGACCACAATCCAATTCAGATAATCTGGAAAGGTAGAAAAAAAAACCAGGAAAAGGTAGACATTAAATACGCAGTTAACTAGAGAAAAAGAATATATGAACAAACTTAAGGAGGAATTAAAGTATTTCCTAAAGGAAAATAACAATGGCGCAACTACGAAACAAAACATTTTGACACAATGAAGGCAGTAATAAGAGGTATAACAATCTCTTATAATGCCAAGAGAAATAAAGAAAAATATGCCCAGCAAAATAAATTACAACAAAAAATTAAAGAATTAGAAATTCATCTACATAGTACTCCAAAGGATTCAAGATGCAAAACCAGATGACAATAATTAAACACAAATTGAATTTAATTGAACAAGAGAGAATGATTATAAATCTGAATACAACTAGACAAATTTATTCTGAGCACGCTAATAAGCCAGGGAGATGGTTGCCCTATAGACTTAAAAAAGGGAAAGAAAAAAGATTGATTTACCAATTAATAGATGGACATGGAGATACACAACAGGGGATAGAACAGAAAAAAGAAATTGCCCATAAGTATTTTTAAGACTTATATAAAAAGGAGGAGGTCAATGAGGATAGGATAAGAAACTATTTAGATAAAATGAAGGATAAAGTAATTGGGGAAGAGATGAAAGAATTATTAAACAAAGATTACTTGGTCTGAATTGAAAACAGCAATAAAGAACCAGAAAAATAGTAAATCTCCGGGACCATATGGGATCCCAGGGGAACTATACAAGGCAATAGGAGAACTATTAGGACCCCTTATGGTGGAAGTTTTTAGCGATGTCTTATTGGCAGCCAGAATGCTGGACTCATGGAGGGGGGCAATGATTTTGCTGATCCCGAAGGAAGATTTGGATTCCCAATATATACAAAACTATAGGCCAATTTCCTTGTTAAATACGGATTATGAAATATTCACTTCTATTATTGCAAACAGATTAAAAAGAATTTTGAATGACCTTTTATATCAAGACCAAAATGGATTTCTCCTGAACAGACAAATCAGGAATAATTTAAGAATAGTACTAGATGTTCTGGAATTTTATGAAGCCCACCCCGAAAAACAAATAGCCGTTATGTTTTTAGATGCACAGAAGGCCTTCAACAACTTGAATTGGCAATTTTTAATACAAAGAATTTATAACATGAGCTTAGGCACCAAATTTGAAAATATTATAATATTATTATACTATCTATGATACAGGCGAACATTACGATACATGAGGAATAAAAATAGAGAAAGGAGTCAGACAGGGGTGCCTACTCTCACACCTGCTCTTCATATTATCATTGGAAACATTATTAACATATATTAGACAGAATCCAGATATAAAAGGATTAAAGGTTAAGAAAGAATATAAGCTGCAAGCATTTGCATATGACATGATTTTTGTTATTGAAGAGTCAATTGAAAGAGGACAAAAACTGATGAAGTAGATAGAACAATTTGGAGTAGTTGCAGGATTAAAAATTAATAGAAAGAAAATGAAATTAATGACTAAAAATCAAACAGGAAAACAGAAGTTAGAATTAGAAAAGGTCATGGGATTTCAAGTGATAAAGTTAAATATTTAGGAATATGGCTGACAGCACACTGCAAAACACTAAAGGAAATAATTACGACAAACTATTGCAACAGGTAAAGAAGGATTTAGAAACATGGGGTAAACTGCAACTTTCACTATTAGGTAAGATTGCTACGATTAAAATGTCTATTCTCCCAAAATTTCTTTATATATTTCAGACAATACCAATTAAAGTACACAAAAAGTATTTTGAAGAACTGAACAAAATAATCACAAAATTCATTTGGCAAAAGAAAAAAATGAGAATAAATTTAAAGGCAATGCAAGATATGAAGAGCAAGGGAGGCATGGCCCTTCCAAACTGGGAGTTGTACTATAGTGCGGCCTCCTTCATATGGTTGAAGGAATGGGTGAATTTAACAAGAGAATATTAGTTTTAGAAGGCCATGACTTACAGGGGGGTGGGTGGCATGCTTTTTTATGGCATATCGGGAAAACTACCCTGTAATACTTTCACAGACATTTAATTAGAGATGCATTATTGAGCAACTGGAAGAAAATAAGGAAAAAACATTATTTAAAGATACCAATCTGGATTTCAACAATGGAAGCGATGATCCACCCAAATAATTTGGATATTACTAAGATGATTAAATACAAGGACTTATTGGATGCACAAGAAAATTTGAAATTGTGGCAAGACCTTCAAGACCAGGGAGTACAAATTGATAGATAGGCATATCTTCAAGTTCAGAGTAGATACAAACGGGATAAGAAAGAATTTGGAATCAATAATAAACTTCAGAAACTAGACAAAATTCTATTAGGCCCAAATAAAAAAAATATAACAAAATTTTATAATTACTTACTAGAAGCAGAATTAGAGGAAGAAATTGTCAAAGGGAATATTATAGCCTGGAGTAAGAATATAGGATGAAGTATCACTTTAACAGAATGGGAAAAGGTCTGGAGTAGAAATAATAAAATCATAAAATCGGCAGCCTACAAGGAAAATCCCTATAAGATGTTTTACCGATGGCACCTTCCCCCCTCGAGATTAGCGAAAATGCACTCCAACATGAGTCCGAATTGCTGGAAATGTAAAAAAAAAAAAGGAGTGAACTTTCTTCCATATGTGGTGGTCTTGTATAGAGGCTCAAAAATATTGTCAGAAAATTAGAAAATGGTTGGAGGAAATGACAATAGAACAGATAGAATTTAAACCAGAACTCTTTCTATTAGGGATCTTTAATAAACAACTCTCAAAAAAGTGAAGTATACAGTAGTACATATTTTGACAGCGGCCAGACTGGCCTTTGCACAATGTTGGAAGCAACCTCATATTCCACCAGAGGAAATGATTATTCAAAAAATAGTAAATTGTGCAGAAATGGACAAATTAACTTTGGCATTAAAAGGAAAAGATACATCAATGTACAGTATTATGACAGCTGGAACTGCTGGTATGAATGAATAGAACAAAGATCGATTAAACAATAAAGGGAAAAAGAAGAAATGTTATAATTGTAGTAGTGAATGTATGTATGTATGTATGTATGTATGTATGGTATTCAGCTTTGTTCGGGTATTTTCCCACGTCATTATAGTTGTGCTTTTAAAGTTGTAGCAACGTTTCAGCAGAATCTTATCTGCCATCATCAGGCTTCGGTATTGTGTTCGTCTGTGAGTCAGACTTTCACAGCTGTTTCTGACTCACAGACGAACACAATACAGAAGCCTGATGATGGCAGATGAGATTCTGCCGAAATGTTGCTACAACTTTAAAGCACAACTACAATGACATGGGAACAAAGCTGAATACCATACATATAAATACCCGCAAAAACTTAAGAAAATATATAAAATCACACAAGGATTAATTGTATAGAGGGTATAAAATAAGGTTGAAAATAAGGTCCCACAAACTGTTGAGGATGAAACTGTTTTTGTTTTCTGATATTTCTTTCTTTCTACTTTTCTTTCTTTGTTTCTTTTTTCTCTTTCATATTTATGTGTGTGTTGTTTGTCTGTTTTAATTGCAAAATTAACAAAGTTTATTAAAAAGAGTATCTGCTATTTTTGGTGTTTTAGGGGATATAAGAAATCATATGAATTAATGGGACTTACTGTACTTTTTTGCTTCCATAATACTTTCAAACAAATTTCATGAAAAGATGTCAGCCTACCTTAATATCATTTTTGTTTCCTTTGTTTAAAAAAAATCAGTTTTATGGTGGCAGTTGTGAAAATTGGAAGCATAATTAATTGATTCATACATTTTTCATTTATCTTCTTCATTTTCAGGAAATGGTTTGAAGATGCTGATGAAGAGAGCGCTGAAATTCAAGGATCCATTGTTAATGAAGATGATTAGAAACATATCTCAACATGATGGACCAACTAAATCTTTATTTATTGTAAGCATAGCGGCTTTCATCTTTTCAAGTTCTAAATTTGTAAAATGGGATATTGGAAGAAGCAAACTTATTTTATGCATAACAAATGATCCTTCTCAAATGATTGCATGTGCCTTAATTCTAGTGGAATTGCACAAGAGTGTGGAATTTAAGAACTTGTTCTATTGTAGTACCTTTCACTTATCCAAGTCATAATTAAAGCTTGTCAGTAATTTTACAAAATACATTTATTGGTGTCCTTATCTGAACCTGTGCAGATACTAAATTATTAACTATGACAATTATAAAACTAATTTAACATTTTTGTTCTTTATCTGCATGAGCCCTTTGAAAAATTAGGCTGTCATCAGTTAATCTGTAAACAGTGATTTTATTATCACTCTTCTGCATATATTTTGGTATTTAGAAATGAGCTAGAAATAATTGATTTTAATTTCACTTCTGCAGTGAAATAATTGTATGAGCATAGGCACCCATTATCTATAACAGGAATCTTTCATAGCTATGGACACCGGACTGCCAGGCAGAAAAGACCAGGTTCACACATGAAGGTTCAGTTATTTATTGCATAAAGCTTATTCATGGGAGCTATGCACTGCCAGCACCTGGTTAAAAAGTTAGATAAGGATCAATGGCATTCAAGGAGGGTTGGACTTAGCTTGCTTGTGACTATGTAGAGATTCTAGGCTGATTCTTCTCTTCACTCTGTTCCCAGGTTCTGTCAGTTTTTCTTCTACAGTATATATCTGTGATGGCGAACCTATGGCATGCGTGCCAGAGGTGGCATGCAGAGCCCTCTCTGTGGGCACGCCTACCATCGCCAGCTGCTCTTCCGGGTTCCAATATGCATATGCACGCTGGACAGCTGGCCCAACACACATGTGTGCACAGCCAGCTGCTTTCTTTTGGGTTCTGTCACGCATATGCACACCAGCCAGCTGCTCTCTTTTGGGTTCTGGCACTGTGGCACATGCGCATACTGATGTACATGCGCACTGCAGTTTCAGCACTCGGTGCCAAAAAGGTTAACTATCATTGGTATATATGCTGACAGACAGGGTTTTTATTCTCCCCTCTGTTTCTTTTTGACTGCTAGAAATGGTACGTCATTTTCTGTGGCCTTCCTGCAAAGAACTGACTTTAGTTTTTAATTTCTACCAAACTTGTCTGAATGTTATTATTTCTCCCCTTCCATTTTATGCTTTAATTTCTTTCTTTTAAAAGAGAGTGAGAAAGCTCCAAACTAAGAGAATAAGGGCATTGGCCTCTCGATGTTTCTGACAGACTATGATGCTTGTGGCTATAATTAGTCTAGGTATGATAGTAAAATACTATTATATTTAGCATGTCTTATTTACATTAGTGAAGGCCAAGTAGTTGATAGATGTGCATGCTACCAAATATTTTCACAGCAATATACAGTTCTTTCAGATATTTGAAGAAATAATTCATTTTGGCTTTGAGCCTTTCTTTTGGATGGAAATTCACGAGTGCCTAATAGCCTTGGTATGAAGATAATTTGCTTCATTTTCAGTGGTTAATTATCAGATTTGCAATCAAGAGTGATAACAAGTTCACAATTTACAAGGGTCATTTATTTATTTGGGATTACATCTGCTTTGTAGTTGATAATTTGATTATTAACTTCTTTGTAGTTTCCATCTGAATATGAGTAAGCTAAAAAGAGGAAATATAAATCAAAGAATGAATCAAAGTTTAAAGGTTTGAAAAGAAGAAAAATCCCAAACCACCATTTATTAAGCTTTGGAACCACTGCTAAGTCTGACAGTTAATAAGTGGAATTATTACCATGTAACTCAAAACGAGAGGATTATATATGCATACCATTTCTGCCATATTGCAGAAATTAACATAGACTTGACACAGACTCAGACATTCCAATTATGAGTTTTCCCATTTTGGTTTCATCAGCTACAAGAATTTTCACAAAATGTATGACAGTCATGATTGCATACCAGATCTGAATGACATGTAGCCATACATTGGCTTGTCTTGTCTGATAACATTTTGGATAAAATCTGTAATGGGTTCCTCTGCCAGATTACATAGAGCAAGGGTGTCAAACTTGTGTCATCACAGCGTTATTGTGACGTATCATGACTTTTTCCTCCTTTATAAACCGGGCATGGGCGTGGCCATCATGTGACCCATCCGGGCCACAGCCCACATAAAGGAACAGTGTTTGTACATCATCTAGAGTCAATCTATGAGGAAGATGAGTTTTTAAACATTACATATATTTAAAACAAACTTTTACATTTACATTTCATTTACTTCTCCTTCCTTGGCTTGCTAACTGACTTTTTGCTGCTCTTTCCCCAAAAGCATTTGTTTACATAATGGATTTGCCTAGTGTGTGGCACTTTGCTTCCAATCTTACCAGTTTCAACTTTACCCCACACTTCTTTTTTTTCTTTTTATGATCCTGTAATCCCATTTATCGGGGTGGAGTTGGGTGAATAGGTGGAGCTGAATGTTTACTGGATGGATGTCCTTCCTGAGACCTATGCGGAGTTCACAGAAGATATTTATTTTTGCACCCTGATAGAAAAACATCTGTTGCTGCCTAGGATTGAACTCTCAACATTCCAAGAGATGCAAGCATCTTCGCCTCTAGGCCACTGTCCCTAATTACACCATCCTCCACCATATTTTCTCATTAATCTACTGTATTTCACAGATTGGATAATAATTTGGCAGATTTTCTCTGCCAAATTTCTTTTGGCTTTCTTTCACATTTCACTGATCTACAAAATTTCTTCTGTTTCTGAATCAATTTCCAATGTGGAAATTGTGACTTCAGGGTGCCTCTGAATGTCATACTTTCATCTTCTATGGCACAGTTATGTTATCCCAGAATACAGATAAAACTGCACTGTTGAAAACTACGAACACTGCAAGAGGCAGCATGCTTCATTTAACCTATGATTTCAACAGGTCTTGGAAGTTCTGATAACTCTACATTGATTTTGCTTCATATATTTCTATATACAAAATTTCATCTGGTTTTCAGTTTTTGAATCTTTCAATTAGATGACCCCTATTATATACCCACTGGATCTGGTTAGCCAATTCATTTTTACTCATAAGAATATAGCATCATTGCCTGTTATGCCCAAAATCTCTTTTCTTTCAAAAGTGGCATCATTCCAACTATCCAAATTCTGTTTTCATTCTTGTAAACTGGATTGCATATTTGTTAGATTTGTTAGATATTCAGAGACAATCTTTCTGTCATTCTCAACAACTATTTGTTGAGAATGAAATTTCCAGTTTCATTCGTTGTGGAAATATTACTGAAGGAATACTTAGCATCATACTTGTCCTTTGCATGGACTGTTCCATCTTGGCTTGCAATTGGCATCTGATTTTTCATCTTTTAGGTAAGATTATTAGGCACCTGTATATGTGATGTAAAGAGGCCATAACGATAGATAACAGGCTCTTATCTGTAGCCTGTTCTTCCTACAGCCATCATTTACATAACCCAGCCACTTTCTTGCTTATTGTTCTGACCCAAGTCTTGTTCAAATCAAACACAAAGTATGCATAAAAGCAAACCTTTTTAATGCGGCGCTGTGATTTCTATGCATTCACAGCCAAGAGTCAATCAAAATTAATTGTCCCAGATAAGAGCAAGTCCTTTCAAGGTTGCGAAAGGCTGCCAAAAACAAAAGACTAATTGTAAATAAATATCCAAAGCCAGAAGTTTCAAAAAACAAACCAGAGTAAGCAGGGCTTCAACGGGGACTCTGAGTAGAAAGAACTTCTTTGCTTCCTGCAAAGAAGCCAACCCCAAAGGCTAGCTTTTATCCCTTTATGGGAGGGGCCATCACCTTCCAGCCTTACTCTCTAGTCGCCTGTGCTGCTTCAGCTGCTGTTTCCTTTGAGCAGCTCTGCACGCGCACGCACTGAGCACAGGCTCCCCAGGCTCCTCTTCATCACTGCTGCCAGACTCCACAACCTCCGAAGGAAGCACTCCACTCTCCGATAGTCCTGGCCCCATCCCTGCATCACACGCAGGCCCCTTGTCCGATTCCTCACTGTCAGTGACTTCAGCCATCCACATTGTGCTCCTGGTGAACCACAACACTTGCAACAACATTCATTCTGTATTTCTGATGCTGCTGCATTGTTCAAAGAAACCTAGAGGAGAGCTGGAGCCCCACCTATGAGATATTCAGGGGGTAGACTTCCCACCTAAAATATTCTCAGCTAAAGAAATCCCCTGATATAAACTCTGCACAGGTATGGGATCCCCTATGAATGAAGGCACAGATGATTACTCAGAGAATACCATTGCAGGTGAGCAGTCTCTTCCATATTAGCACCCTGTATATTACTTGTAAGTATAAGAACTGACCTGCTTAACAAAATTGCTACAATAGTACATATAAACTGAATTACATATCATAAATATATTACCAGAATTGAGCCATCCATCCAGAAAAAGCAGCAGTTAAAAGTAGTGAATAGTCTTTCATTTTTTTTATCCAAGTCAAACCATTTTTTCTGATGTGAATAAAAAAGAGGATGGAGAAAATTGAGTTTGAAAAAAGTATAAAACTATAAACTTATTTTTGGCTGATTCAGTTTTTGCTGATAACAATTGAATTTATTAGTTTACAACAGTTTTATTAAGCACTTAATTAAACATTTCTTATCATTGTTAATCAACAACCTAACAATGATTTTGAAAAAAAATATATGGTTGAGTTAATGCAGTAGTTCTCATTAATTTTCTAATGTTTCTTCTTTTACATCTCTCAAATCTTGCTTTGTTTGTTCTGTTTAGGATTATGTTGGTGATCTGGCAGCTCAGATATCTAATGATGAAGAAGAGGAATTTGTGATAGAATGCTTAGGAACATTGGCAAATTTGACTTTATCTGATTTGGACTGGGAACTTGTGTTAAAAGAGTACAAAATGGTGCCATATCTGAAAGATAAATTAAAGCCAGGTCTGTATCTTTAGCTTTTCACCAGAAGATGCCACTTTATTGACTTAACATATTGAACATCATTTTAATTCCTTTTTGAACACTGAACACTTCTGCAACATTTCTATATTTACTGGAAGAACATTATTCTTATAAAGAATTATTTTTTCCTTATAAAGTTTGTAAACTTTTTAAAAGTTTAATTTGGTTTTGTTTGCTTTGGATACATTCTGGAAATTATCCAGAATTGTATTAATTTGTCAGAAAATGCCTTCCCTTCTGATGGACACCCTTTGTATTGGTTATGTTAAAAAAGAAAAAGAAAAGTTTTTACTAGGACAGGTCTTCAATAAGTTAAATACTGTCTTCTCCAGACAGACAAACCCAACCTCAGAAAAGCAGGCAGGACTTTATACCCAATATATTACTGTGCCAAAGGAAGATGGAGGATTTTGTCCAATTTTAGTCTGAGCAAACTCAATAAATTAATCATTCTATTATGATTTCACAACACTGACTTGAAGGCATGCGTGCATATAGAGAAACACACAGGTTTTTATCCTTTGGCAACAAGTTGTGATTTTTCTGTCTTTCTGGAGCTAATTCTTCCTCACCTAGTGATGTGTAACTCATGCTTCACAGCACTGCCTTTCATTTCCCTCATTGAACTGGAAACAGTGCAATACATCTTAAACTATGACAGTGAATACATCTCAATCTACTTAATTCAAGAAATTATATTTTTACACTCTGGTTTATTTATTTTAAACACATTATTTGTCTGTTACTTTCATTTGCTAGCCGCAGCTCATAATCTTGTGTTTGAAATAATTTTATTGTAGTTATCCACCAGCACAAAGGAACTGGTATTCAAATATTCAAAACTAAACTGACAATTTCAGCACAGAAAAATACATATAAATAATGTTGATAAAAAGACGATATTAAATCAAAGAATGCTAAGATGCTTGTTTCGCTATGTGTGCAACAAGGAAAAAGAGATTGAAATTAATCACCTGAATAGATAAAATAATAAAATGATGCAAAGAGATTTAAGGATTATATTAAATGTTCATTTACTTTTGGATGAATATAATTTAATAATATACATGTTTTCATTCCTAACCTCCCGGTTGAAAATGTTCCAGAGTTTGGATGCACACTCAGTATTGGGTGGTCATCTGAGCATTCATACAACTCATCCAAATGTCCATATAGACACTTTTTTGCATTGGTTGAAGAGATTAGGTTAATCTGAAGGAGTGCATGCTAAGAGGAAGATGAAATTTCTGCCAAAAATACTCCAAATCATAACATGTGCAGGTATAAATGTAAATGTATGTAAATTCATTGATGGCCATTTGAAGAGCAACAATTAAAATAGCTAAGCAACCTGGATTACAAAGGATTCCTATATTAATCCTGTCTCATGTGTTTAGCTAAAATAAATCATGAATTGCTTTTTACTGAGCCACATGAATGATAAAATAATCCAAGCTTCCTTCTACTTATATGCAAAACATGTCATTCCAAGAATGGAATGTTCTAGGGAACAGTGGAACATTCTGTTTTTCTTCCAGCTATGCTTCCAGTCATCTTGGGGATGGTCCAGACTCTTTCCAGAAGTAAACCTTCTGGAAGTAAAAATAGTTCATAGTTTGAACTGGGGCCAGGCTCGGGGGACAAAGGAGACAAGTGATGATACATGCATCATGATACAAATAATGCAACATATATTTTAGATGTCAGGATAGCTATAAGGGCAGGTTTGCCATCATGATGTCACCATACATTATCTTTTTGTTTTTGGTTTGCTGCAGAGCCTATTGACCAGATTGTAGCTGGAACATGACAATCTGTTCCTGTTCCAAAAATTATACATGCCAAATTGCTAGATTGGCATGATTTAGGAATAAAACAAAATGTGCCAGTGTTCCCTGGAATGTTCTGTTCTTGGAACAGTCTCACCAGCACATCCCTGCTTCCTTCTTTTACTTTTCAAATGACTAAGTTTTAATCACCACATTAAGGTGGTGCAGAAATGGATAGACGGGGGAGAAAAATAATTATTTTTGAAGAGTCCATGGATTTTACAGTGCCTAGTAATTATTCAAAAAGCTACAATGAACATAGATCAAAAAGATTTAAAATTTATATTAATCTAGAGTACTGTATTTGTAAATAGGTTCTTTAAGAATTGGTGCAACAACTGTGATGACATAATTTTATGTTCAGTGTTCATGTTGAGTGATACTTGAAAGCTGAGCCAGCATCTCATGTTGGAGAAGCAATAATAGTGTCCCTATAATGTAACAAGGTTTGCCCATATTTTGAGAGATGCTGTGAAAGTCTTAGAGCAAAGAGGTTTGCATTTCAGTAGGGCGCTGTAATATTGCTGCTCTATTAAATTTACCAGGTTCAGCAGAAGATGATCTTGTCTTGGAAGTGGTGATAATGATTGGGACTGTATCAATGGATGATTCCTGTGCAGCGCTGCTAGCTAAATCAGGAATTATTCCAGCACTTATTGAACTATTGAATGGTATGTAGCAAGTGTTGCACACTACTTTTTGAGTGTTTGCTTATTATGCATTACTTACTGTTCCTTAATTTTTATTATCAAAATTTAGCAATACTGTGTTGGAATCAAGGTTTTAGTACAGGGTTAGGAAGTTGCATCCCACCTCACACCAATAATGAAATTGAATTTTACCAAGTAAAATAGTTCGTGCAGTGAACAATTTTATAGAAGAAATTAAGGCTTGGTGGAATGCTCACAGCCTAGAGAAGTGATAGCGAACCTTTTTGTTGTGGTGTGCCGAAAGCACGTGCATAATGGGACCCACAATTCAATGTTCATCGCCCCCCTGCGCATGCGCGCACAACACCCTGCCTCGCCTCCTTACCTGCACTATGCATGTGCACACCTCCCAAGTGATTTTCGGCCCATTTGAGGCCATTTTCGCCCTCCCGGAGGACAGGACTTCCTGCCACTATTTATGGTTCTCTTGCTGGCGTAGAACCAATGTATTTGTGTCCCAAATCCATTATTTCCAACATAACCTTGGGGGGGCAGGGGGAACAGTGAAGGGAGTTGGCAAAGGAAGACATCAGTTTATTTTTCACTTTCCTTTGAACATTTGTGTATTATTTTGCACAACAAAATGTTGGCTATAATTTTAAGTTATAAAATATAGTTTTGCTCTTAAGATTCCTGCACCCATGTTGCAGTCATATGCAGAGAATGAAGAGCCAAGGAAGCTTTAAAGACTGGCGACGATCAGTGCCTAGGACCCAGCAGGACGAATGGGGAAGACCTGTTCCCAGCTATTGAGATATCCGCAGGCGCATGTCCCAACTGACACTCATCTGTGTAAAGGCCTCAGGAACAATGATGGACTTAGAACTACAGATCTGGAAAGCACAGAAATAAGATGCTTCAGGGAATGTTTTTTTGAGATTAACAGTCTGTTCAGGAGTCCACTTAGTGTTTTTGAGTGGGCCAGAAGTCTAAGATGAGTCAGTACAGTCCCACTTACTCAGAAAGAGGTTTGGAATAATAATCAGAAGTGGGATTATACTAATTCTTTTGTGGGATCATGATATGATCCTGTATAGTCCCATGATATGGGATTATATAGTAACTCTTGTGAGATCATGATATGGTCCTAAATATCCATCTTTTCTGTAAAGCAGTTGCCTCATTCAGAATTGATTCAAAATTAAATTTTAAATAATGACACGGTAGTGGTATTTTTGGGACTACAGAAAACCAGTGAACAGACTGTATTCAGTTCATAACTGATCCCAATTCTTCATGCCATATTTCTTTGTGAAAACTGAAGAAAGATGGATTGACCAAGACAGATGTTTTTATTTTTCTCAGTGGAAGTCATGTGAAATTCTGGAACAAGAAATGTATCTCCCTCTTTAGACAATTTGTGGTATGTTTTCTTGCCTGAGGAAAACAAAAAGAATCTGTATGTTGGGATTGAGTTGAGATATAATGTAAGGTGTGTGTATTTGTAAAAATCAAGGAAGCAGGGAGAGCAGGTAGTTACCTAAAGAGAGAGGGCACCTGTATCTGAAAAAGTTGCCGCTGCTATAAATTTAACCTAGTTTAAATCTTTATTATTTTATAAGTAATTTGATACAGTGTTCATTAAATATGTTTTCAAAAATTATTATTCCTAGCTTTAGTAAGGTGTATAGATAGGTACTACATATTCATGTGGGTTAGATTGCTTGTAGTCGGTGATTTAAAATATGACACAGTACAACCTTCTTTCTTTATAGCTCAGCAGGAAGATGATGAGTTTGTTTGCCAAATCATTTATGTGTTTTACCAGATGGTCTTCCATCAAGCCACTAGAGATGTCATCATCAAAGAGACTCGTATCCTTTATCAAGTGTTCCTTTGCCGTTAGTGCTTTTAATGGAAAGCTGGAACTAGCATTGAGAATGCATGCAGTGACAATGAAGTGATCTCTCTCCCTCCCTCCCTCCCTCCATGTATGCATTCATTCATGTGGAACTGTTTTTTTTAAGAAGATGAATATGTCCCCTTGGTCATACTGTTGTTGTGAGGTTGGGTTTAGCTTTCTTCATTTACAAATGAAAAGGAGAAATAGGCTGTATCCATACAGTCCTGAATTTGGTATCTTTCATTTATGTGTGCAAGGTAATAGCCTATTGGTTTATAATCCTAACCTTTTCTTGATCTTCATGACCTTCATGAGGTAGTTAAACAATTGAATTACAAGAGGGGAAAAAATAGATGGAATAAACTAGCTAAATACCATTCTGGAATACGAAGGTATCAGATAAAACAGAAGTAACTATCAATGAGCAGAGTAACTAATCAAGTCATAGAATTAAATTGTTTCAAGCATATGCAGTTTTCTTCAGCCAATATATAGGAAGCATTGTGTGGTAAACACATATTATAGTTAAGCTATTTGTGAAAATGCTTCAGAATTGGCTATATGACTGGAATATATGACTTGCATGAATGGAGCTGGAGAGAAAGAATGCTTGCCACAAGTTAAACCCCTGGAAAACTTCCAAAGTTTTATCCTAAGCCTTTCTATTTGCTACTTTACCTGAGGAGGTACAGAACAACAGGAATAAGACATAATTTTGAAGGATAGATTCTATTTCTACTGTCTTTCCCATTTTCATCAACATTATTATTGAAAGCAAAATTTCCAGTAGTATATGCATAGGTTCCTGTTCCATTGAAGAAAGATCTATTTAGGTTAGCAAAAGGCAACCTACGTGTGCTTCCTCTACCATAGGTTCTGTTGAAATTAGCGGCTGTTTCTCTTCAAATAGATTTGGTAATGAATTTGTTAAATAAATATACTAGCCTCATTTGGATTTTGGCCCTTCCTCATCCTCTCCATGTGTAAAGAGAGTATCTAAAATAGAGTCTTTTTATTGATAACTTGATATTCCAGTTGTACACTTCACATGGATAGAGGAGACACTATATTCCTTTGCATAGACTTACTGTCTGCCAGTAGAAGTTAGCAGCAGGAGTGCAGGGCTATCCTGTCTACATTCTTTATGAAGCAGACCCCTTCCTTTCTCTTTTAGGATATTTTTAGTGAGTGTAAAATGACATTCCTTTCAAAGGTAAAGTTGTTTGGGGGGTGAAATTATTTCTTTTAAAATATAATATATCCTTAAAAGAGATTGTTCTCTTCTTTTATAAATTATAATGATTAGTATATGGATGTCGTTCTTTTATTTCCTTTGATGTATCTTTTACAGCAAAAACATAGTAATCACCAGATTCAGGCTTCCAAAATTATTTTAGATCCTTTACTCTATCTTCTTAGAGGCTCCTGCATATCTTATAGACTTGATGCATGATAAAAATTCTGAAATCCGTAAAGTCTGTGATAATACACTGGATATAATAGCAGTAAGTGATTCTTTTATTCTAATAGTTGTCAGTTAGCAAACATTTGTTCAGTAACCATTCAAAGTTGTGATGGTGTTGAACAAGGAAACTACAGCTGGTCCTTGAAGTTAGGGTCGTTGCAGTGTCCCAGCTACCATAATTTGGGTGCTGGGCAACCAGTTTGTAATTATGGTGATCATAGTATCCTATGTTTACACGATTAGCATTTGCAACCTTCACTGCTGAATTCTGACAAGCAAAGTCAAAGGCAAACCTGCAGGAAATCGTAAGTGGAGATCAAGTGATGTCTAATAACCATGCCTAATAACCATGAAGTTGCTTACAATGGCAACTCAAATTGTCAACTCAAATTTGCTTTATTATCACATCGCTTAGCAACAGAATTCCCAGTCTCAATTATCAAGGACTACCTGAATGAATGGTTACTCTTAAGAGCAAGACAAGAATCAGAACAATGATAAATGAAATATATATTTACAAATTGCACTCACTATGTAACAAGAATATTTTAATACAATATATTCCTTATACTTACTGGTACCATACTTATATATACTGATACCGTATTTATATATACTGGTACTATATTTATAGGTAAACTGGATATAGCACTGATGAATGTATTAACATGAATAGGATGTATTTTTTATATATGAAATTCTTTTGGAAGAGTTTTTTTTAATACTTAGCTAATATGTGATGTGGATAATATTTACTTATTAAAGCAATTGTAATGCTATGTAGAGCATAATATATCAATTTATTTTTTAAAATGCACATAAACACTGTTGAGTATGCTGGACTTTATTTTCTTGAATAAGTCAAATATTGCAAATGATTAATTACAATATTCTCCTATTAGCAGTCTCTAATGGATGTAATGTTATAAACTTTTAAAAATGAATTTCTTTTGAATACTTTTGAAAAAAAATTTGCATGACCATCACAGAATAATTTAAAATTTACTGTTGATTGTAATAGCACTCATTTGAACTTGGGCCAAATTTAGAATTAAAGAAAAGTATACTGTAAAAGTTGTGTTTCATCTTAGTGTTAGTTAAAGACCAGTTGCTAAGGTAGAATACCATTTGTTTCCTTGATTGCATCTTGGTTGCATTTCATTGGCTACGTGAACTAGAATCCTGGATTAAAGATGGCTCTTTTCAGACCCAACAGTGCTACTCCTAAGGTCTTGTTTTTCATTGTATTGTCACTCTTTTTTTAAAAAAAATAAGTTTTAACATTTTGACAGATACTCTCACAGGCAAAA
Source organism: Pseudonaja textilis (assembly GCF_049901715.1). Lineage (NCBI taxonomy): Eukaryota > Metazoa > Chordata > Lepidosauria > Squamata > Elapidae > Pseudonaja > Pseudonaja textilis. The sequence continues at coordinate 102,684,799 of NC_141992.1, forward strand.
TAAATTACATTTAAAGCCAAAACTCCAGCACCAGACGTTCAAATAAGATATTAATTAACTGCTTGCTTTTTGTTTACTTTTGGAGCTTGATCTTCCTCTTTTCCACCTCCTCATCTTCTTGCAATACATTTGATATTTTGAAGTGAAGTATAACAAAGAATGCCATTGAACTCTTAACATTAAATTTCTAAATGGTCCAAACAGGAGTATGATGAAGAATGGGCTAAGAAGATACAAAGTGAGAAATTCCGATGGCACAATTCTCAGTGGCTAGAAATGGTGGAAAGTCGGCAAATGGATGAAAATGAACAATACCTGTATGGGGATGACCGCATTGAGCCGTATATTCATGAAGGCGATATTCTAGAAAGGCCTGATCTTTATTACAGTGCTGGTAAGCCTGACACAAAAAGCAGCATACAACTCTCCTTCCTATCCCAGGCTTCTTGAAGTTGCTTCTCAGAACAGATATGCAATACATTCCTTTCACTTATATGTTTGATATTAGTATTAAAGTTGTTAAGACAAGGGATTTTTCTGTATATGTTGACAAGTAAGGCTCTCATAAGTTTTGAGGACTATTTTGTCAATCTAGTGGCAGAGACTATATCTTACTTGGAAGAATTTTTTAAAAGTTTGCTGGTTCGAAGCAGTTGAAATAGATTAATAAGCTTATTATACGCATTACAGGTAATACTTGACTTAAAACCATTTGTTTAGTGATTGTTCGAAATTACAATGGCAATGAAAAATGTGACTTGCGACCGTTTTTCACACCTAATGGCCATTGTAGCATCCCCATAATCACATGATCAGAATTCAGACACTTGGAAACTGGCATGTATTTCTGACAGTTGCAGTGTGCCAGGATCATATAATTCCCCTTTTGTGACCTTCTGATAAACAAAGTCAATGGGGAAGCCAGATTCACATAACCATGTTATTAATTTAACAACTGCAGTGATTTACTTAACAACTGTAGCAAGAAAGGTTGTAAAATGGGGCAAAACTCACTTAACAAATGTTTCTCTTAGCAATGGAAATTTTGGGTTCAATTGTGGTCATAAGTCGAGGATTATCTGTAATGCCCACAGATACTTACATAAAGCAGAATACATGCATGGAATTCCAGATGTCTTCCTCTGCCAGCTCCTTTTGATGCAGTTTCAATTTCAGAGAATGCAACTTCTAAGCCATCTCTTAATCTCCAGATTTGATTGTCACACTCCTGACTTACTGTGGTATTAGCCAAGTCTAATTATTCAAAAAATCGCTATTTGGAAAGGCCAAGGGATCTTAGCAGAGCATAAGCCAGAATTCTAATGAAGCTTACACATTGGAAGAACTATGGTCACTTGCTTTCATAGAATAATCAGAAGCCATAATTTGAATTATACCTGGTACATAAACTTCTTGCAGTAGAGGTGTTGTTACCTAGAACCTGAGAGGTCCTAGCACTACACAAACAGCTGCATATTATATCAGTTGAAGCTGGTACTATTGAAGCTGTGACCTGAAAATCTAATGCAGCCATAATTCTGAAGGCCTAATTTCTGAGAAACATTATGTAAGATTAAGCAAAGAATTTAAAACTTTTTGGGAATAGATTATAGCAGCATTCTTCAGGTTTGAAGTATTTGTAATTCCCCCTACCATTCATACTTTCCCTTCAAGCTGATTGCTTTTTAAAATCATTACGTACAATTAATTACTGCAATAGAAGGAACAGAGATGCTTTTGATTGCAGCAGCATATAATATTCAGTAAATAACCAAATTGATCAAAAATCCAGATGTGTGAGATTGTATCATATTTTGAATTTTCCTGCTCCATTCTAATCTGTTTAAAAGAACAAGGCAGTTTTAGAGAGCAATGATATTAAATTAGGAGTGAATAGTTAGAAGATTGACACCCTGTAGCATTTGCAATTCCTAGCTCTGATCTAAAATTTTATAGTTATATACTCTGATGTCTGTTTAACTTATGTTCTTGTGGCCTGTGTCTCTCCAATGGGATTTAGAAAGAAATACAAACATGTTTACTCAATTCATGATGCTATTTACATATAAGCAGATAATAAAAAAGGGAAATTTACATGTTTTCCTTTGTATTTTTTTTTAGTGTTGTTACAGTATGTTTGCATTTATTTACTTGGATTGGAGAAGTCTTCTTTAAACAATTCTGATTTTTGTTTGCATCTGTTTTATCTGATACCAGCTTGTTGTCACAAATGCTAAAACAATTGCTACTTGAATTTATCAAGTAATTTTGCAGCTTCAAATTCCCATTTGAATGGAAATATGTAAGGAACCATGGAATGTGTGCATTTATGTATATGTGTGTATATGTATGTATATGTGTATGGGTTTATGTGTCTGTGTGTATATATAAATAATATATTTATTGTGTGCATGTGTATGAATATGTATGTACACAGTGGTAGGCTTCAAATTTTTTTACAACTGGTTTCTCTGCCCTAATGATTGGCTGGGTGGTCCTGTGACTGAGTGGGCGTGGCCAACTTGATGTCACTCACATTGAGGAGCACTTAGCCTCGCCCGGCCTCTCGTGACCATGGGGATGCTGCCACAAGTCTTAAGTGTAAAAACAGTCATAAATCACTTTTTTCAGTGCCATTGTAAATTTGAACGGTCACTACATGAAGTGTTGTAAGGCAAGGATTACCTGTACAAAAATACAAAAAGTTTCTTTGCTTGCAAAAAAACTGCCCTAAATACCAATCATTAAATTAGAAATGGGGGAATACACACTGAAGATCAATGAGACACAGCTGTCATGGAAAGCTAAACCATTCTGTCTGAATACTTTCCTTTTGCTCAGCAATATCTTCAACCCAGAATTACAAATTAGGCAGGGTGCCAGAGCACGTTGTGGAATTAAAATAGTTAAAATACAGCCAACTTTTGTTCATAAAGTGAAACCCTTTAGCAGAGAAGTCATTTAAGCTCTCCAAAAAGTGGGTGGGCATTTTTGGGCTACAAAATGCCAAGCTAAAGAGACAAATTAACATCTTGAGTGAGGGCTAATCCCATTCTCTTTGTTCAGACCTTGCTGCAGGGAATTTTTGCCTATGAATATAGCTACCTCTTTAGCTCTTGTGCTCACATTTGCTGTGGACTATTTAAAAAGGTGTGGGGGGGGTGCTTTCTCCCTCTAAGAAAACATGTTTCTCCATTTCTCATCCAGGGAAATACTATATAGTCTTCCTTTTTAATATTTCTCAAAATATTTTATTCTTCTAGGAGAGGGGTGGGTGCTAACTTTCTACAATTGGTGCCATGTTATTATGCCATATTACCATGAGAGCAAACTATAACAAATTGGAAGGAGGATCAACTTACTATCAGTGAGCAATCATGTGCCTCAGCCACTCTGAAGCAATGTAAGAGACTCCTGTCCCAAAGGTGCTTTTTCAAGAGGCAACTGGGCTTTCTGGAAACCAAGAAAGTCCAGTTGCCTCTTGACAAAAAGCACCTTTGGGACAACCATGACCTGGATGACTGAAGAATCTCCATAGATAAAAGACTCCTATGCTCAGTGAACTGACAAAGCACCCAGGGGGAATCATTGGATCCATTTGCACCACTTAAAGATACCAGCTGGTCTCACTTACCTCACAAGATATCCAGATTTAAGGAAAAATCACACACACACACACACACACACACACACACACACACCCCAAAGGCAGTCAATAAATCAGACAGAATGCCAAGCTTGCATCCTGCCTCTCAGCCATTTCTTCTATGGCTATGCCAACACTTCTGTAAATAGCCGTTCAAGCCCTAGGAATAAAAGTACCACAAAAAGCTTGGGGTGTGGGGGGGGGAGTCTGGGCATACTGCCAAGAACCATTAAGGCTATTATAATGTAACAAAGCTTAACCCGGAGGCAGTTTCTGAAAACACTAGGGGCTGCAGGGGAAACAAAGCAGCAGGGGCGGTAATTAAGATAAGTACTAGATTAGAAATACAAGCACACTAGAATCTTTCCTTTCTGCTTCCAACAACCGGTTCTCTGAATTGCTCAGAAAATGAACATACGGTTCGGGAGAACTCGTGTGATCCAGCAGGAGCCCACCACTGAGTGTACAGTATGTCATGTATTTCAAAGGACATATTTCAACACACATTAAAGCTGCCATGGAAAACAGTGCAAATTTCTAACTTAAGCCAGTGTAGAATAGTTGCAATGTATAAGTAGAGTAACAGGTAGTCCTTGACTTACAACTGTTCATTCAGTGATCGTTCAAAATTACAAGGGCAATGAAAAAAATAACTTCTGTCCGCTTTTCACAGATACAACCTTTGCAACATCCCCATGATCATGCGATGAAAATTCAGATGCTTGGCAACTAGTTCATACTTATGACCATTGCAGTGTCCCAGGATCATGTGACCACTTTTTGCAATCTTCTGACAACCAAAATCAATGGGGAAGCCAGAGTCGCTTAACAACCAAGATACTAACTTATCAACTACAGTGATTCACTTAACAAGAAATGTTTTAAAATGGGGCAAAACTCACTTAACAGATTCCCACTTAACAAAATAAATTTTGGACTGAATTGTGGCCATAAGTCGAGGAGTACCTGTACTTTTATTTATTATGAAATTTGTTACTTTTCACTAATGTTTAGTCTTTCTAGCTGCAAGTCTCCCTCCCCACATTATGCTTTATGAGTATGAATGGGGTGGGGTGCACAGGACACAGTAATTACAAGAGTCTCTTCTTTTTGCAGGGGATTTTTTCCCCAATTCCAATATAATATGGAGACTAAAGGAAGTGGCAAAAGAGTTACATTTGTAGATTATTTATAATCATCAACATACTTCCTGGTAAATGAGGATTGAGGACAAAATCATGGACCCATCATCCTACTCCAGAATCATAATGGGAAAGCATACCACAATATGCAGGTCTCAAGGGAAGGTACCTCAAGGCCTGGTGGCTAGAGCAATTAGTTTGTAATAATTCTGAAATATAAAGAGTTCTATCTCTTGTTTCTCTGCCAGGTGTTTTAGAGGAGAGCCTAATGTACTGGCTTGTGGCAGGTAGGAGTGTTATCAACCAGGAAGCTCTAGTAATCCTTTCCAACACAAAAACCAATGGATCACTTTCAACTCTAGATTTTGCTTAATCACCTCCCAAGATCCAAAAATAATTTGTTCAAGAGGCAACTGGACTTTCTGGTTTTTCTTTGAAGACGTTTCACTTCTCATCCAAGAAACTTCTTCAGCTCTGACTGGATGGTGGAGAATGGAAGGATTTATATTGCTTGCTGGTAATTTGCATTCTTTTAGAGAGTTGTTAAGGCCACCTGGAGGTTTCTCTGTGTCATCAGGTTCACCTGAGTGGTGCAAATGGATGTGGAGTCTTCTTGGAACTGTTGAAAGGACTGTGAGGTAGACTGGAGACAGATGATGTTGATTCCCCCCCCCCCCTGTTGAGAGAGGGCTGTTCAGTTTTAACATAGATGGTCTCTTTGACTCCTCTTTCAAACCAGCAGTCCTCTCTGTCCAAAATGTGGACTTTACTGTCTTCAAAAGAGTGGCCTGGGTCTTTTAAATGCAGATGGACTGCTGAATCTAGTCCTGACAGGTTTGTTCCCCTATATTGTGCCATGTGTTTATGAAGTGGTTGTTTTGTTTCCTCACTGTACAGATCTACACATGGCTCGTTGCATTGTATTGCATGCTCAGTTTGTGCCTGGATGTTTTATCCTTGGGGTGGACAAGCTTCTGCCTTAATGCATTCTTGGGTTTGAAGTGTGCACGTATGTTGTGTTGGCTGAAGATCCTCCTGAGCTTTTCTGATATTCAAACTATGCCTTGTAGAGCAAAGATCATTTACCAACAGTGTAATAGGAATATTATGATCTAGTCGTAAGGAAGAAAGATAATTTTTTCTTCGTAACTTCTTTCTTGTTTTTCTGCTAAAAATACATTACATAGCCTAATATTACGTCAGTATAGAAAATAGTAACTGTCTATGCATCAAAAGAGTAAAATTAATTTTTCACTTTGAACCCTTCAAAATCCATGAATCCTCTTCCAAAAGTCAAAGGTTTGACTAGAAATGTTCAAAGACATAGTTCTGTAGTTAGTGGAAATGACAAAGTGACAAATACACCATTGACAATGTAGTTTTTCATTGTAGTACGGGAAACTAATGCAACTTAGTAATTCCAAAATAAAATGTCCTCTCTACTTTTAACATTTTACTTCAAAAGAACCATATTCATGCCCTATTTTTTCTTGTTTCTTAGATGGCTTAATAACACATGATGGAGCAATAAGTCCTGATTTCTTCAATGATTACCATCTTCAGAATGGAGATCTTGTGAATCAGCATCCTTTCTCTGGCAGGTAAATTACTTCTAGAAAAAGATAAATTTATATTAGTGAAATATTAGTAGTTCTCATTAGTACATTTTCAAAAAAATGTTTTAGAATGTGAAGTTGTTCTTAAGTTATTTCAGGGCCTGTAATATTTGGCAGATCTGCTTTGGTAATGTAACACAAAATATGATGCCCTAGAGAAGGTTAATAGCAGAGTACCAAAGACATTCTGACTGAAAACCCCCAAACCAACAATATTTGTAATAGCTTTGGTAACTAGATTCACATATATCGTGTCATAGACTTTTTTTCATAGTCACTACTAGTTCCTATTGATGCATTGGATATTTTGGGTATCTTTAATTTTATCAAACAGAGAAACAAAGCTGATCATAAACTTCAATATGACAGAAGAAATTATTAAATATCTTTTATTTATAAACATGTATGTGAAATCAGAAAATTGAAATGGAAAGGTCTAGGGATTATTATTTTTTAAAAACTATGATATTGTGACTCTCTAAAATAATAAACCAATTTCTGTCACCTATACCCTTACCCAAACAAAACTCCTGATCTCACTGGGACTTAGATTTAAGCAAAAAATTAATTGTTCTACTTATTTTAATTATGCATTTTAATATATGTATCCCAAGAGTTATCAGTCTTTGTAGTATCACAGCTACCCATAGTGGATTTGTGAAGGTAAAATGAATCGCCAAATTCAGAACAAACTAGAATCATCAAGCTAGAAGGGACCTTGGAGTTCTTCTAGTCCAATTCCCTGCTCAAGGCAGCAGATTTATACCATCCTGGACGAAAGGTTTTCCAATCTATTCCTGAAAGCTTCCAGGGATGGGCCTATAACTCTAGAAGGCATGCTGTTCCATTGGTTAATTGTTCTGTCTTCTCTTTAGTTTTAGGATGTTTGTGGAAAACAAGTCATCCTTCAGGTCATATTTATGCAGAAATATTGAAAATTCAAAAAAGTTCATAAACCTAAAAACCACTATATTTGTTAGAATCACTGGCATTGTTAATAACTTGAAACATTGTAATAATAGTTTAATCATAGAATCATAACTCATGATTGTGTGGGTTAAATGGTGAGGAGTTGTTTTATAAATATTAAGTACAATCTTCTAAGATTTGATTGATAATTTTCAGCTGTACATTAGGATAAACTGTATGATCTTTGATTGGCTTAAGGTATTATTCAATAGTAATTGTTTCTCTCAGTGGACATGACTTTTCATTTGTATTAATTTATATTAATGCAGTATCTATAATCTAGATACAGTAATTTTATGTGTCAAATTTGTAAGGCTGTCCAGTTCCATAAAACTGAGGAATTAAAGTTTTAATTTTCTGCATGTCTCAGGAGAAAACTGTCAAAAACAGTTAGCTTTTGAAACTTAGCAGTAATTCCTATGGTCTTACTTCTCACTGAACTTCCTCCAGATGTGCTAGTAAAAATGAACCAGTTCTTGAGTTTTAAATCATCCAGGCTGATTTAAACAAAAATTGAACACAATACAGAAGTGTTATTAAAGAAATGTATGTTATATACAAATCTAAAAAAATTAAAATTATGATAAATGAGAATGGAATGTTCAAATGAAAACCTGTTTGTTTTAATGAGTTTAACTGTGACCTTCTCAGTTTCAATCCAAAGGAAAGAATTCTGATTTTATTTTTATCCTCCCCCTCTTCCCAAAACTGCTTACAGAAGTATGTGAGACAGAAACAAGGAAATATGATGTCCTGAAGTTGACTGGTTGAAACCACTTGAATTAATGTGACAGCTCATAAAATAGAACAGTTTTTAGGTGGACTCTGTTTTAGTTTTCCAAAGTGATTTTTCTTGCAGGAAGTAGCCTGAAGGTTTATTTTAATTTCCAGACTGTGTCTTTGATCTCTCTGTTTAGTCACTGCTCAGGTTACATAGCCATTTTTTCACTGCAGTAAATCAGCAACAGTTAAATAGAATAAAATTTCTTCCTTAATGATAACTAGTTGTTAAATGCCAAGTTATGGCCAGAAGAATCCTTGTAGAGCTCCATTATGAGGTACAAGAGGGAAAGTTGATTTAATCATCTTGTCTTTTATAAATTTTATTGTGTTTTTCTTTTTAAGGTAACTACATAGCTGAAAATTCACTAGCATTTCTAAAGCTAGACTCTAACAAAAGAGCTTTTCATTGATAATAAGCATTTCAGAACTAGAAGATATAAGTTAGCATGTTTGAATAATTCCAAATTAAGGAGCAGGAATAACATAACTTGTTTCTTGAGTGTTATATATCTCTTGCTCCATTTTTTTTAAAATTAAAGTATGATTGTTTAATTGATGCAAGAAGGTTTTGAAGATAGCCGAGAAAGAAATTTTACAATCATTGACATTTTATGTTTCAGTAAAATCTAAAGTAGATAAATGCTGATACAAACTCTGTAGGGTATGAAGTTGAACATAATATCTTTCTGCAGATTTGAATATTTGTATATAATTGTTTACAGAAAAGTATGAATGTAGCTGGTGCAGAAATTTGGACACTTTTCCATTCTTTTTTAACTGCATACTTGTTAACAAGGTTCTAAAATGTGATTGGCTCGTTAGGGATATAGTTAGCCTGGTGACGACAATTCCAAATTGAACAAATAATCTGAACCACTTTGGTTGTGATTGCTGTTCTGTCTACTTTCAACAGTCACTGACTGATCTGCACACTTGGCTGAACATTTGCAAACAAAAAGACTTCATTCTTATAAAACGGAAGGGCTGTGCAAAAATCTCAGCTAGTAATTTCAAATGTGAGAAATCATTTAAGAAATAGAAATTACATGGAATTGTTGAAATCAAAGCAAGTTCTGGGAGACCAAGAAAAATCTGTGTTAAAAATGCCTGAAAATTGCCCGTATCTGTAAAACAAAAGCTACAAAAGACAGCAGAAACATTGATTTAACTAACATTAAGTAGTTGTCCACAGACTGACATCATATTGTTGGATTTGCATATCACTGAAAACCTTTTCTCTAAACCCATCAGAAATCTATGGATAGATCTAAAACAGGTCTCACAATTTTCTTATTTTAATTCTGTAAACAACCCTTTATAAATAAAGTGTACTGATTTGGAGAATGACTATATATATTTGGAGTTGGCTTAGCTAATAGATTGTGAAAATTGGTCATAAGTTGTTTTTTTCTCAGTGCCATTGTAACTTCAAATGGTCACTAAAGAATGGTTGTAAGTTGAGGACTACTTTTATCCCAGTCTGGTGTATTTGTAGTACTGATGTATTTGCATATTACTGGAAGAATAAAAGGTGGTTTTAAGAATATAGGAAGATCTTTGAGAAAGAATTTGAACACCTGGAGAAAGAATCAGATCTCCAAGGCCCTTCGAAATACATTTGGGTTTGGCCTGTCCAAATCTCAGGAAAAAAAGCCCAGATTACCTATTAGGGCATATAAGTACATTGTTATTGAAATATGACACATCAGTGGAACAAATCAAAAATTGCATGTTATATTGGACACAAAATTTCAGAGAAGTTAACCCAGTATCGAAAAAGCTATGGTGAAAAGAATCAATAGAATTCACTCCCTGTTATAGTTTTAGGAGGAATTGGTATAAAATGTTTACAGATGATATATAGGTTTGTCAATAATTACCAAGATGGGCAAGGTTTTTTTTTATTTATTAAAATTATATGCCACCAAACTCCCAGTGACAAAATGTTTAAAAAACCATTTAAGACAAGAAAACAGCATTAAAAAGAAGCAAGCTTGGCAAAGATAAGTAACCCAGATGGGAACAAAGAAAAAGAAGAAAATTACCAAATGCCTGGGCCAAGAGTCAGGTTTTCAAGGTTCTTTGAAACATCATTTGGGTTTGGCCTGTTCAAATCTGAGGGGGACTCTCATTCTAGAAATAACAATCATGTAAAAACAATTGTTTAAAGTACCATAATAAAGAAAGAATATTTAATCATGTGAGTTGGTTATGTATTTTTTTAAAAAAACTAAAAACTTCTGGAAACAAAAACATCAAAATATTCAGAAAATCCTAAGATTTGAACTGAAACCACAGAATTTCTTATTAGAAAATTCCAGAAAACATAAATGCAAAATTAATAGCATATATACATAATAGAAGTCTAACCAAATATAAGTTAAAATAGTTCCCTTATACATTACACAGCAGGGCAAATTAAGATGTTCAGTTTTTAAGAAGAAATATAATAGATGAATAAGAGATAAAAGGATTTAAGTGCATATTGGCAATTACTTTTAATGTGAAATGTATGTACAATATAGGTTGTGATCAACTTTTGGGGAAGTAAATATTTGTTATCAGAAAGTTTTCTCCTGTTTTTAATTGACATTTTTCATTTGTATTTATTATTTTTACAATTAATTTTTTTAAAAAAACATTGCTAATAATGTTTGTACCATGCGTTTGTACCATGCAAAGGTATTGTCATCTTCTTTTCACTTCAGAATCTGAACCAGGGTGTATGCAGCTACATTGCAACTGACTATGCAAACGTTGCCAATTGTATAATGATTTAATCATATTTTCTGCC